>NC_090439.1:771074787-771377817 GCF_031143425.1 Pleurodeles waltl | reverse complement strand
TGGAGAAAACAAGTTGAATATTTAGGTCATATTATTTCTAAGTAAGGCATTCAACCTAAGATCAGCCATGTGAAGGCTATTTCTGAAGTTCAGGAACCTAAATGAAAGGAACAATTACTGTCTTTTTTGGGCCTGTTTGAATTTTATTCACGGTTTGTGGAAAACTATGCATCCCAGGTGAAGAATCTTCTAGCGTTATTGAGGAAAAATGCAACATTTTGCTGGAAACAAGTACATGCTGAAGAATTTCCAGCTATAAAAGACGAAAGTGTGAATGCTTCTTGTTTAAGATCATTTGATGAAGGTGCTGAATGTATTGTATCTGTAGATGCATATGGGTGTGGTATCGGTGCGGTATTGTCCCAACAGAGGAAACGAAAATTATGGGTATTTGCATATGCATCTTGTACCTTGTCCCATGCAGAAAGGAACTATTCTGTGATCGAAAGGGAATTGGTAACTGCCTCTTGGAATGTGCAATGATTTAGGGTATATATATGGGGGCATAAATTCAAGATTTACACGGACCATAAACCATTGGTAAACATCTTGAGTTCGGGAGGTGGAAAAAATCTTACTCTGAGGTTAGCAAGCCTTGGTTCCAAATTACAAATATATCATTATGATATTTTGCATCTTCTAGGGAAGAGTAACTGTGTGGCAGATGTGTAGTTTTGGTTACATCTGGACACTTGAATTATTGAGGAAGTTGATGATGATGAAGGTGATGTGACATATACTTATGATGATGTGACGTTTGTACAAAATTATAAAATGGAAATGTAGATATCTGAAGATGTGTGGATGGAGGAAATGCAGAAAGATGAGATCTTGTTGAAGGTGATGGAATTCATCATGAAGGGGTGGCCGTCAGGATGGCAATTGCAAGGTGAATGTAGTACATACTGGAAAGTTAAGGATGAATTGTCAGTGTCTAATGGGATCATTTTGACGGGGGACAAAATAGTACCTCCTTATGGAATGCAAGGAACCATTGTTAGGTTGGGCATGAAAGTCATGGGGTCATGGTAGGTAACAGGAGGAAAATAAACTAACATTTTTGGGGGTCAGGTCTGGATGGAATGGTGGACCATTGGGGAAGAGAGTGCAGTGCATGTAAATTGAGTGATAAGACTGTCAACCCTTTGGTGGTACCATTACAGATGGTTGAATTGCCTGAAAAGCCATGGCAGAAGGTAGCAATTGTTTTTATGGGACCGTTTGTTACCCTACCTCCTAAGGAATCATGTGCTATATTCCTGATTGATTACTTTTCCAATTGGCTGTAGGTTTGTATGGTTAGTAATGTAATCACTGATACTGTCATTGAAATTTTGAAAGGTGTATTTGCCAGGGAAGGTATTCCAGAATCCCTTGTTTCAGATAATGGAGTCCAACTTATTTCTAGCAAAATGCAGTCCTTATTGAAGAGTTGTGGGGTGAACTATGTGAGGGTCAGGAAATGGTCAGGTTGAACAGGGTAGTCAAGGAGGCTATAAAGTTAGCTTTAGCATCCAATTTATCATGGAAGGAGGCTATCCAAAGTATGTTGTTATCTTACAGGATTACCCCCATTCTGTTACGGGCAAGACACCATTTGAGCTATTGAGAGGATGAAAGCCATCTTCTAAATTAATTCCGTGGTGGTTGAAGAATAAAAGACAAAAAGAGTCAGTTACAGAGGACATTAGTTCTGTGAGGAGACGAGTGCAAGAGTATCATGGTAGGGTGTTGAATGGAATTAATGATGGGAGGTCCATACCACACCTGGTAGTTGGATAGTATGCACATGTGAGGAATCCTGGTTTGATGAGAAAAGGAGATGAATGGTGGGACAATCCTATGAAGATTGTGAAGGTTTTGGAAGGTGCTGTTAAGCTTAAAGATGGTAGAGTACATAATTTGTGGCACGTGAGTTTGTGCAAAGAGTTTAACATACATGAGGTGGAGGAGTACAGCAAACAAGATGAAGTTAATTGGTATTTATGGGGGAATTATTCTATTTTGCAGACTGATGTGGTGCATTTTGATGCTGGTGATGATACTGGATCTCATGCTGTGGATGTACCTATTGAATGTGCTGTTCGCAAAAGTTAGAGAGAAAAACCTTTACCAATGTACCTCAAAAAATCTGTAATGGGAGGTAATTAATTAAATTTTTTAAATTTATTGAAGGATATATATATATATATGTTAAACATGATCTGCTGTGTTAAAAAAGGTATAGTGATATATATATATATATAGAGTTTGGATTCCCAAAACGCGTCGGGCAAATGTTTATCTTGCCAAATAAACTAATTTTGATGGAGACATCGTGTGACTGAGGCATTTCTTTTTAAGGGACGAAGAGTGGTGAAAAATACGGGGGTTCGTGACCCCACTTCAGACTGCCGTGCAGGGCTCAGACCAACGCGTACATTGGAAGTATTGTGTGTATATATATATATATATATATATATATATATATATATATATATAGAAATATATATATATATATATAGAGAGAGAGAGAGAGAGAGAGATTATGTTTTGTCTTGTTTAAAGGAAAAAATTGTTTTGTTGAGGGGTCAGATGTGTGGTGATAAGAATGTCAATAGGTCATAGAGGAATTGGAATATGGAATAGAATGGTTGGGGGAGACTGGTGGCAGTTGCTGTGGGCGGTTGCTGGTGAGTGTTGTGCCGGCATTGCTCATTATTTTGAACCGCATCTCAGAATAAAAGAAGACAATATGATCTTACTGTTTGCAGGTCTTCTGTTCTTTACGCCAATGTTGAATACAATTTGGATTAGAGCAATAAGGACCTTTGTTCTCAGCATAAAGAGACCACATATTAAACTTTTAGCTGGTGGTTTATTCCAGTTCTCGTGAAAGATGCATTCAGATTTGTACTATACAAGGAACAATGCAGCTTTGGGTTGCCCTGTCCCCTGCTGGAGCCATGCTGAAGAGAGATACTATCTGATATATCTGACATGACATCTCTTTTAAGGCGACACTGTTGGAGAAAGGATATTTAACATTGAACATGCTTCTGCAGTTTGGACTTTTTATGACCCAAACTTGGAATGATTGACCTGTTGTTGTCATGTGTCCCTAGATGACCATGCAAATATTTATTCTACCCATGTTTTCTGTTGAAAAATTACCACCAAAATAATTCCTTTCCTGAATAGATTTCTGAAAATGCTGCAAAACCTCCATTTCATGAGTTGTTGATATTTATATTCCATTATGGGTAAGCAGTGGCATGCTGTACTATTGCAACTGTATTTATAATCCATTTGCTACCCATGACGAGATGTTGAAGGGATTTGTAGCGAGTAGCACACTATTCCGGAACCCAAAATTAGTGGGTAATAGTAAGTAGATTAGTGATACTTCCTTTTGTCCCTTTTTGCATCAGTTGTGTTTGTGCTCTTGTAAGTAGTGGTTGTGTGTGCCTTTTAGTTGGGTGACATGGCTAAAAAAGGAGGGGGGAAATTTGGGAAAGTGTTTTGGGGTGTATAATAGTCCAAAAGGTTTAGGATGAGTCAGAGACAGGAGGGATGGGACAAAGGCTGAAAGAAGGATATTTTGATAGCAAAAAAAACCCTGCAATTATCTTTTACTCACAGATATGCTCATGACAATTTATAGGTTTTATTGGTTGGAGAAACAACACTATACAAACAGTGCTTTATTTGAGTCAGTGGTTTCTGGTGCTCGACACTGGCACTTAATTATTAGCACCAGGACATGTGATAGTGTGCAATATGGTGGCACTGTCTGCCAAATTTAGCTATGAGCACAACAGGTGTTTTTAATTTATTATACATTATCAATCACTAATATGTGCCACCCAAGCCGTTCTTACAGCTTTTGGGTCCTTGAATATTATGAATTGCCGTACTTGTAGGAGTGTGATGGTTAGTAGTTGTGTTGATGATGTAATTGGCAGCGCTGGTAGGGGCAATGGGTGGTGCAAGCTGCAGTGGCCTCCTGACCAGGGTCCTGGCACTTATTATTTTAGAAATTAACCACTGTACAGGGAGTGCAGAATTATTAGGCAAATGAGTATTTTGACCACATCATCCTCTTTATGCATGTTGTCTTACTCCAAGCTGTATAGGCTCGAAAGCCTACTACCAATTAAGCATATTAGGTGATGTGCATCTCTGTAATGAGAAGGGGTGTGGTCTAATGACATCAACACCCTATATCAGGTGTGCATAATTATTAGGCAACTTCCTTTCCTTTGGCAAAATGGGACAAAAGAAGGACTTGACAGGCTCAGAAAAGTCAAAAATAGTGAGATATCTTGCAGAGGGATGCAGCACTCTTAAAATTGCAAAGCTTCTGAAGCGTGATCATCGAACAATCAAGCGTTTCATTCAAAATAGTCAACAGGGTCGCAAGAAGCGTGTGGAAAAACCAAGGCGCAAAATAACTGCCCATGAACTGAGAAAAGTCAAGCGTGCAGCTGCCACAATGCCACTTGCCACCAGTTTGGCCATACATCACTGGAGTGCCCAAAAGCACAAGGTGTGCAATACTCAGAGACATGGCCAAGGTAAGAAAGGCTGAAAGACGACCACCACTGAACAAGACACACAAGCTGAAACGTCAAGACTGGGCCAAGAAATATCTCAAGACTGATTTTTCTAAGGTTTTATGGACTGATGAAATGAGAGTGAGTCTTGATGGGCCAGATGGATGGGCCCGTGGCTGGATTGGTAAAGGGCAGAGAGCTCCAGTCCGACTCAGACGCCAGCAAGGTGGAGGTGGAGTACTGGTTTGGGCTGGTATCATCAAAGATGAGCTTGTGGGGCCTTTTCGGGTTGAGGATGGAGTCAAGCTCAACTCCCAGTCCTACTGCCAGTTCCTGGAAGACACCTTCTTCAAGCAGTGGTACAGGAAGAAGTCTGCATCCTTCAAGAAAAACATGATTTACATGCAGGACAATGCTCCATCACACGTGTCCAAGTACTCCACAGCGTGGCTGGCAAGAAAGGGTATAAAAGAAGGATATCTAATGACATGGCCTCCTTGTTCACCTGATCTGAACCCCATTGAGAACCTGTGGTCCATCATCAAATGTGAGATTTACAAGGAGGAAAAACAGTACACCTCTCTGAACAGTGTCTGGGAGGCTGTGGTTGCTGCTGCACACAATGTTGATGGTGAACAGATCAAAACACTGACAGAATCCATGGATGGCAGGCTTTTGAGTGTCCTTGCAAAGAAAGGTGGCTATATTGGTCACTGATTTGTTTTTGTTTTGTTTTTGAATGTCAGAAATGTATATTTGTGAATGTTGAGATGTTATATTGGTTTCACTGGTAATGATAAATAATTGAAATGGGTATATATTTTTTTTTGTTAAGTTGCCTAATAATTATGCACAGTGATAGTCACCTGCACACACAGATATCCCCTAACATAGCTAAAACTAAAAACAAACTAAAAACTACTTCCAAAAACATTCAGTTTTGATATTAATGAGTTTTTTGGGTTCATTGAGAACATGGTTGTTGTTCAATAATAAAATTAATCCTCAAAAATACAACTTGCCTAATAATTCTGCACTCCCTGTATATAAATACCTATATGTGCATAAAAGTAGCACATTTACATGGTTGAATGTGCACATTTATGTTGTGATGAGGTATAAAATTATTTTCACAATATTTCTTAAAGTTTTGGTAGCAGGCATAAACTCCTCTCTGTATGCACCTATTTGCACACAAAAGCAACAAATATGACCCTGTGTTATTAACACATGTATCTTGTTGTGTAATATACATTTTGACTCCTCATATAAATGCATCTGCTTATAAGAAGAAAGAATCTTTCAATATACTTTGACATGTATAATGACAAGTTTACCTCTATTCTACGAAAACCATAGTTTGTCATGTCCACTAATACGTTTGTGGTACACTGTGGCATTGGCTGCTTGAACAGAGAAAGATGTTCCATCCATGTTTTTATTCTTGTAAATAGGAATGTTGAGACAGTGAGAAATTCTAGAATGTATGTTCCTTTGTTGTATATATTTGTTGATTTTCGTCCAGATGAAGAGTGATCCTTTGCCATATATTGCTGTGTGTGTTATACAAAGCAGCTTGAAGGTGGATCTTCTGACAACTGGTAACCAGTGTAGAATCCTCAAGATGTGTGCTTGTGGCTTCACATGTAGGAGGAGTCTAGTGGCAGCGTTCTGAATTCTCTGTAATATTCTCATAGATGACAAAGGTGAGCCATGATACAGACCATTAGCATCATTTAATTTAAATAGGACAAGAAAGATGGTGGCTTGAACCTTGTAAGGGAATCCTAGGTGCAGGAAGATGTATCGCTATGTTTTCATTGTGAGAAAGCTTGATTTGGCTACCTTATCCATTTGTGAATTTATTGACAGCTTGCTTACCATGCTAATTCTGAGGTTTCTTACCTCCTTAGATACTTTTGGGGGTGGTCTTAGGCCCTCATGGCAGGCATAGGGCCATATGTTTTCCAGTCACCACAGGTATTTCGATGTTGTAGGCATTCAGTTTGAGGTGGCTCCATGTCTTCCATTGGTCAACAGCCCAGGGGCAACTGCAAATTTTTGTTTTTCCAAAGTCATTTGGGCTTTCAGTTTTCAGAAGTCACAGCAAGTTAAGTAAAAGTAATTGATCTGATCTAGTAATGATTTCATATAGATGTTGAAAGGCATGAGTGAGATGATAGAGCCTTGGGGGTCTCTTGCAATAATGCTGCATGGTTTCATAGAGAATAGAGGAGTATGCATAATATTTGCTCTATTTTGTGGGTACAATGTGATCCAAGCAAGAGCTGTGTCCCCTATTCTGACTTTTTTAAGTCTCTGGATTAGTGTGCCCTTATCCACTGTGCCAAAGGCTACCGAAAGTTCCAAATGAAGAAGGGCAACAACCCTGTCCTGGCCTACGGTGTTTTTAAAGCCATGCCAATTAGAGATTAAGGCCAATTCTGTGCCTCTTGCCAGATGGAATCCAGTTTGGAACTCACATTATATGGAACTGAGTGAAAGCTTCTCGTTCTATACATTGCCCAGGAATGGTAATTTTGCTATCAGTCTGCAGTTTTTGAGTCTTGATAGTCTAGGCTGAGTTTTTTAATAATGGGGGTATGTATGCCTTTTTAAGTCTGCTGTGGAAACTCTTGTTATTGAGAAGATGTTGATGTGTGTTCTAACATGGATGGCTGCCAAATTGATAGTAAAATGTGGTGGAAGATTTGAGGTGGACAAGGGTCATAGGGGTAGCCTGCTGGCTTGCTTGCTTTGACAAGGGCCAGGAATTCAGTTGGTAATAGTTCATTGAAGGAGCGTGAAGGCAGTGTTTAACACTCCCTGTAGGATCTTATAGGAAATGGGTTGGGGCCGTTGCTTTTTTGTTATTTAAATAAGACTTCAACATGTTTTCCTTAGATGTGTAATGATTTGCAAGTTTTCTACAAAAGCCTTGAGAAATGGGATAGGTAGCTTCTGTACATATAGGCTTACAAAACTCTTTGAGCATTTCATAAAACTCTTCATTAGCACGCTTTGCATTGTGGATTTGGTTGGAATAGTGTAGTTTTTTTTGCCTTTTTGATTCTTTACTTGTATATACTGTTGTGTTGGTATAGGCATACTTTGTATTAAGGGTTGTCTGTTTTGAGCTAGTTGCTTTAAAGTGTAGCCTTTTATTTGTGATAATTGTAATCTTGCATTCAATCAAGGGGTGTGTTTTCTTTTTTGTATGCATAGAGTTTTTAAGAGTATTACAAAATCAAAAGCCTTTTGGAGCCATCCATAGACAATTTGTACAGACTTTACTGTGACCATATCTGTAATGGTGATATGCAGTTTTTCTAGTTACTCCAAATTCATCTTGTTCCAAGGTCAATATGTAGTTGAGAGCAAGATGATTTTATTTGGGATACATTTTTGTGTCTTGTTTTGGAAGGCATTGAGGTAATGGTCAGACTGGAGTAATTCTTTGGAAAGTGACTAGGTCTGGGTTGGAGAATATGATATCTAATGTGTGTCCAGCAATGTGTGTTGAATTTGGAATGAGCTGTTGTTCCTTGTGTGTGTTGATGCCAGTGAGGATGGTTCTGGGATGTAACATATCAGGTTTCGCAAACCAAATTTTAAGGTCACCAAGGATACATATTGTTGGGTATATCATTAAAAGGTTAGAGATTGTATCTAGCAATGCGTGTCAGAATGTTGTGTTGCTGGGGGGTAGGCTTTAGAGAGAGAGAAAGTACCATGAAAAGGCCGATGTAGGGTTGCATCAGAGGTCCTACCAAGCTTTTAAAGAAACATCCTCAGCTTTGGTAAGATTTGTCGTCTCTTTAAACATGACACCTAAGCCACCTCCTTTTTAGCTTATGTGATTTTGTGTTACAATTTTATATCCTGGTGGAACAACTCCATGCAATATTGGTGTGATATCCGGTATCATATCTTCCCCCAGCTGTGTAGTAAATGGGATCGCCTAGACTCCCGGATGATTATGAGTACCAAACTATATCAGATTGAGAATCATCACTGCAAGGGCTGTTTGGTCTTGTTCCTGAAAAATGAAAATTGTGCCTAGACACCGAATTCCGTCAGTCATTTTATGTCAGGAGCAATATACAGTGCAACTTCTGATCTCAGCACAAAATCATTCAGTCTAACAGCTCAACCAGCAATCTGAATGACCGAGTGATAAAATGTTATTTAAACTAAAGCTAAGTCCATTTCTAGACACTTTATTATTCACTACTAGATCAGTGCTTAATTTGAGCTTGTGGTTTCGTTGCTCAACACTGGTACGTAATTGTCAACACAGGTACTGATGATAATCTGCCACATGGTGGCACTGTTTGTCTATTTTAGTGGTGAGACAATAACAGCTGTCCATTAATTCATTTTACTTAAAAAATGACCATTACCTCCTGTAGAGAGCCCTGGCACTCATTTATTTACATGATAAGCCAGGAACTAGACTGTTCGAAATTGGAAAATATAAACAAAGGCAAAAAGATACATCAGCATGGAAAATATTGATATTTGAAGCATGAATATTGAAAACTCTGCTCACAAACCGACATGAGGTCTGTTGAGCTTTGTGTTACATTTTTTAATTTTGGTTGAGAAATTCATTTACAAAATAATCAAATCGGTTTTACAGCACTGGAATGGCCAACAACATTTAGGTAATGCAAGCAGAGAACGCTGGAGCTGTGACTATAATGAATAAGAGATGAGAGGATTTGTGGGCGAATTGTGGAAGGGAAGATTCCCCCATAGCACATTTCTTGGCTTTCACAGTCATTTCATAGTTAGCATTCCGCCTAAATTAAATATATTGGCCCATATTTATACTTTTTGACGCTAAACTGCGCTAACGCAGTTTAGCGTCAAAAGATTTTGCGCCGTCTAACGCCATTCTGAAGCGCCATGCGGGCGCCGTATTTATGGAATGGCGTTAGCCGGCGCAAGCGGACCGGCGCTGCCTGGTGTGCGTGGAAAAAAACCACGTACACCAGACAGCGCCGGCGTAGGGGGAAAATGGCGTATGGGCGTCTTAAAATGGGGCAAGTCAGGTTACGTCGAAAAAATCGTCGTAACCCGACTTGCGCCATGATTTTTCGACGCCCATCCCCCATCAACATGACTCCTATCATTGTAAAGATAGGAGTCATGCCCCCTTGCCCAATGGCCATGCCCAGGGGACTTCTGTCCCCTGGGCATGGTCATTGGGCATAGTGGCATGTAGGGGGGCACAAATCAGGCCCCCCTATGCCACACAAAAAAAAAAAAAAATACTTACCTGAACTTACCTTAATGTCCATGGGATGGGTCCCTCCGTCCTTGGGTGTCCTCCTGGGGTGGGCAAGGGTGGCAGGGGGGGTCCCTGGGGGCAGGGGAGGGCACTCTGGGCTCATTTTGAGCCCACTTGTCCCTTAACGCCATGCCTGACCCAGGCGTTAAAAAGCGGCGCAAAAGCGCCGTTTTTGGCCACGCCCACTCCCGGGCGTCATTTTTGCCCGGGACTATAAATACCACGTAAAGGCCTGGGAGTAATTTTTTAAGACGGGAACGCCTCCCTTGCATATCATTAACGCAAGGAAGGGGTTCACGCTAAAAAATGACGCACTCTCCGGGCACTTTGGCGCCCGAAGCGTCTAACGCCATAGTATAAATATGGCGTTAGTTGGCGTTAGTTTAGCGTCGAATTTGCTTCGAAAAAAACGACGCAAATTCGGCGCAAACGGAGTATAAATACGGGCCATTATCTTCAAAAAATATGAATTTAGAAAAACTAAAAGTGATTTGTGCCACAGTCACAAAATCAGTCTGTACTTCTTCATATACTAATTAGTTCTTCTGTTCTCCATTTGTAACTTTCAATTCATCAATTGTGAATGTTTCTTCTTCATCTTTTGTGTGAGTGAAGGCCATTAAAAAAGTTATGCCCTCTAATGTCGGAAAAAACAAGCAGAAGCAATTTCTAAAGACGTTGTGTCTGACAGAGAATCCCACTGGCTCCTATTACTTCTGCACTTGATAAACTATATGTGAGCAGACAAAGAGAAGCTGAATATGCATGTGGAAATGGAGGGTACCTGAAGCACTGAGCTCCATGTTAATAGTCTGCTCACTGGACTTCAGTTGGATTGATTTAATGCACAGATTAATCCTAAAACAGCAGGCGTTGGCAACTTTAACTGCTTTTGAAAATATTAAATGTATTCAATTAAAGAAATCCTTTCAGAAAAACATTGCGCTTTATAATTTGTCTTTGAGTGACTTTTTAATCGGATCTCTCTATTTGCCCTATTCAATTCTATGGCCCAATTACGTCTAAAATGTTCTAATGGAATATTCTGCTTCATTAATAACTAGCCATTCTTTCCCGAATGACAGAGACTGTGGAGTTCCACACAGAAATAAATGAAAGGAAAGAGTGCTGATTTTTTTGGGAAAAATGACTTTCAGATGGTATATGGAAAAGGCTTTAAAATACTGCACAAAACGGTGACTGTAGTGCAATGATCAGCCAGGATCGGATGGTAAAAACACTAATTTAAGCTAAGGGCCTGATATATGAAAAGTTAGCGCTGCATTTGCATCATTTTTGCGACGCAAAAGCAACACAAACATACAACATTTTGTACGTCTATGTTGGTTTTGCGTCAAAAAATGACGCAAAGGTAGTGAGAGAGCGTAGTTTAAATATTACCTATTCTAGATGTGAAATGCTTATATTTAACAAATGCTGCATTAATAATATCATTCATTGAAACATATTTTAAACGTGGAGAATATTTCACATGCATAAACTAATGTCGACTGTAAGAAATAATTGTTTGTATTATGATTAACTGAAAACATTAACATGTATGAAGACTGCATTTATTAGAATTCATAAGCCTTAAGTTAGTGTGAGTCGAAAACTAGCTGTGTAGCTCTCATATTAAAGCATATTTTTTCTGTTTCTCCAGTGTACTGATTTGCAAAAGGCCATGAACCAGCAAGTGTTCTTTTCTTCACTTATTTGCAACAATGCTAAATTTTCTCATCTGCATGCTAGTAGCTTTAGTATAAAAATTATGGACTTCGCAACAAACATGGACACTTTCAAGGACATTAAATCGTAGAGAAGAGAACTCTTGACCCGAAGTGTGTGCCAGAAAATGAAGTAACCCCGGATGTGCCACCTACGAAAATGTCAATTATAAAGACCAATTAGAAGCACGAGAAATATCATAAAATGACAAATGTATTACTTAGTGTATAAATTGATAGGTTACAGATAGTGGGGTGTAGTGACTGACCAATAGGATTTTGGGGGAATGTATTTCGAAAAAGGGATAAAAACTCATGACACAAGGAACAAACGGCATTAGGTAGGGAATGATATCGATTGCATCCAGAAACTCTGTCACTCTATTTGGTGGTTGAGACTTAGAAAAAAACCATCCTCACCCTTAGTAGTCCTTTTACACGTTCTTCCTTATGAGGGAAGTGTCCCCTGCCCTTAGCTTAGATAGACTGACGGCGATTTAACTGATGTCCTGAAGACGAAGACTGACCCTGTATGCTGACCTATTTCGAGGAGGGTAATTATACCGTTGCTAATGGAAATTCATTTATTTTGCCTTTCCTTTCTAGGTACCAACTGCTGTGTGTTTTGATTAGAGACCTTAGTTAGACGTTTTCCAAATTGATGTTCTAAATTGTTTTGCATGAAGCCCAACATGCTAATGCTAATCAGTGACTAGATGAGGTGTCCATCTTAACTGACGTAACTGATGTAACTGACGTGACTGACATGGTGCTATGCTGAACTAAGACCTTTAGGAGGTTCTATGTATTTGATTTGTTATCTTCATATGATTATCTTATACTTGTGATCTTTGCATTGATGAAAACTTATCATAGTCGCCGTTTTGTGATAATGTTCTTTGCTTCTTGGTTTTGAGATTAATACATTTGCTATTAGATTGTAATCAATAGGGAATACAATTCACAAAACTTTAATAAGGTGTGGTTCTTCATGACTGAAAGGTCATGGTTGCGTCGAAGGTTTATTAATGTCTAAAGTGAAATATATTGTGGTAATATCTGTTAACAATATTATTGACATATGGTTTGATGTATTGATCAGTTGTCTCGTCTTACGGTGTCTCACCACTGGGTCCAAAGATTCATCGGCCTGAAACGAGTCCCGATGTGTATAAATTAACATAGACGGACGCGATAACAGTTCCGCTAACTTTTCATAAATCAGGTACTAAGGGCCAGATGTAGAAAGGGTTTTGCGCCTCGCAAACAGCGAAAAACGCCATTTGTGAGGCGCAAAAGCCTCTCCGGTATGCATAAATGCATTTTGTGAGTCGGATCCGACTCGCAAAATGCATTTCCGACTCGCAAATAGGAAGGGGTGTTCCCTTCCTATTTGCGACTCACGGTCGCAAATGGAATCGCAGTTACCATCCACTTGAAGTGGATGGTAACCCAGTCGCAAACAGAAAGGGGTCCCCATGGGACCCCTTCCCCTTTGTGACTGGAAAAAAAATAATTCAGAGCAGGCAGTGGTCCAATGGACCACTACCTGCCCTGAAAAATCTGAAACTAAAGGTTTCGTTTTTTTTTTCAAAGTGCAACTCATTTTCCTTTAAGGGAAACGGGCTGCACTTAGAAAAAAAAAAAAAACTGCTTTATTAAAAAGCAGTCACAGACATGGTGGTCTGCTGTCTCCAGCAGGCCACCATCCCCGTGAGAGCCCATACTCGCAATGGGGTCGCAAACTGCGACCCACCTCATTAATATTAATGAGGTGGGTCTTTGCAACCCCATTGCGAGTTGCAGAAGGTGTCTGAGACACCTTTCTGCATACCAAATTGCGACTTGCAATTTGCGAGTCGCAGGGACTCGCAAATTGCAAGTCGCAATGTGGATTTTTGCTACATCTGTCCCTAAATGTCTACAGAGGGCAAATAACAAATGTCAAGCAGATTATGGGCTGATCGGGCATTTTAAACCCATATACCAGTTTGAAATGACTAAAAGAGTAGGAATATAATCTGAAAGAAGGTATTTAGTTTAAAAACATGTATGAAGAGTCATTAGAAGAGAAGTAAACATGCTAGCATAAATTCTCTCAAACAGATGAATGGCAGGTTTCCGATCAAATCTGGTTTTAGCATACGCCCCATAAAACACTCAAATTTATCATGGTGTTCCGTCGCCCTTGCACCACACAAAACCTTCAATGATATTTATCAAGCCAGCAATTCAAGGCATTGCAAGTCACTGCTTTGCATTGCTCTAGCCCAGGGCAGTGTTGCATGGGTGGTCCCACGCATCGCCCCCATGTATTTTGGCGCATTCCCAGGTTTACCATTAGAGGTAGACCTGGGAATGCATCAAAATGCTACATCTCCCCTGGGGATGAGTAACAAGGAGAAGTATATTTATTTCTCCATGTTTTTCCTCTTTCAATGTGAGCTGCACTTTGGAAAATGCCCTGAGGATTTTTGTTTATGCAGGAAGGTGTCCCTTCCTGCACAAAAGTAATCCAGTCTACAACACAGTTACTCTTGCAGCGTGCTGCAAGTGTGCCTGCATTGGCGCAAGGCAGCAGTTCGTGCAACAGCCCAGGCAGAGAGCAGGTATGCACTGTATGAGGTTAAATACTGTGCATTCCTGTCCTTTCACACTGCGCAGCAAGGCGACTTGCTGTGTTGTGTGTACATTTAATAAATATGCCCCTCAAGGTAGCAAAACATTTTTAAAGAAGTGTTTATCATGAATGTCAGAAAGTACCACACACAAAGTGGTACACTTTAATGTTCATGCATTATGCCTATACCCTTAACTATCTGCTGAGAAAAAATTGCAATTGTCTGATGTAGGTGGCATGAACAGCAATGCACTTGAGTGGTAAACATGCAATATATTGTGACTGTTGTTATTGGTACTCAAAACGTAGGTCACTACTGTGTGTCACATTCAAGTTTGTAAGGGCAGTAGTTGTAAAACCATATAATCATTCACATCATCAGATTCCATTTTTTTACAATCTCAAGAGGTCTTTAATTTGGTGTATTCCAAGAGTACACAAATCAGATATTTTGCAACATCGCACAACTATTCCATACCATATACAAAGCACACCTTCTGCCTTTAGGGTTCTTAGAATTAATGTTATCAGTGAGGCATGGTTTGCAGCATACATTTTTATAATTCACACCACTTTCCGCAGTTCATCATTTGCAGTA
Organism: Pleurodeles waltl; assembly: GCF_031143425.1. NCBI lineage: Eukaryota > Metazoa > Chordata > Amphibia > Caudata > Salamandridae > Pleurodeles > Pleurodeles waltl. Next base: position 771,363,041 of record NC_090439.1, on the reverse strand, counting down.
CCACAAGCAAGGGATAATTTCCCTTAAATGTTAGAAATTAAGAAGGGTCGAATGTACAGAGCCTTTTTATGGTTGCAAACCTAGTGATTTACAAAATATATACTAGGCCATTTTTGAGTAAGAAAAGTCCTCCCAATTGGTATAAGGGGTCTTGAGGCACTTTAAAAATCACAAACAGAAGAGGGTGTGAAATGGCATGCTCAGACATGGTCCCTTGCTAATTGTGCCACTGGATTTAAGCTAGCGTGGCTGATGAGGGTAATACCATGAAACCGGTCCCAGCGTGTTTGTTTCTGGTCCAGAGAGGGCGTGGCAGTTTGGGGACTGATTTCCATATGTCTGGGTTCCAAGCTGTGGTGGCTTGGTGAGAAAAAGAACAATGGGGGTGAGTGTTTGAAAAGTTTCAGCACTCTGTTCATCATCTTGTTGTGTTGCTATAATGTATGCTGCACCACATATGTGCTATGAACGTGTGTGTTTTATTTTTATTCATGAAACCTTCACCCCATTCCAACCAATTGACTTCATTGTGCAGGTACTTAAATCCTACTCCAATATACCCTTAATGAAAATCCTTTCGGTCTTCCTGGCAGGACTGATCAAATTCACATCTCTGCCAATATGTTTAGGTTTTGATTCTATTTAGTTCTTAGGAATGTCATTGAAGACACAATTCAGTGCAATTCAGTGCAATAGTGGGAGAATGTAGGGCACCTGAGCAATTTATATCACTTGGGTGTTATCCATTCTTTCTTGCATGACAACATAGGGGGTCATTACGACCTCGGTAACCGCCAATGCGGCCGCACTCAGGCAGCCCCCATTATGACATTCCCGCTGGGCCGGCGGGCGCAAACCAAGTTTGCGCCCGCCAGCCCAGTGGGAATAAGGCCGCAACATAGGAGCCGGCTCCTAATGGAGCCGGCGGTGTTGCAGCCGTGCGAAGGGTGCAGTTGCACCCGTCGCGCTTTTCACTGTCTGCTATGCAGACAGTGAAAAGCTGGCCGGGCCCTGTTAGGGGGCCCCTGCAATGCCCATGCCAGTGGCATGGGCAGTGCAGGGGCCCCCAGGGGCCCCAGGACACCCCTTACCGCCAGCCTCTTCCTGGCGGTGTAAACCGCCAGAAACAGGCTGGCGGTAAGGGGTCGTAATCCCCAGGGCAGCGCTGCAAGCAGTGCTGCCCTGGCGGATTACATTCACCGGGGCCATTGTGGCTGTAAACCACCGGCCCCGGCGGTGCGACCGCGGCGTTGCCGCGATCAAAATACGCCGGGAGGCACCGCCAGCCTGTTGGCGGTGCTCCAGTCGTTTTGGCTCTGGCGGTCATAATACTGCCAGGGTCATAATGACCACCATAGTGTGGTGGGAGATATTGTCTCTCATATGTCTCATATATTAAAAGTCTAATGACCTGGAGCCAGTCAGCATTGTTATTTAAACTGACCATGTGTTCTTGGATGGAAAATCTTCAACTCTGTTCCTTATCCAGCTTTTGTTTCATCATCCTTGGTGTTTCTATTTCCGTTTTCAATTTCAATGAATATCCAGTTTAAATTCTCAGCACTGTGTCCTTTTTCAGGAAGCCATGTGACTAAGCATATCCAAATCTTTTACATTGGATTGTACTATTATGGTACATCAATTGAGATTTACATGAACTTGTTTAGAAGAGATATATCCCTTTTTATTTGCAGTTCTTAATGGTCTTTTTTTAAAGGTATTTTGCTACTCTGTCAAATTTTGCTACTTTCTTCCTATAAATACAAGCTGCACTTTGTTCACATTGGCAATTCCTTATGTCTGTTGGACCACCACAAGGTTCTGTGTTTTGCAGTATTTCCTTTGAAATCTTCTTAGGCTATATGTGGCCTAAGAGGTTCCATAGGTTCTCCATCTCTTGAAAGTAAAGAACAGTTTAAGGATTTTTTATCCAGTATTAAAGATTCAGCACTTTTGTTCTTACTATTCTCATATTTCCATGACTGCAACTCTCCAATTATTCCTCATGGGGTTAGGTAGTTTTCTGTGTATTTTTAACCATTATTGACTGGCTAGTAGTTTTGAGGTCACAGTTGCACCGGAGTCTTAAATAGTGTTCCAAGGGGTGATTGTCCATAGGGACTCCTGGATTATGATTTGATTTTTATAAGGTACTTGACTGCTCAGATTGCCAACCTTGGCATTATTCACCACATCTATGGACATAAGTCTGCCTCACATCTTCCACATGTCTTTATTTTAGCTTCCCTTTTAAACAGTTTCCAAAGTAACCACATGGGAAATTCCTTGGTTGTAAGCCACCTTTTTCTGATATGAGATGTAATCCAGATGAATAGGATACATCTAGAACCATTTTGGGCATAGAAACATATCCCCTCAGTGACCTGCTTTTAATCACGTCAAGAGGGGTTTTCCAGAGAGAAATATTAACCACAAATAGACATTTTTATTTAAGTACAATTCTGAGATATTGGACAGTTTATTTATTGATTAGGGCAGTTGAAGTATAAGGGATGCTACACAAGTGTGCTAGTGAACAGTATGGTTAATGGGAAGTAGATAAAATATATTTTTCCTCTCAGGGATGTTATATATGATCCCACATAAATTGAAAGCAAGATAAGATACTAATAGAAAACACAAAGACTGACTGCAAGTTATGATGAGAATTATTGGTTATAGGAGGCTTTCTATTTTTTGACCTGCAATAGTTTAGCAGTACCCTCTCGAGTTCTCTTTCAGGCACCTTAAAGTAATCAATAATTTTAGGGATCTTTAGAAATTCTTTATTGGGATATAAGTCTCTGTCACCTGATGGTGGCACTTTTCAGCATATGCTGCTAGGGTCAAAACTATTCACTCTGAAATTAAAATGTAATTTTCAGGATTAATTTTTATTCATTTTTTTTAAAGGTTACAGTTGCTTCTCTGTAACTCACTCTCTCCTTCTCTCACTCTCCTCTTTCTCTTTCTGTAACTCACTCTCACTCTTTCACTTTCTCTCTGTTTGTAATTTCATATCTAGATGAATTTTTCTATTTTATGTACCACAAGAAAGGTACTTCAATCGATACACATTCCTTCAGTTAATTACCCCAAATTTAGTTACCATGATGAAAACTACATAACTAGAAAACGTGACTTGCTAAAAGGCAGTTATTTCAAGTTTCACGTTTATTTATTTCATGGATTGGAACTCCTAGGAGATCCGCAAGCATACCAAATACAAAGTGACATAAAGCATTAAGAATCAGAATAAAATTTCTTAAATAATAATAAAGTGTCAATTATGCAATTACAGTAATACCCCTCGGACAATAAAAATAGAAATTTATCACAATGAGCAAAACAAAATATGTACCAGTATAACAGATTTAAAACAAGGGATTTGCTTCTATTTACAGGAAGACTAAGGCCCATATTTATACTTTTTGACGCTAAACTGCGCTAACGCAGTTTAGCGTCAAAAAATTTAGCGCCGTCTAACGCCATTCTGAAGCGCCATGCGGGCGCCGTATTTATGGAATGGCGTTAGCCGGCGCTAGCAGACCGGCGCTGCCTGGTGTGCGTGGAAAAAAACCACGTAGACCAGGCAGCGCCGGCGTAGGGGGAAAATGGCGTTAGGGCGTCTTAAAATGGGGCAAGTCAGGTTGAGGCAAAAAAATCGCCTCAACCCAATTTGCGCCATTTTTTTCGACGCCCAGACGCCATTTAAATGACTCCTGTCTTAGTAAAGACAGGAGTCATGCCCCCTTGCCCAATGGCCATGCCCAGGGGACTTATGTCCCCTGGGCATGGTCATTGGGCATAGTGGCATGTAGGGGGGCACAAATAAGGCCCCCCTATGCCACCAAAAAAAATTAAAAAATATAAAAAATTATACTTACCTGAACTTACCTGAATGTCCCTGGGGTGGGTCCCTCCATCCTTGGGTGTCCTCCTGGGGTGGGCAGAGGTGGCAGGGGGGGTCCCTGGGGGCAGGGGAGGGCACCTGTGGGCTCATTTTGAGCCCACAGGCCCCTTAACGCCTACCCTGACCCAGGCGTTAAATAGTGGCGCAAATGCGGGGTTTTTTGACCCGCCAACTCCCGGGCGTGATTTTTGCCCGGGAGTATAAATATGACGCATTTGCGTCGCCGTCATTTTTTTTGACGGGAACGCCTTCCTTGCATCTCATTAACGCAAGGAAGGCGTTCACGCAAAAAAATTACGCTATTTGCCCATACTTTGGCGCTAGACGCGTCTAACGCCAAAGTATAAATATGGCGTTCGTTTTGCGCCGGATTTGCGTCGAAAAAAACGACGCTAATTCGGCGCAAACGGAGTATAAATACGGGCCTAAACGTCCTTAACGCTTTAGAAATAAAACCCTGAAGTGCATCAAACAGACAGAGACCACATTTATAAAAAAAAGAGGCCAAAGCAGACATTAATATTTACTAAAGAAGACAGTTGTGCAATGTACGTTTGCATTCCAAAATGTAAGGTGATCTTTTAAATCCCCAAAAAGCCAACCCACCGCCCATCATGGCTGCATTATAAGATATTATCATGCTCTACCATGTAATAGAATGGGAATAGAATAAAGCTCCACGCTCTTAGTGCGCAGGATAACAAATTATAGTGATTCTCGGAGCTGCATTAACAGATCGCTCACAATTATCTTAAGTTAAAAAATTTTTAAAAATGACTGGAAGAATTTAAAAATCCTAAAACAAAATAATTAATTTCTGGGATTAAAAACAGCTTCCAAGACCTTTCCAGCAGAACAAATATTAAACTACAGATAGATAGGTTTTAGCCATTTTTTCCTGAGTGTTGCTAGAGCCAGACAGACAAATAATACGTGCTTTAAGTTCTGCATACCCAATTCACAAAGATCACAATTATTATCAGATCTATCCCATTTAGAGGTAAGCTCTCTGAGAGGTAATTTATCCAATCTCAGCAAAATGAACAGATGCCTCACCCCATGAGGAAGGTTCCAGGACAGCTATGGCTGAGATTGTTTAAAGGTCGCTGTTTTAGAGAGCGTGGTCAGTCTCCTCTTTGGACGACAAGCACCTAAGTCCAAAGAGAAGCTTTTGGACCACGTCACTTCTTTCAACGTTTTTTTTCAAAACAAGAGGTAGCAACAATGGGATCAGGCCCAGATCAAGCTCCAACAATTTCAGAGCCAGATTGAAGTTTCTAAAAAACTTAGATTTTCCTTCAAATCTGTCAAAGGATTTTATATAAGATAATTTTTTTATAGTGAATCCCTTTCTATGAACAAGACTATAAGTCCTCCGGAGCACTACCGCTAGACCCAGAACAAAAGTGTTCTGAATCCTGAATTCAATCCTGAGAGCCGCCACATAGGCTGAGTTTGTTGCAACAAGCTAGGCATCTCAGTATCTGCCCTTGTATCCTGTCAAGAATATTCCATTTGGAAATCTCTGTACATTCCAAACTATACAAGAGGGTGGCTGGGATCTTTGTTTCATAAGAAGTTAATAAGTGATGAAAATGACGCCAACCAACTGCATTAAAAAAGGCCACTAAACCTTGTGCTTGAGATAGAGCCTTAGAAGCGTTATTATGCATGTGATCTTGGTCATTAAGAGAAGAGGATAAAATATTCCCCAAAAAGCAATAAAATTTTACCCACTCTAACTTTTGTTGTCCCAGGAACCAGGAAAAATGTATTTTCTTACCCAATTGTTTCCCAAGAAAACATACTACTTCCGACTTTGATATATTATTCTGCAAGTGGTGTTGTAGGGAATAATGATTTAACACAGCGTAATGCAGATTTAAATCTTTCGGAGTAACGTTAATCACTACTATATCATCCACATATAAAAGGCAGGTGAGTGAATGACCTCCAATTTTGGGAGTAAAACCATCTGTATTCTGCAAGGAACTGGGCAAATCAAAGATGTATAAAGAGAATAATAGTGGAGCCAATAAATAACCTTACTTCAGCCCATTTCTTTTGGGGAATTTAGACTACAAACCTTGTTCCCCTCTTAACAACACTTTGCACCAGGTGGACAAGTGCAAAGCTATAACCAAGGGTTCATTGCCACTGCATTAGCATTAAAAGTACAAGAGGAAATAGCATGAAAATTTGGATCAGATAACATGTTCACAGAGACTGATAGAGTAGACTGTTGCTCATCCCAATGAGGTATCCAATCTTGTTCTCCCAGAATGGAAGGGGATCCAACTGAACTCGCCCTCTTGGGCCTCTCCGACCTCAGCGCCTAATCCAGTTCTTGTTCTTCCCGCTGAGGAGTGGTTTCACTAGGGCTCTTGTCCTCAAACTTAACCCTTCTTGTATTTTTTCTTTAGAAATTCGCAGTTTTCTCTGTTTATCCCCTTTTTTCCCATTTTCTTCTCTTTAGTTGTTTTTAGAGTCAAGATTCCCTTATGCTCCACTGTCATAGAGTCAGGGTTCCCTTTGGGCAAAAAAATGGGAAAAGGGGCCACTGCGAGATTTAACTCATTTTTTGGAGAAGCGGGTTAAGGCACAATAGGGGCCACATTACTTGAAGAGAGCAGACTACAGAAAAGATTTCCTAGGGAAGAGACCTAATTCTCTTGAGCAAGGAAGACCTCTGAATTTTAAGAAGTCAAGTGAACTTGAGGTTTTCCTGCCTGAGTACCCTGTGATGTAAACAAATTCAAACTAGAATCATGATGCCCCCTCCCTTTTGGGAAGCTACCTTTGTGGCCCTAAAAGATTTTCCATCACAGCTTAATTTAGAGACCTTTTGATCTAACACAGCTTTCAATATAGGTAGTAATATGTCTTGAGTATGATCTAAATTATTAAATGATTTTCCTAGGAGATCCAAAATGGAGAATACAATTCTCTTTCGACTTTTAAAGGACTCAGAGAGAACAACATTTTGATCTGGAGGGCCATTTGGGAGATTCAGAGAGCACAGGAATTCTGGTGTCGGGGACGTTATTGAAGGGGAGAGAGAATGCTTAGAAGGTGTACTGCTAAACAGTCTTAGACTGGGGGTACTGAGTTTCAGATTGCTGTCTACTGGGGTCTTAGGACAGCCAGCCAAGTAGTTCCTTGCTCCATAAATATAGTTCAAGTGAGTATCAATGACAGGAAGAGTGAAATCCTCAGCTCCAACACCAATTCCAGAGATTTTATCCCTGTTCACCAGGTTCAGGGTTTGGTTTATCTATCAGCCATATTCTCCTCGATGGCAAGACGGTCGACCACTAGATCATTGTCATTCTTGTCATCCTTGAGGGCTAGTACTCCAGAGTGCTCTTTTTGAACTAAAGGAAGGATGGAGTTTATACTTTTTATGTTCAAATGGGAGATGCCTTTATTCCATATGGGATTAGACTTAGGGGTTCATTATGAACATGGCGGTCCACAACGCCATGCAGGCAGTGGTGGAAAATACCTCCACCGGCATGGCAGTCTGGACCGCCATATTACGAACTGCCAGGCTACCGCCACCAGGCAGGGTGACGATGGCGGAGTTCTTTATCCGACAGAACGCATGTTCGTGAAGCCTTTCCCTGGTGGTTCCCCCCGCCAGGGAAAGGCTGGTAGAAGGGGTGCTCTTGGGTTCCCCCGGGGCCCCTGCACTTGGCACGGGCAGTGCAGGGGCCCCCGTGCACAGCCCTGTCACGCAGGGCAGTGATATGCATGACAGGTGCTTCTGCACCCACCACACTGCGGCATTGAAGACGGCTCCATGTGGAGCCTTCAGCAATGTCCAGACCCTGTATTATGCTGGGGCGGCGGGCGGAAACACTGTTTCCGCTCACGGCTATGCGGAATGTTCTTTATTGGGCCGGCGGGGTCCTCAACGGGCTGGCGGTCTGTGTTAAGACCGCCAGCATGAACATGGTGGGAAATCCCGCCGTCTCACAATGAGGGCCTTAGTCTTTTTACATGCTGGACTGAGAAAAGTCCTGTACCTCCTGAAGCATTTGGCAGACATCCTTGCCTGAAGAGGGAAACTCACATGCCATATATCCTTTCTTTTCTCCCTTTTTAACAAATTTTCTGCCGCAGTTTCCTCCCTCTGGGCAGCGACTGTGTTCAAATGCAAATACACATAGCTTCTCCTTGGCTGCGTTTACCTGGTTTAAGAGCTGCCTGTTGGAATGGCAACCAGCAAGTGCTGGAAGAACCGCACTCATTCATGGCTGTAGATGCTGTGGCCCTGGCTCTTATTCCTTTTGGAGGCAACCAAAACAGGGCAGGAATCATTATCTCACTATCTCACTGTCTCAATGAAATGTTCTGTGAGTTGGAGGAACAGGGGATCAGAAGCAGATGGGCCGGAGAAATTCCAAGCAGCTCCACGTTACTTACTATGAACAACTATAGAGATCAGGGGCATGAATGATGCCAGGTAGTGAGGGAGCCGAAGCGAGGGTATTCTGAGCTACTCCATGACCCAAGATCAAAGCTCAATGCTGTGCCTTGCTGTCCTCCTGAAAGAGATACAGACTCTTATTCCCTGCAATGGTGACCAGCTGGGTGGGGGAGTTCACCTGTCTCACTGGCCTCCTTTTTATTATGGTCCTTAGTGGGGGCGCAGGAGAGCGGAAAGCTTCAGTGCTTCAATGCTTCAGTACTCACGCACGCTCCTTTTAGGGATGCTCCTTTTAGGGATGCTCGGCGGGAGGGAGGTAGAGGGAGTGAGGGAGCAGGGGAGCAGGGAAGCAGGAAGGGAGTGGCGGGAACTCCTAACCGCTCCACACTCTACCAGTACCCCTACAAGCACCACGCTGCTCTGGCACCCACCCTGCCACTGCCAGGATAACGCCTCACCTCAACTCTCCTGACTTCCTGCCCGGATGGTTGGTGAGCTGCTCTGCACAGGGTTGCTGTAATTACCGCGGCTCCGGCCGGCTCGGGCTCCAACACCGAGCTTCAGGCCGATGGCACTTCTGACCTGAAGGCTCCCCCCCCTGTGGCCGCTGCGTCTCTCGTGGCTCTCGGGACTCTGGACTCGGCACTCGACTCAGCTTCCCTACGTCAGTCACATCTCACGTCTCCTCCGCAGAACCTTTCCCGATTCCACCTCTCTGCAACTGAATGGGCAGACAGTTATTTAAAACCTTGGGCAAAAGTGAAAAACAGAGAGATACACAGCAAATCCCTGTGATATGAATATATATTTTATACAAAAAGTGGACTAGTAAAGCAAAAAAATGAAGTAGAAGAAAGTTGTCTTATTATTGTAAAGAAAAGTACAGTGACAGAAAATTGTTTTTCTGTTTCCTACATTGATTCTGCCACCAAAGAAGAGTAAAATGAGGGGAGGAGTGGATAGAGGTAGAATCCCCAGACAGGAGAAGGGATGATAGGAAAATCAGCAATGCAGAAAGTAGTAAATTGGGTGAAATTGGGATAGTTTCATGATGGATTTGGTAAAGAATGGGCAGCATGAGGTGCTATGGGAACCTCACATCTCTGTAAAATAGTGTCATTGCACCTCCTGCACTAATGTCTACTATGCACCCTTGAGGGTAGCATTGGAGGGTCATAGGAGGAAACAATGGGGGCAAAAACAGAAGGATCCAGGAAAGGAAAACAGACAGAGAGCGAAAGGTGTAGTTAAAAAAAAAATCAAAGTTAAAGAATGAGGAGCTAAATAAGTTGCAGGGATGGGGGAATGGAGTGGAATTTGTGTGATAAATAGAAGTGCAAAGGGGTTAACAAAAAGAGTTTCTGGGGAAGTTTTCCATCACAATACATGTGAAGGAGACATTCTGATATATCAAAACAGTACTGGGGTAACTAAAATAGACAGGTGTAAAAGTGATGGGTAATTTAAAACTGTCACTAGAAAAAATTACATATAACTAGACCACACTGGCTCTTATTAGAAATATTGCTACATTCAGCCCAGGTCCTTCACTCCTTCCTTCACTCCTTCCTTTACCCACCCGTTCAGAAGCCACAAAGCTGGTATGAAAAAAAACAAATGTTTTAAATAATGTTTTACAAGGAAGTTGATGACTTCGTTTGAATGTGTCTTGTATCTTTCCAGAAATCTCCCACCCTTTCATAAGCTCCACTATCTGCAGGACTTGAATACTAAGTACAACCCAAACACTTATTTGACCTTACTCAATAAAAACGATATTGGAACTTTATACACTTGCAAAAATGTGTGCTGCTTTAAATAACTGATATTTTAATCTATATAACTTTTAGAAACTAACCTAAAATAATTTGAAACCTTTATATTAATGTGTAAATTTAAACATTTAACCCGTTCTCTCCCAATCTTTTTAATCTCCTGCTTGTCACCTAATACCATTTGACAAACATACTAGAGGTTTGGTAAAACATGTATATTTAAGGCATTCGGCTTTCTGTATGTAGTTAAATTCAAACCCCTTCACCTTTTTTAATGTCTCTGACACATTTTTGATTAATGGAAACACATTAATAGATATATGTTCTTGAAATTCAGTAATAACCTAGCTCACATTTACTTAATCCTGATCTTTTCACATTTCAGCTTCCAAGATTTGAAGTAGGTCTTGTAAGGAAGAGGTGTAATTTAAAAATAACACAAGGCCAAATTAATGAGAGGTGTGGCTTCACACTTGCACCACGCAATGTGGTGCATGCACAACACAAACTCAAAATGTGATTTATGAAGCCACACAAGGCCATCTTGCATGTCCCTGAGTAGCTTCATAAATCTGGAGTGAAGCAACCCAGCACAAATCTGTGTCACGTTACTCTGTCCCAGAGAGCCATTCCATGGGTGTTGTGTGGGTGTTCCCTATGGATGCAATATCCATGGATTTTGACATATTCCTAGATTTACAAAAATTGGTGGACCTGGAAATGTGCCAAAATGAGACACCTTCCCTGTGAGGCGTAGAAAGGAGAGATACCTTACTTTCTCCTCGTTGCTTACTCTTTCCAAAGAAAGTTGAAAATGCCTCAGGGCATTGTTTTTGTGCAGGAAGGTGTACCTTCCTGCACAAAAACAATCTTCCTTACAAAGCACCATGGTGCAAGGGTGCCTTCATTGATTCTAGGCAGCCACAATGTTGCCAGCAGAGAGACAAATAGAGGAACAGGAATGTGTGGTATTCTATTAAATACAGTACATTCATGCCCTTTCCCTGTGATGCAGACCAGCAACATGCCTTGCTGCGCTGTGCCACTTTGTTGTATACATGCCCCACAGTCTTTTCCTAATTAAGTTCATTACATAAAGTCTTCATGAACTACCTAACAGCTAAAATAACATTGAATTTGTTACAACCAGAAATGAAACAATCTCTAACAATGTAATCTGACTAATGTAAAATATCAAATTCCATGAAGCTCTATATTCATGCGGAATAATGGTGGAGCTCTGTCACAAAAGCATGATGCTGGAGCAATACTGAAAAGTCCCATGTTGTTCCTTCTACAACTTGAACACAAACAGATCTTAGCCCATATGTCAAAAAGGCATCCCGCATATACATTCAGAAATTATGACAATGTCTTAAGACCATATCAACAAGCCCTTGCTTAGCACTGTACAAGTGTTCAGTTGATATGCTTATTGCTGGCAAGGAGGGATTCAATGCAATTTTATGCATTAGGTTTAGTCATCTTGTATTTATTTACCTGTGTTTTGCCTATATTTCATAAAATTGTAATTGAATACTACTTTTGGCAATGACAGCCATTATGAATACTCCAACAGTCACATTTTCAATGTCTGTTCATCTACCTCATCAATTATATCTAGGTAGGATCTATGAACTTGTTCATCACTGTAGGAAAGGTCATCTTTTTCTCATGATCACCCCATTTTCTTTGACTGATGTTGGTGTTTTTCTTTTGACTCTGTGATCTGGGACTGTGCTAACCAGGCCACAGTGCATGTGATCTGGTGATTAAAATGTGTTGAGATTTGCAATATTCCTAATTCACATATTAAACATGCATGTTACTAGTATATTGTACTAGTAGTGCCAAGTGCATGTGAGTTAAATGCCACTAATGGCATGGAGCACAGATTATAACAGCACTAGAGAGACAATGCAAAACATGATTGCAGACTTATCACTTTTAAAATGTACAATATCGACATGTCAACATAACCTCTTTTGACAGGCCTAAACACCCCTTTAAATATTAATGTCACCCCTAACTAAGACTTAAATGCCCATATGGAAGGGTGAGTAGTATGTAAAAGTAGGTAAATGTTAATGTTAAACATGTCCCAACAGTGACAAGGCTCTAAAATGTTTTTTCACTGTAGCAGGGTTATATATGGGGATCTAATATTAAAACAAACAATGTCATATCTGTTTAGGAAACAGTTGCAAAGTTTATGGTTGGTCCTTTAAAAAATATTAATTACAAGCCCAATTCACTGGTGGAGTTAGAATTGTAATATGTATTTTACAAAAGATAATTATAAAAAGTCACCTTTTGCCTGCTTAAAGTGTCTGGAAGCCTATTTGTATGAGTTTCCAACTGTCATCTAATAGTTGAATAGCTTCTTGATGTTATGTGAACCTGCTCCCCAGAGCTGAGACAAAGGCCTTGGGTATGGGGAGGTGTTCTGTTCCTCTGACAGGCTGACTATCTGGACTGTACCCAGGAAATTAATTACCTCAAAAGATGCCTGCACTGTTACAGGGGGATGTACATAACACGTGGGTCTTCCCCATCCTTTGTCCCTCTGGGCAGTCAGGCGTCAATCCCAGTGGGAGAGCAGCTGCTCCTAGAACCTGTTTTTAGTGACCACTGATGAGGAGAGTTGCTCATTACCTTGGCAACAGCTCATCTTTTATTTCTGTGGGCCTGAGCTTGCCTATGATAACATTCAGCTTTCCTCCCCACCCCTTCTTTTTCCAGGAAGAGGGGCAAACAGTGTCAAATGGTTCTATTGTGAGGGAAGGCCTTAGACCCTCCTACTGGCCAGTAGAGTAATTATCTTGGCCCAGAAGGAGAGACAAATGTGTAAAATATGCTTATAAGCTGAGCCAAGGAAACATGACAATTCTTCAAGTGCCATAAGGAGTCCAGCTATATTGAGAGTGACAGTGCTTCTGCACTCGGGTATATGTTTACACTAAGAATACCTAGGCCTAAATATGTCAACCTCTCCTTTCATGCAGATTTTCATCCCTAAGGTATAATTAAGGTTTTGAGCCTTTTAAGTGATCACTACGGATATACACTATGAATGCACACTCATATTATAAGACCTAACTAGGTCAGCACTAATCCTTGAAGGGTCCCTTCTGTGACAGGCTACCTGTGCGCACATAAGGGGCTGACCTAGAAGATAGTCTCACATGCTCAGCCTTCATATGGTTGCACATGTGTGTGGTCACAGGTTTGTGTGTAACCACATCAGAGCCTCTTACCTAAGCTGTGCATCAGAGGTCTTACCTTAAAAGGAGAACACTGGTAGTTAGCAGCCATAGACTTTACTGTGAGTGAAACTCAGTTGGTGAGATTCTCTCTCAGTAACGGTCCTAAACTGGGTAGTCAAGAGGTGAAAAATCCAGGGAGAGTAAATGGGTGAAACCCATTTCCTACTATCATCTGTAAGAAGGGTGATCCAGTCGTTCACCCTCACTATTCTGATTCCCTCCCCCTCTCAGTTGAACCTATTTGCCTCTGCTGGGGGCTCAACAGCACTTGTCCTAACCCTATCCCCAGCTCTGCTGGTCTGGAATGAGTCTCATTCTCTGTATTTTGTGATCCTGGATTGAGTAGGCTTTACTACCCAAATTCCTGAATCACAAGGGAAATGTGCTTTTATATATTACCACCTTAATAAATTACTACTAATTCAAGCCTTTTAAAAGTGCAAAGATATACTCAATCACATTCTCACTATCTTCTACAAATAGACCAAATAATAATTAATTGCTCTTTATAACACAAAACCCTGGAACTCATTCCATGCACCTAACAGACATAAAAAGGTAATTCAAAAGACTTAAACATTTGTCCAAATATCAAGAGTCCTTATGCAAGCACTACTATACAGAACACTTTTCTGCAAAAAATGAAACTTCCATCACTTATTATGTGGACCAAAGTAGTCACTTAGTTGCCAAAAAATCTTGTTTTGATTTCATAAATTGGGACTCCCAATTTTCATAATACAAATATTCTACTTGGTACATTTCCACATGAACAATTTTTAGAGATGGGAGCAAAGGTGGTTTATGGCGATGACTATGCAAACTGTAGTACACACCAAAAGGTAGTGACAAAGTTAGCTAAAGCCTTGTGAGAGTACTATACTATCAGAGCATAGTACCTTCGCCTTGGTTTCCAAATGCAAACATATCATCCACAAACTAAGTAAAAGACTCCAGCTTACTACTGTCTGAGAACCTTGGGTTATAGTCACTGACCACTTCCCAACTAAAGCTAGCTGAATGCACTATATTCATTTCAGCAATCTGGAACACACCAAGACCGTTAGAATGGATCCATATACATTACCCAACTGCCATCTCAACTGTAGGTAGCTTAACTTACCACCATCATTTCATTATTAAACTGAATAATCCCTACCATTTGCCCCCAACATACAAATAACATACTCCCAAAACTGCAAGGCCCAATCAGCTTTAATGATTCAGGTTTCAAGCCTCTTTAATCTTTTTGTAAAACCAATTGTTTGTCAACCCAGAATAGTACAGAGTATTGTGATCTAAATATTGTCTGACTTATGTGCCGTGTACTAAATATGGTTTAGAAAAAAATATTGCTCAATGGAATTAATATCACAAATCTACACCAAGTGGAACAATATTTCTGTATATGAAGTTGCATGCTACTCTATTTATGTCAGACAATATTGTTGTTACAAATATACTTACATAGAATTATGAGCATATAGCTCATTCAGACAAGCTTAAAGCTCTGGCTGCAAATAGGTTCAGTTGAGCTTATTGCCTTCCCTTCAAGTGGCTACCTCTACACACGAGATGCACTCTGACACAGGCCCTCATCACCAGCCAACTGGAGTATTGCAATGCCCTCTACGTAGGAATCATCACACACCTTCTACAGAGACTTCAGACCGTACAGAACACCGCAGCTAGACTCTTCCTCGGCCTTCCCCGACAAACCAACATCACACCCACCTCGGGCAACTTCCCGCACAATGCACAAAAGGTGCTACACAACAAAAGACCTGCATACATTAACCACCACCTGAACTCCTGCCAACCGTCGAGAAGACTACGATTTTCCTCCCTTTTGCTTGTCGATACTCCCTGCGTCTACCGAAGAAGACGTGGATGAGGCTCCTTCTCTCATGTTGCAGCAAAAACCTGGAATAGCCTCTCCACACACTTCCAGATCATCACCTTACTTCTGGAATTTGGAATGGCCCTCAAGATCTGGCTGTTTGAATACGCCTCCAGGACTTGCAAGCAGCTGGATACCCTATTAGGTGATTCACCATGCTTTATAAATCCTGATTGATTGATTGACTGATTGATTGATTGATTCTCTTCATTTTCCATGAGCTTACATTGATAGATCAGGCAGCATGCAAGATTTATTGAAAACATTATACAACTTCAAATTATATCGTACTCTAGATTCTACCAGACATTATCCATTTCTCTGAGCATTTGTCCAAAGTCTCGGCATTCTGCTGCCACTAGGAAAAGACAAAATTTAGCTGCATGTGCCAACATAATATTCTGTAAGGGTATTTGAGGTCAACAATTTATAACGACCTCACTTTCCATCAGGAACAATTCTCCATTGGTATGGGAGGTTGTATCCTAAGGTGCACCATCAGAATTTCCCGTCCAGGTAATTATGAAGGGCAACTTCGATAGCATCTGCAATTGACAGATCCAGAATAGTGATACACTAGCAATCTTGCAGAAACCAGCTCACTAATATTCACTAGGAATTCCTTTAATGCATCAACCCACTGACCTGACAATGCTCACTCACCACACAATTCTAAATATAGAACCTACACCTGAATGTGCAATGGATGACACACCTGCGTAATATGTAAACAAAATACATATGAATGCATTCTATCTTACTCCTTCTCTTTTTAATGCAAGCATTCATCTATCTGTCCTTGAATTCTCCTCCTTGAATTCTCCCCATGACATTAATATCCTTTCATTGAGTCTTATAATAAACCACGCACATGTCCAACCTTTCATAAAGGCAGTACCTGTAGTAGAAGGTATATACAAATGACAGGTACTATAGCTTAAAATTGTTCATTGCGTTTCCTCTTCGTGAAGCATACTGGAAACTACTTCTGGAAAACTGAGTGAGTATGCATTATTTCTGGACGGGAAAGAGAAAGGAAGAGCATCTGTTAATATGGTGTCTATGGGAATGGTTGCTTTTGTGTATCTTCCGTGTGTACAAAAACAATTTACAAAGCAGCTTATATAAACGCATTTGAGTGGAATGGGCAATACTTGGGACGTAGTCTGAAGCTGTGCGAGTACTGCATTGAATTGATGTAGCAATTCTCATGCTCTTTTCAGGACCTAAAGAGTACTTGAAGACATTAGCAACTTTCATAGATCTTTATGAGAAGGTCACAGGATATTTGCGATTTGAGAATCTGTGTATAGATTTTTTACTTTTTAAAAGTTGCTTGCGAAATTGGCCACTGTTGCTCCGATTTACTTTTAATGATGAGTGTGTTGCTGGTTTCCCATACATATTCACATACCTTACAAATACCACTAGATGTCTGCCAGGACAGTAAAGTCAACGAAGCTTAGCACTCTATTTAATAGAGGAATTAACTCCTTTCTCTTCTTTACTACAGGTTCCTCAATAAGCAGAACTACGTGATGTAAAACAACTGGCTATTATCTCTAGAATAATATCTCTAGAAACAGTACCCCACTGGGCACAATATACTAATACAAGCCAAAGAAATTGAGCACATACATAAGCGCTGTGCTTAACTTTTGAACTTCATGCCTCAAAACAAGAACTTTTTCTTGGGGTACGCTTTCGAGATATTGATGCTTTTTCTTCCTTAACTCTTTTTGGCAAATCCCTACTAACTTGAAGGTGTTACCAACATATTGCCAGACATGTGTGTTTTAAATTGAAGCATATGCTATGCTAACAATTTTATAAAGTGCAACTGCTACCCCATATTGTGTACTGGCACTACAACGCTAGCAGGGCAGGATGAATAACCGAGAGGGAGAAAACAGGTAGATATAGACTACCCGGGGGTGATATTAGGGAGTCTCAAGAGATATTATAGAATCAACTCATTTTTAAAAAGCCAGGTTTTTAAGGACTTTCTGAAATTGAGAAAGGAGGATGTGAATAATATTCGGATAATAAACGGGCGATCTTGGCAAATCTGATTGTGGACAATGAAATATAAAAAGTGGAATCATATATGGTTTATAATGTATCCAGTGAGCAAACTACAGGTACCCATGCTCGGTTATTCTAAGTGCTAACTGAATTTTGTACGTAGCTAGCGAGTTAACAGTCTGCCGCTGGCATATTCGTGTCTTGCAGGTCACGAGTGAAACTCATCGTGAGGCTTCGATCCTTCCGAGGTCGGCAACTTGAGTATCAACTGAGCAACAATAAGAGCTATTGTTATCAATGATTAGAAACGGCGCAAGTGATGCATAACCAGGTGTAAAAAAGAAAGTTATTATTTCACTTCGAGGGGCTGCTCTTTTCTTTCATATGAGAATGCAATAGTTGCATTCCTATTGTCTGGAAACATCCATGGATTGCTCCTTTGGCATTGGCATCTGTAACATACATTGTTGGTCCTTGTGGCCATAAATACACTGAGTGCCCTTTTATAAAGTACAGTGTGGAATAATTCAATTTTGTGAGCAACAGAAGGTGCTTTGTTAGAAACACCACCCGAAGGAACCACAAGGGGCCAACATAGCAGAGTACTGTAACCTATGGGAGAAATCCAGTCTTGGTGGCGTGATACCACAAATCAAAGATGGATATGTGTGGAAACAGAGACCGCAGCAAGGGCCAGATGTAAGTAGGTTCTGAATTGCGACCCGCAAATTGCGAGTCAGAGCGACTCAAATTGCGAGTCGCAATTCAGAATGTAGGAAGGTGTCCCTGACAACATCTGCGACTCGCAAGGGGGTCGCAAAGGCCCACCTCATTAATATTAATGAGGTGGGTCGCAATGATGGTCCCAGGGATCGTGGCCTGCTGGAGACAGCAGACCACCATTTCTGTGACTGCTTTTAAATAAAGCAGTTTTTTTTTTTGTAATTCAGCCCGTTTTCCTTAAAGGAAAACGAGATGCATTACAAACTAAAAAATGAAACATTTTCATTTCATTTTTTCAGAGCAGGCAGTGGTCCATGGGGACCCCTTCCCTTTTGCGAATGGGTTAGCACCCATTTGAAATGGGTGCTAACTGCGACTGCTTTGCAACCGCGTTCACGGTCACAAAGCAATCTGGCATTCCACTGCGACTCGCAATTAGGAAGGGGACTCCCCTTCCTAATTGCGACTCGCAAACCCGTTTTGCGATTCAGTAACTAGGTTACCGAATCGCAAAAGAGGTTTTGTGCATTGCCAAGTGCAGTTTGCACGTCCCAAACAGCAAAATTTGCTGTTTACGACGTGCAAACTGTGTGCTACATCTGGCCCCAAGGATCCACATTAATAATGTAATCTCGAACATCAATCAGGATTCACCCATATGTGTTATTGAATAATGTGCAGCAATAAAATGGAATTTTAGTTGTCTGCCTGCAGCAACTTCACAGAATAGGACATCGACCTAGAAGATCGGAGGATGCGTCCTAGCTAAAAAAAAAAAAAAAAAAAAAAAAAAAAAGTGTTAGTGGCACAGGTGCTGATAGCACATGCAGCAAACGAAAAAAACAACTCTGAAAAAAATATTGCATTCCTAAAATAGAACACCGTCCATCAAAGAATGAAGTACTGGGCTCCGTGTGTTTTGTTCGGTGTGACTAGGAAGCCATTGTCACCCCAGTCACCAATTAGAGGCTTTCAGATGAATAGAGTTGATCACACACATTCTTCTTACAGTGCCCAAAGCTAATGATTTCATTGATTTTTTAAATTCTTTTCATAAATGGTATGAGATGGTCTGGGACTACAAAGTGGTGACTCAACCTCAAAGTCCCAGCGCCAAACCTCACAGGATCAAGTTTGTACATAATAAAAAGCTGCATTTTTTGAGAAAAGGTGGCAGCTGAGAATAAACCGGATCTGTCGACCACATAATATCAGTTTAGTTTCATGGGATTTTTTTGTCGGTATTCAGAGATCATCTCCAAGATTATTTTAAGGAACTATAATTTCAATATTGTCTCTAAAATATACGGGCATATCTTTTCTTTTAAGGTGATGCATGCCCCATGTCTACATTCTGAATGGAAAACGTGAAACATTAGTACTTTAAAAGTGAAACGTTGATTCAGACGTTTCTTATCTTCTCCAATTCTTTCTTTCTTCTATAGTGTAACGCTTATTTCTTAACTAGTTGAACTATTTTGCATCATAACCGGACAGCAAGTTGTTTCCTGATGCTTAAAGGGGCCATCCGGTGTAGAAAATTAGAATTTCTCTTTTCAAAGCTGTGCATCTCTACCAATCACCACCAATGAGCATTCCGAGATGTTACTTCATTTAATTATGTATGCTTAGGTTTTGAGACTTATTGCGTTATCATTCACCAAGTGCCACCTTTTTTACGCTCTAAGTCTGAGACGGTTTTCTATCCTCTATTGCCTAGTTCTGTGATGCCCTCTTCAACCTAGTTTGTCCTTTAGAATCCATGAAATTCATAAGCAATGAAATAAATACATACGAAAATAGAGTTATTGTAATAGCTGTTGATCCCCTTTACATTCATGTATAAATAGTTTTTTTAAATACTCTTGATCATTTCACTAACGTTCTTTTTCATTTCTCTCTGCTAACATATTGTGACAATTTCAGGCTATCAAGGTCTGTATTATAAAAAGTGCCCTGGGGGTGCAATAGGCATTTGCGCTTGCTTTGTGTGCCCCCGGGGCACTTTGGTATTACACAAGGGGCTGCAGACGCTTGTGTGACCTCTCCTGTAATACAGAGAGCACTGGCGCACAGATAGTGTCAGCACTATTGTCATAGGGTGTTCCCTTATTTGCATGCCGGCATGGCGACATGCAAATGAGGGGATCTCTTTGCCTCTGCACCCACTTCGTATAACTGACATGGGCACACTGAAAGTGTACCACAGAAGGGTGGCACACTTTCAGTCTGTCTGCTAAAGGCAGCCCTCTGAAGGGATGAAAAGGGGTCCCATGGACCCTCCAAGGAATCCCCTTTCAGACAGTTGGTGCGATTCCCTGGACCCGCCTGCAAGCTGATCTCTAATCCCACAGAAAAATGCATTTGGGTTGCCATCTGCGGAGAGAAACACAGAGCAGCTTTTAAACAGCTTTTCTGTATTTCTCTTGAACGCACTGTCCTGGGGGCAGCAAGAGTTTGCAGCTGCCCTGAGGGCAGCATATTCTGCCTAGTAGGGTGCAATTTGTCTGTTTTCACCCAGTGCACATGTTTTAAGGTGTGCCGTGCACTAACAGGGAATGTGCGTCCTATTGGTAATACAGGCACAGGTTGACAGACAGAGTAATTCATCTTTTCATCTTTCTGGGACCAGTAGATTGTGTAGTCAATTTAAAACAAACACCCTGTCTCTTACAATTCTTTCAAAAAGGTAAAAGAGTGGCGTAATTGTTTTCTAATAAGTCGTTATTGTTATTATTAATATTATTATTTTTGGTAGTAGCAGTGGCAGCATTAATAGCATTAGGCATTAAGGGAGATCTAAGTCACAAAAATATATACATCTATTACTATAGGTGTGCTCCTTCGGTTGGAGATAATTTAAATTTTTTGAGCTAGCTATGTGTAATCTCAATCATATATGTTTTCACATTGATAGAAGTACATATTGTGCTCTCATACATGTTGAAATCTATAGCAAAGATGCATTTGTTCGTGCAAAAAAAAATTCTTCACCTAACAGAGAAAATATTGTTATTCAGTAGAGATTTTTATTGTACTACACCCCGCTAATTTTGAAGGAATTCCCTCCCCATTAAAAGGATTGGTTTCCTCCCGCACTTGAGGAGCAAATATCTAATCATATCCATTGTAGGAGTGCACCTTTCAAGCAGTTATCTATACCCATAAACCACATGTTTGTTGGTATTTACCTACTGCACAAGCTTTTCCCTCTCCAAAATGTCCACTACCCACCCCTGGGAGCAGATATATGCACAGGTGGTTCTACACGCTAAAGGTGTGATATAATCTATGAGTAAACCAATTTAAGAATTCACATTATGTTTTATGGATTGCAAATCTGAATTTACACTCTTAGATTGGATTTAACCATCTAAGTTAAACTTAGATGAGCAAGTGACTTTTGGAATCTGTAAGAAGTTGGGTTATAAGTTGACAGGGGTGGAGGCAAAACCCTCAATCTTTTTCAGGGTGTACCTTAAAAAGTCACTAAATTAACATGAGCTGAACCCTCTGCTAGCTTGTCACACAAGCAATCAGGCTTAATTACAGGTAATGCGTAAAGTACTTATGTAGCACACCAGCAGTAATAAAGTGAAAACACAACACACGAAAAATCCTAAACCAACTCAGAAAACATGAGTACATTTTAATAAATACAATTATTCCAGAAGAACAAAAATCCAATCAGTAGAACCAGAGACATGCAGTTTTAAAGATTTTCATGGAAATTGTGCTTAAAAGGAAAAAGCACCACTCACAGTCATTTAGTCACATTAAACGGGAAAGTCACAAATTGAAGCTGACCGAGATGGAGCACAGACTGGATACAGGGGCAAGTTAGCCCTGCTAAAGAGTTATGTTCTCAAATTCAGGGGAAAGAGTTCCATTTATATTGGAAAAGGCCAAAAGGAGGAGGTTAACCTTCATGGATGGTCATTGCTCTAACGTGAAGAACAGGCCGGACATCGTGGATGGTTGTCCCTATAGTGCAAAGAGCCAAACACATGTCACAGAAGGTCATTGCTGTAACTTTGTGTTGGTGGTTGTCATGGACTGTCGTTGCTGCAGCATAAAGTGAAAGTCTCACATTGCAAGACCCTACAGATGGTCATGGTTTGTGCAAAAAGCAGGTCTCACCAGGGCTTCCCTAGATCAAGGCTCCAAACTGTCTGGAGTGACAACAAACAGGACAGATCAGGTGCCAGTTTACTTGTGAGTGCTGTGGGCAAAGCCCTTTGAAATGTAAGTGTGGCTGGGCACAGCTTCTCCGCAGACATTCTGTCAGGATACCCTGTCTTGTCCCCACCTAAACCCACTTTGATTTATAGTCTGAAAGAAATGGATAACCCCCAACAGCAGGGTCATTCACAGGCATGTGACCCAGGACACTGCCTGAAGGCACAGTTGGTTCGGACAAGAAAAATCAAAATTTCTAAAAGTGGCATTTCCAGAACTGTAACTTAAAATCTGACTTCACCATTAAAAGGGATTTTAAATCACAACTCAATTGAATGTAAACAGCATATTTCTGTCTGCTTCCAATCTATAGTTAGCACTTATGAAGTGTAGTAAGGTAACCCAGTGTTAGTTATTGGAAGAGATAAGCTGTACAGCAGTAAAAAACAACTTTAGGAGTTTTTCATTGCCAGGGCATGTAAAACATTAAGTACCTATGTCCTAATTTTCAAATACAATGCACACGGTCCTATGAACCTTTAAGGGCCTACCTTTGGGGTGACAAAATATTAAGTGGGAAGGTTTAGTCCCAGAAAAAGTTTTACTTTTCCAGGTCTAAAATGGCAATTTGAAACTGCATTCCCGGCTACAGTGGTAGGCCTGAGATACGTTTTAAGGTGCTACTTTAATGGATGGCACAATGAGTACTGCGGGCCACTAGTAGCATTTAATTCAGAGAACCTGGTTACATGTAGTGCCATCCTCTAAAAAGTTACAAGTAAATTAAATTTGGTAAATAGATGTAGGTCAATTTTACCATATTTGAAGTAGAGAGAACAAGACCTTCAGTAATGATTAGCAGTGATACATTCCTCAGAGTCCTAAAGCCAACAAACACAAATTCAGGAAACAGGAGGGGCGAAGGCAAAATGTATGAGGGAATCCCATGCCAAGGATGTCAGGTCTAACAGAACCTCTCTCTTATCACTTATCACAAAGTTCACACACATTAATTTGAACATGACACTGCTCAACACTGCACCATGGCAGTGGTTTGCAAATTATTGGACACTTCACTCATGAGAGTGGGTGAGTCACATATCAATGGCTAGAGGTGAGTTTCTGACTTATTCCCAGCTGCATTGTACACTGTTTCTTGACGTTGTTCATATCATGCTATTCCTTTAATTCTCTAAGGCTTTAATGTGAAAAGTAGTGGCTGATATGTGAATGGCTGTGATCTTCACGTGAAGCTGAGTGGTAGCTTTATGTGAGCAATGAAGTCTTGAGCAAGAATGTTTTTGATGTTATTTTTGCTGTTAACAAACAAAGCACATTAAGGCATGGAAGAATATATAACCAGCTTATTCTGCTCACAAATGGCCCTCTGTAAAGTGGTGTGTGTTATAGTGTGAACATTGGACAGTGAAAAATATTTGATTTGAAAAATTAGATTTAGTTAAATGCAGCTAAAATGAACACCATGCCAATCTTAAACAATGTGGGGCATATATACAACAAGTTTTCTTGCGTCGCCCCTGCCTCACCTAAAGACACGATATGTGCGGCATAATTACAATACGGCACACTATGATGCACGTTCGGCCAATAGCATAAACCTTTTTGATGCTATTGTGGCACCTTGCTGCAGTAGCGTCAAAAATCTTGACAATAGTGCAGCAAAGTGCAAGGAGGCTCATTGGTTAAAATGGTGTGTCACTTTAATGCCTGCTTTGCGCAGAAATTAAAAATGATGCAGAAAATCTACAAGATTTTAATGTGCCATTTTTGCGGGCCGTCTAAGGCCGGAATGCTCCCCTTGTGTATATTATGCCTGAAGCAGGCATAATGGCGCTCAAGGGGTAACAAAAGTGGGGCAATGCATGCTTTATGCTACTTTGTAAGTATTGCGTGGCGAAAAATGCCTGTTTGAGCCACATTAGTATAAAAAATAATGATGCTAGTGTGGCACATGGAGGTGCTAGGGCCTTGTAAATCTGGCCCTTACACTTCATCTTAAAAGACAGAGTAGTAATGATACGTTGATTCTGCTATGATTTCAGGACTCTAGCTAGAAGAGGCATCTGAATACGTATGCCAGAAATCTGTCTAATTTAAAGTTGGTGCAGTAAATCCAGTAGCTGGACTACATTTGGAAGATATGATTCTAAACGGAGTCTTGCTCTTCTTCAACACACTTGTTACATTTATAAGGGCGAATTGCTAACTATGGTAGGCATTCACAGTTAATAAAAACGTAGTCCCTTCTCTTTTCCATGAAAATAAATACCTGAAGATTAACTTAAACGTCTTGCTTGTAATACCAGATCAGAAGCCAAAAAATATCAGAATTTGATCAGAGCTGCACCCTTTGATACTCCTGCAATACCAGAGGCGACAGAATTCAAACTTGCAAGCTATGCAGAATCGATCCCAGGCACTGCAACCTTGGAGTAAACAAAGGTCATTTTCTCCATACCATCAAAAGACCTGTAATTCACATAACTCCCAGGAGAAGATATTGGACATCCCTTTGCCCATCTCACCCACAATCATCCATAGTGGTATGTTCACTGAACAGTCAAAACAACAATCTAAGTGAAAACATAAATATCTTGTTAAGGAGCATTGCCGACACCTCGTAACACGAATACATTAAAACAAATTAAACTACTATGTAGAGAAAATGTCCTGTATCCAAATGGAGACTTACTAAAAGGATTGACGATATTGTTAGAACTGAATAGAGAAGATGAAGGTAATTCACAAACACCTGCACTAAGGAGAATTAATGTGAGAAATACAAAATGCAACAAATAAAGACAACAGTCATCTGTTGGCATGTAACACATAAAAAGTTCAGAAATACTCAAAGACACAAACATATTGCTACATATGCACACAAAACTCATAAGAGAGTAGTCTTGGTTCTCTGGAGACAGTGTATGGTCCTCTGATTCTGGGATAGCAGCGCACTTGGGGACATATTTACAAGCCCCGTGCGTCACCTTGCACCGCATTAATGCCAATGTTTTTTACACTAATGTGGTATTAAGGTTGACTTTTTGTTGCACCATATTTAGAAAGTGGTGCAATGCATGAAGTTAGGTGGTCCGTAAAAATGGAACAGTGAAATTTACAAGCTTTAACTGCGCCATTTTTTGTGTCATTTTTAACGTCAGCCTAAGGCAGGCATTAAAATTATGCTCCCATTGTTTTCAATGGGCCTCCCATTACTTTGCAGGATTAGCACCATAATTTTTGGTGATAATCCTGCAAAGCACTACAATAGTATCAACAATTATGACACTATTGGCCTAACAATCGCCATGGTGCGCCATATTGTAAATACTGCCCAAGCATGGTGTTATTAGGCAGTGGTACGGACACGCATTGGGACCAATGCACCACTTTCTTGTAAATATGCTCCTAGGTATGTAGGAGGAATTGACCATCTACCTCACACAGAACCATGGGCCAATGCTAGCATGCTTGCACCTACGGTGGTCTTGAAAGGTTTACACTCATGATGGGCTGCTGTGCATCTGGTCAAGCACATCAGGCTGTGAGTTCAATGAAAGTAGGGTGATACAGAAGATTAGAGTACAAATGGGTACATGGCAGGATGATGGATGTAGAGGTGGTTTTCGTTTTCGGGCTTCAGGGATACACCCCCTTGTCTTCTTCCCTGTTTCTTTTATATCAAGAGTGAATAATAATCTATTATTCACTCGCTATAATAAGGAAAATGCCATCCAACAACAGACTGAAACAGCCAGTGCTGTTGTCTGATGGCTGACGCAGGCACATAAAGGCCCATGCACTGGTCATCAGAGAATATCTATGGCTGGTGAAATGCCTAGCCCTAACCTCAGAGCCTGGCATGCCTAAGTGCCTCCCCATCTTTTGATGGGCAGAAGTGTCACATCTAATAGTAGCCATGCAGACTTAATCCCTGCAGTGCCCGTGGCAACACATAAGTCGGCCAAACATCCCACCTTTTCCAAAAGAGCTGGGAAAGTGTGAGGTGAAGTAGCAAGTTTAAGGTTTCAGTTTCAAGGTGCTGGTAAGAGAATGAAGCAGATGGAGTCAAAAAGGGAACTGCACAGGCAGAAACGTAAGTGGAAAATGTTTTTAAATGCTATGAATGTGTATGTGAGAGTGTGGCCTTGAGAGTATGTGTATGTGTGAGCATGTCTGTATGTCTGTATTTCTATGTCTGTGTGTTTGAGGGAAAGTGAAAGAGTGTGAGTGAAGAAGTGAGTCAAAGGGAGTGCCAAGGAGTGATAGGAAGAAGAGTAAGTAGAAGTGAGAATGAATGAGAGTGAGGACCAATGACAGTGAGTGTAACTGAATGGTTCTGTGTGTGACAAGTCTGAGTGAGTCTAAATGAGTCAGATTGTGTCAGAAATAGTGAGACTGAATGTGTATGTGTGTGTATGTGTGAGTCAGAGTGATATTGAGTGAATCAGAATGAGTGGGCCTTATTGAATCAGTGAGAATGAGTGAAGTGAAACATAGTGAGATTGACTAAGACTTACTGGGAATGGGTAACAATGAGTGAGTAAGATTGAGACTGAATGAGTCAGAATGAGTGAGCATGAGTTAGACTAAGTAGGACTGAGTGAGAATGAATGAGAATGAGTGAATCACAGTGAGATTATGTCAGAATGAGTGTGACTGAGTGAGTATGAGTGAGTCAAGTGAGATTTGGTGAATCAGAATGAGTGGGACTGAGTGAATCAGGGAGAACAAGTGAGACTAAATGGGAATGAGCAAGACAGAGTAAGACTGAGTGAAAATGTGTGAGTTGCAGTGAGACTGAGTGAGACGGAAAGAGTGAGACTGAGTCAGAGTGAGATAGAGGGACAGAGGATGGAGAATGAGTGATACAGAATGTAAGTAAGAATAAGTGAGACTGACTGGTTCACACTGAGAATTAGTGCTATTTTGTGAGTCATTAAGTCTCAATGAGTCAACATAAGTAAACATGAGTGCAAGTGTGAATAAGAGTAAATGAATGAGACTGAGTGAGAAAGTAAGGCTGAGTGCAAGCAAGTGTGAGCTAACACCCTGAGCTGTCTGACTAAAATTCAGGCTTGCTGACTGGAATTTGAGCCAAGGATTTAATCTCCCTTCTGGCTCTTATTACACAGTGGAAATGCCATTGGTTGGTATAGTTAAGTTTACATTCATTCTTGGCCAAGATGGCCAACTTGCCATTTTGTGCTTCTAAAGCTTCCCTGTCCATGATTTTCTATGACTGTTTTTACAGAAAGTTATTTCATGTTTTACTGAGACATAAGGTTGCTCAGAACTGAAAAAGATACACACTTTTCATTCTCCTATTCTTTGTCATGTTCATCAGTTACCTTTGATCATTTTAGCCCATGGATTGTGCTCCAAGTTTCTACAATTGTTTGCCCTGTTTCACTCTTCAGCCAAGATTCTTTCTCTACTTGATCTCAGGTTACTTTTAGTGCCTTGCTTCCAAACTCTTGCCAGGCTCCTCATCTTCAATTAAATCTACACAGATTGCCTTTTTGTGATCTGTGTGACCTGTTCCTCCCAACTGGGACCATTATAAGGAGATAAGTGGGGTCTTTCAGATTTATGGTAAGTGCATGGTGACACTGTGGCTAATTGGAGGATTCAGTTTTTTTCTCATTCATCACAAAGGAAACAATAGATTCCTTCACTGCATTCAGTCTAAGATACCTATGCACAATCACATACGAAAGAGTCTGAGGCCACCACTGAGAGCAGCATAACCTACTATAACATATATCTCAAATGTCTATGCAGTCAGAGAATTGGAAGATGTCATTTTGTAGTAAAGCAAGGAAGCACAACCTTATCAGTTAATACCTATGCAACCAAGATAGGATTCTACATGCTTTTAAAGCGGATATTCCTTCTCAGGAGGTGAAACATCCCTCTGGAAGACAGTGAGAGGAAAGGAAAACGCATCCACCTAAGTTAGTACCTAAAGAGACTGGATCTATGTGAAAACCTCACAGCCAAGCACCAGTAAAGGAATTGGTGTGCCATGGGAAAGAAAATGTTACAGAATAGCAGTATAGCATGGCAATGGTAGGAATGCTAGTGACTATCCATACATGAATGGCTTGGGGCTGATGACCTGCTGCTATCTAGCTTGCCCATTCATAGCATGCTCCATGACTTCTCTGTATTCTTGAAAGAGAAGGAGCACAGAGCATAACAATAACACTTATTTAAAATTCATGACAGATGAATCCACTTGTTATAAACAAACATTACAAACATTATTGTAACTACTTGTTCATAGTGTAGGAAGAGCCCAGCCAATAACACACATTATAAATCCTGCCACAATGCCTAATGATGATATGCAGTGCATGGCTGGAAGACTAAGCGCCTGATTTAGAGTTTGGCAGAGGGAGTTACTCCATTACAAACATGATGGAAATCCCTTCCGCTGTATTTTGATCCCATTATTGCCTATGGAGATCATAATACAGCAGATGGGATGTCGTCACTTTTGTGACAGAGTAACCGGTCCACCAAGCTCTAAATTAGGCCCTAAATGTTAAGGAGCTGTAATGCTGCAACAGCAAAGTCAAAATTCTTTAAACCAGTGAGATGGAAAAACAGAATAAACAAGTGCCAAGAGAAACGAGAGAAAGAACAGCATCCTGCATCACCAACTCTTCTACATAGGGGCCGGTCCTCCACTAGGGTGCAGGAGCGCCGCCCCCGCCAGCAGCAGGAGCTGCAAAACTTTGATAGAAACAACATAATAAGTTAAGTTTATTATGTTTTTTCTGTAAAAGTGGGCGGGCCACTGGCATGATGTGGACAGAGGGTGCGCAATTATGTTTGGCCGGCCGTCTGGGGCCGGCCAAACACACATGTGCACAGGGCTCTCTCCAGCCCTGCAGAGGCTCCCAGTCTGCCTGGGAGCGCCCTGGCTGGGCACTCCCAGCCAATCCTGATGCTGCTTTGAGCAGCATCTGGATTGGCCGTAGGGCAGGTTGGGAGCCTGTGCCTGCCTACAGCCTGCGATGAAGGAGCAGAGCAGAGAGGCACAGGAAAAAAGGTAAGTTTAATTATTATTATTATTATTTTTTTTTTTACACACCTTCCCTGCCACACACCATTCTGCCCGCCCCTCCACGATTGCTTCTACATGAACTTAAAGAGAAAACAATGTCTATATTGGGGTCGGAAACCCAAAGCCATAAAAAGGCTACATCATGCCTGTTCATATGGTCAATGAATTTGATAACTAATGGAAAACTGTGTCCTCTTGATGAGACAAAACCAGAGTACTGTCACAGGGAGAAAATAGCCCACAACTTACCTTTAAGTCTTGAAAAGGAATTGCCTGTGCTGAGGATCAGTAAACGGCCCTATTTGATAAACACATTTTCTGAAAATAAGTTGCATATATAGACAGGGGTGTCCACTTTAGAGGAGGTACAACACTCAATAAAAAAAGAGACAGATATAACATTTGAAAATACACAGATATTTGGGACAGGAAAATAATTATGAAGTACAGCTGCGCTGGACCACGTTGATCAACTACCGTGAAAGAGTTATTGGCACTATTTTTTGTGGACCATGTCACAACCAAATGTCAATGTAATATCAATCAGAAACGCAGAACAGATAAACAGGAGCATACATGTTGTGGTGGCCTAAAGTTCAAATGCACATACATGCTGTTTCCCCAAGTGACAGTAAGATTGACTGCTCAAAATTTGGCATTGCATGTAAAATGTCAGAGAGAAGCTTTCCAATGATTTCTTTTAATCATGTTGCAAATACCAGTATGGGGATTCAAGAAACACTAGTTGGATGGTTGCTGGTTATATTCATCATGGCTGAGTTAATGATTGTGGGGGTCATTCTGACCCTGGCGGTCCAAGACCGCCAGGGCCGGGGACCACGGAAGCACCGCAAACAGGCTGGCGGTGCTTCCCAGCCCATTCTGACTGCGGCGGTAAAGCCGCGGTCAGAAAAGGGAATCCGGCGGTTTCCCGCCGGATTTCCCCTGCATGGGCTGAATCTCCATGGCAGCGCTGCAAGCAGCGCCGCCATGGAGATTCCGACCCCCTTCCCGCCACCCTGTTTCTGGCGGTTTTTACCGCCAGGAACAGGATTGCGGGAACGGGTGTCGTGGGGCCCCCTAACAGGGCCCCATAAAGATTTTCACTGTCTGCATTGCAGACAGTGAAAATCGCGACGGGTGCAACTGCACCCGTCGCACCCCTGCAACTCCGCCGGCTTCTTTGTTGCAGGGCCTTTCCCGCTGGGCCGGCGGGCGCTCCTTTGGCGGGCGCCCTCCGGCCCAGTGGGATAGCCAGAATGGCCGCCGCGGTCTTTTGACCGCGGAGCCGTCTTTTGGCGGTCGCCGCCCGCCAAAGTCAGAATGAGGGCCTGTGTCTTTCTACATTATGCACCTGGTGACCAGTTATATTGGCTTGAATACACTGTGCTGGTTTGCTTATACTAACTTTGGTTGGTGTTATCAATATGTTGAATAATGCACAGATAAATCATTGTTACACATATTAACCCTTTCGATGCTAGGCCTTTTTCCCCCGGTGCTGAGCCATTGTTTGGCTATTTCTGGTAGTTTGCAGCTTAGGCCCCCATAACTTTTTGTCCACATAAGGTATTTGTGCTACATTTGTGTCCTTTTTCCAACACAGTGGGGATTCTAAAGAAACACTGGAGGGGACCAAGAAATTAGCCAAAAAACATTGAAATTTTGGTTTTGGGAAAAATTGGAAAAAAATTGCTGCACAAGAAAGCATCTGTTTTATTCCCTGCAAATGGTATCAATGGAGGGTTTGCAGTGCTAAAATCACCATCTTTCCAGCTTTTAGGGACAGGCAGATTGGAATCAGAAAACCAATTTTTTCAACATCTTTTTGGCATTTTAGAGGGACAAGCCCATTTCTCCCATTTTTTGTGCTTTCAACCTCCTTCCAGTTAGTGGCAGGTATGTGTGTACAACCAATAGTGGATCGTGGAAATCTATACATTTCTGAAAAGTTGTCAAAATTGTTAATTCAGCAAAGGGTCATTTGTGTAGATTCTTCAAGGTTTTTCTATAGAAAGTAACAGTTGAAATGAAAAAATATTGAAATTGAGTTGAAAAAAACAGCCATTTGTGTCTTCGTTTTCATCTGTAATGTCTTAACTATGGCAGATTTTCAAAAGCAATACACTGTTATATTCACTGGGCCCTTTTGGTTGCAGGGATATATGTATAGGTTCTCCAAGAACCCAAGCTACCCAGATCCAGTAACTCAGGTGCACCTTACAATGCATGTTCAATGTGAACCGGGTATAAAGCCATTCATTTGGTAAATTATAAAGAGCAAAAATAGGTATAATGGAAATCTATGTATTTAAGAAATGGGCACAATGCATGGAGTTTAGAGTGCATGGTTATTTGCACATCTCTGAATTTGTGGGTGCTTATATTAGCATGTGAATTAGAGGGCATTTCTCAAAATGACTTATTTCTTACACACTGTCTTTCATTTGGAAAGCGCAAATGCAGAGAAAAGCAATCAGTAATTACACTTGCTCTGCTATATTGTGTTTCCCCAAGACTCCCAATAAAAATGGTACCTCACTTGTGAGGGTAGGTCTGGTGCCCGCAACACGAAACGGCCCAAAATGCAATGTGGAAAAATCAAATTTTGGGCCCTAGCTCAGCTGGCACCTATGGACACCTAACAAACCTGTATATTTTTGACAACTAGACACCTAGGGGAATCCAGGGTGGGGTGACTTGTATGGCTTTCACCAAGTTGCTTTACCCAGAATCCATTTGAAACCTCAAACCTTGACTTAAAACACATTCTCCTCACGTCTGTGATGGAAAGTTCTGGGATCTGTACAGAGCCACAAACTTCTTTCCACCCAGCATTCTCCTAAGTCTTCTGACGAAAATGGTACCCCACCTGGTGGGTTTAGTGCCCGCAACAGGAAATGGCCCAAAAAGCAACAAATTATTTTACTCAAAACTGACCCGTTTTTTGCAGTGTGCAGCTGTGGTTTTTGGGCCATACATCAACCGGCACCTACGGAAACCTAGCAAAGCTGTATATTTTTCAAAGTTAGACATCTAGGGGAATCCAAGGAGGGGTTCTGATCCCCAGATTGTCTTGCAAATCTCAAACATTTTCTACTAAAACGTATTTACCACACATTTCTGTGATGCAAAGATCTGGAATCTGTAGAAGCCACAAATTTCCTACCACCCAGTTTTACCCCAGGTCTCCCGGTAAAAATGCTACCTCACTTGTGCAGGTGAGCCATGTGTTTGAGATAGTAAAGGGCCAAACACCCATAGAAATTGAGGGGAAACCAAAGCGGGTCCAAAAGGGCAAATTGTGTTTTTTTTCATATGTGTTTATATGGGTCAGAGTTTTGACATAACAGATGGGGCATTGATAGATGGTAGGAATTTTCTGGATTCCTGCAGATTCTGGAAGTTTCCACCACAGAAATGTAGGCAAATGCATGACTCCAGCCAAAGTTGGAGGTTTGCAGGGCATTGGGGGTAAGAAAATGGTGTGGGGTACATGTGAAGCATACCACCCTGGACTCCCCCAGATGTTAACTTTTCAGAAGTGTCTGGGTCTGGTAGGTTCTTCCAGTTGACAATGTACCCAAGTCCAATAACTACAGCCGCTCACCCATTGCAAGTGGAATGATATCGGGAGTTATCCAAGCTCTCTTCGCACATATGTGAAATCAAAACTCAAAAGAGTAAAATGTCCTCTTTTTTGTCCTTGGGATGACATGCTTTAGTCCACAGGGGTGCCAGAAAGATTATTGCCCCCTTCAATTGGGGTGGGGGCATAACCATGTCCAGTGTGGTGGGCAGCCCCACCCCTCTATTTTTAAACAATGCTTCCCTGGTGTCTAGTGGGCCTTCTGCCTTCTCTGAGGGGGCGGATAGGTGGTAATAATCCCTCACTTCCCCCAAGGGGGGCAGAAAGTATGTGTCTATTTTCCTTTAATGGTAGGGGCATCGACTGGCCCATCATGGGAAGCCCCCACCCCTATAGTAAAATATTAAATGGTGTTCTAGTGGGTCTTCTAACCCCCGGAGGGCAGTTTGGGGGGTATTGCCCCCATCTGCCTCCCAAAGGGTGGCAGAAAGACTGTGCCCATTTATTTTGGCAGTGGCTGCATTGACCAGCCCATCGTGGGCAGTCCCCACCCATATACTAATTGAATAAAATATTCCCTGGTGTTCTAGGGGTTTTCTAGTGGGCTTTTTGCCCCCTCAGGGGGCAGAAAGACTGAACTTTATCAAATAAATACTGGGGGAGCAAAACCTCTTGCCCAAAAGGCCGCTCCCTCTCCCTAGTATATATTGTGGTGGATCCCTGCTTGGGAATCTCCCTGCTTGGGTGTTCCCCAAGCAGGGATTCACCTGGGAAAGGTACCATTGGAAAGGGGAGATTCTACCCTTTCTAACAATACCTCTGCAATCTGGATCATTGCTTGGGGGGCTGATATAGCCCCATGACCACTGATGCAGAGAAAGAGAAATTAACCAATTTTCTTGTTTCACTTTTGTTTTCAGGGAAATTACAGCACTGATGTAATTTCCCCTGAAAACAATGAAACAGCATAGAGTGGTGGGGAAGCTTTTTCCCTGCTCTCAAGGATGTGTATTTGCCAAGGAAATCCCTCTAGTGCCCATACCAGAGGGATTTCCAGGGCCGTGTATGTCAGATGGCTGGAAGCCATCCAACGCACACAGACACCGTGGTGTCGGAAGTCTCCTGGCCGTCCATCACATAGAACGGGCTAAGCACATTTGTTTTTGTGAGAAAGCATATGGTTCATGCTGCATATTTCTTTATTACTGTGAGAAATTATGTTGTTTGTTGGTGGGGTGTTAATCCTCCCCAGGCAACAACCCCAATACCTATCAGAATAAATCAAAAACGTTTTTAAATTAACTTGTGCTTAAGCCTCTGGTAGCTTGGCAAAAAAGTAGCCAGACTTAACTTAGATGCAATGTGTAACATTTTGATGCAGCAAAAAAACAGTATTAAAGTGAAAACACAACACAAGAAAAACCCCACACCAACTTAGGAAAATGGAGTAAATGTTAATACATTTTTTGACACCCTTTTTTTTTTAAAATCCAATCAGTCGAACTGGAGGTATGCAATTTTAAAGATTTATATAAAAAGAGATATGCTTAGAAGCACAAAGTATGAACTTATCTGGTTGTGTCGGACATGGACAAGTCACAAATTCTGTCCAACTGCGATGGAGTGCAGACACAGGGACTAGGTTAGTCCTGCTGAGAATTGTACCATATGTAACAGATATGGGTCATGGCACAGCAGCTGTTCTGAGGGGAGATGTGAAACCTTGCGTCAAGTTGTGCGTTAGTTCCAATGAGGAGCTGTGTGGGCTGGGATGTGAGATCATGTGTTGAAATGCACTGGGCTGCATTGGTTCTGACAAGGAGCTGGAAAGGCTGAGTTAGGTTCTGTCCCACTGCGTCGGTTCTGATGAGGAGGACAGCTGGGCTGACAATGCACCTTTATACCCATTTCAGAAGGTCCAGGACTGATGAGGTATCACTTGGGGGTTAGGACTCATAGTAGGCAGAGTCCAGGTGCAGGGTTCAAGGGTGTTAGAGCCCCTGGAGTCACTCTAGTGATTCTGAGTTCAAGGTACAGGGGTAGCCCTTCTTCCTTCAGCAGCAGGACAGCAAAGCAGTCCTTCATGCAGGTAGAGAAGCAGGGCAGCAGAGCAGCTGGCCAGTGCTCCTTGCAGCAGAGCAGCAGAGCAGCAAAGAAGACCTTCTTCTTGTTATATGGTGCCTACTCAGGTAACATAACTGTGTAATTAGGAGGGCCAGCACTTCAGAATCTGGGAGACTGAGTCTATCCACAACATCAGTAACTGTCAGCACATTTCCTAGCTAGCTCACAGTGCCTCACCCAAACTCCCAAACCTATTGGGTTGAAAGGTGATTATGGCAACATTAACATGACACTTTGACTCCTCAAGGAAGTCATGGAAACAAATCTTACCCTTTCTTGGTATTACTCATGCATGCCAAGGCGAAACACAAAGAGATGTGAGATTCGTTTGCAATGCATTTATTGAAACAATGGTAATTTGGCACAAAGAGAGTGAACAGCAGTATTTAGGCAGATAAAACGAAGCAAGGTAATCAGCATTACAAACATGGTAAATATGATAAACAATCCAGCCATGATGAATGTGGTTCTAGATGTTCTAGAGGTTCTATGCATTCCCACCTAACCCTAAGATTACATTGAGAGCATAGCAGGTGTACCCTTCTACCTGGCCTGATCTAAAGGATTAGCCCCATCCTCATACCTGAAGACTGTCAGGAATTGGCCTGTAGTGTAGATGGCAATCTTCTCAGGAAGCTGGTAGATTAGCTTCAGAAAAGCTGCCTGTTGAACCAGCATTCTTCCCAGGACAGCCTATCTGTAATGTTATCTTCCCCTTCCAGGTCAGTGCACTTTTTATATAATAAAGCCATACTGAGTTGGAAGCACAGCTCTGATGCAATGCTGTGTCTCGATGTTAGAAGTTGTCTCCTGAACAGGCAACAAAAGAAGTAGGATATTGTGTACAGTGTTCTTAGCCTTGAAGAGAAAGTACTGATTGTGCACTGTCTAATTAAACAAGCAACGTGCACCACATGTTCCTAGAAGGTTATCACACAAGAAATATGGGTAAATGTCATTGCTAAAAGCAGCTTAGCTAAAATGAATAAAATATGAAATGTGAAATGAACTTCAAAACAGGCAAAACCAGCTCAGGTCCAAGAGGTCCTTATGAAATTATGGCCCATATTTATACTTTTTGACGCTAAACTGCGCTAACGCAGTTTAGCGTCAAAAAATTTAGCGCCGTCTAACGCCATTCTGAAGCGCCATGCGGGCGCCGTATTTATGGAATGGCGTTAGGCGGCGCAAGCAGACCGGCACTGCCTGGTGTGCGTGGAAAAAAACCACGTAGACCAGGCAGCGCCGGCGTAGGGGGAAAATGGCGTTAGGGCGTCTTAAAATGGGGCAAGTCAGGTTGAGGCAAAAAAATCGCCTCAACCCGATTAGCGCCATTTTTTTCGACGCCCAGACGCCATTTAAATTACTCCTGTCTTAGTAAAGACAGGAGTCATGCCCCCTTGCCCAATGGCCATGCCCAGGGGACTTATGTCCCCTGGGCATGGTCATTGGGCATAGTGGCATGTAGGACGGCACAAATAAGGCCCCCCTATGCCACCAAAAAAAATTAAAAAAAATAAAAAATTATACTTACCTGAACTTACCTGAATGTCCCTGGGGTGGGTCCCTCCATCCTTGGGGGTCCTCCTGGGGTGGGCAAGGGTGGCAGGGGGGTCCCTGGGGGCATGGGAGGGCACCTGTGGGCTCATTTTGAGCCCACAGGCCCCTTAACGCCTGCCCTGAGCAGGCGTTAAAAAGTGGCGCAAATGCGGGTTTTTTTGACCCGCCCACTCCCGGGCGTGATTTTTGCCCGGGAGTATAAATACGACGCATTTGCGTCGCCGTCATTTTTTTAGACGGGAACGCCTTCCTTGAATCTCATTAACGCAAGGAAGGCGTTCACGCAAAAAAATGACGCTATTTGCCCATACTTTGGCGCTAGACGCGTCTAACGCCAAAGTATAAATATGGCGTTAGTTTTGCTCCGAATTAGCGTCGAAAAAAACGACGCAAATTCGGCACAAACGAAGTATAAATACGGGCCTATAATTCTTCCAGAGGTCCAAAAATGATCTGAAGATCTGGAGAGCTTTTCGTCGGCTTGAACTCCATCCTGCTACAACTGGTTTGGGGAGAGGGCAGAAGGCGAGTTGCACTTACCACGCTACATCATCCGGTAGCAATGGGTGGACTGGGCGCCCCAAACTTTGAGCTCTATTCTGCGGCCGCACAGCTGCAGTGGATCTTAAATTGGCTCCACAGACCTAACTCGGCAGAAACTATATGGTTACAATCCCAACTCCAAGGCGCTCCCATACTAGCTTGGCTGTTGGATAAGCAGACTAAAAGCACATGCACAAACCCGCTGATGATAGTGGCACACACATACTGGAAGAAGTATACCCAAAAAGGAGTTAAAAAACTACCCTACTCACCACTCCTCCCGCTGGATAGGCTCCCCGGGCGGGTGGAAGCTGGCTCATATTCACCTACAACCTGGTTAGACGCGGGTATTGGTGCAGTAGGAGACTGTTTCGAGGAAGGGAAATTAATGACTTTCGAAGCTATACAGGCCCTTACAGAGATCAATCCGGGGCAATTCTTGGCATATCACGCGATATGCCATGCAATCAGGAAAACGTGGGCATCTGGCGACGTAGAGCCTGATATCTCAGTTACCCTGCACCACATGCTGAACTGGGACCCCCAAGGAAAAGCAGTCTCAAACCTTTATAAACTTCTGAATCGACCCCCGGAAGACAACTTGCAGAAAGCTAGGGAGAGGTGGAACATGGTACTGCCTAATCCGCTCTCAGGGACAGACTGGCCAAAAGCTCTGTGTCACACACGTGAGGTCTCAAGAAACCCCAGATTCCGATATACACAGTTCAATTATCTACATCAGACATACCTGGCGCCAGCCAGGATTAAACGCATGTTCCCCGGATCGGATCCAGCCTGTCCCAGATGTAAAACACCAGCAGCACAGTTCTATCACATGGTCTGGGAGTGCCCGCGGTTAAGGGGGGAGTGGGAGGGGGTGGTCACAGCCTTAGCGGAAATCACGGGGCTCAATCTGGACACGAATCCCAAATCCTGTCTACTCGGATTAAGGACAAGGACGAAAAGAAATAAACACTTGCACAGGTTCGTAGATCTAGCGTATGTAATGTACAAAATATTGATAGCAATGAACTGGAAGGCTTGCAACGCGCCTGACTTAAAAGTCTGGCTTGCTCTTACGTTACGTTGGGCTCGAGCTGAGCATCAGGTATTAACAAACTTAACCCGTAGGGGACTGCGGCAGGCGGGCTGCGAGACCTGGGGCGTCTTAGTGTCTAGGCTAGAAGCCAAAAACGATGAAAGACCCCCCTGAATTACAGATAGCTGTATCCACCTGGTAGGCCGAGAGCCCTGCCCCCGGCAGAAAGGCAATACTACACTTGGGGACGTACACATACCCATCATCAATGCCTCGCCAACACTGACAGCTTAGTAGCCCATCCCCCCATGCAAGCATGCCACAGCACCAAAAGGCCTGCATAATCAATTAATGGACACCTGCGCTAAAACCTACTGTGCCATAACCCTCCGCCTTGTCCCCCCCCCCCTGTCTCCTCTGCTCCCCGACCTCGCCCGCGTGGTCACATGGGCCCCTGTCGCTAGTGGTAATAGAATCACACTGCAACTGAAAGCTTTGCCCTACGTGGCAGCGACCTCGGTAGTGATGGGCAGAATCAGCGGACCGGGAAGTGCACACAAGTTCTTAGCTGTTTGATATATACATAGACCATTAATATGGGAGAGCCAGACGATAGACTGTAACCAATGATAATTTGTTATCAATGACTATGTGTGCCAGAAAATGTATGGCTTTCGTCTTGAAAAATCAATAAAAACATGTTTAAAAAAAAAAAAAAGATCTGGAGAGCTGAAGGTCGGTCCCATCTGTATACCCGGTGCCTCTTTTGATGTGGGAGAAGCTTCTGGAGTTTTCTCCCTACAGAAGTGTCTGGAATTTCCTGCCTCCATGCCCTGGTCAGTCTGTCTGGGATCACAATAGGCTAGTGTGAGGTGCTTTGTGAATATACTTGGCCAGTGCCTCTGGAGTGCAAGTGTGGTAGGTGACATCTGTGCCCCCTCAGGAAGCCAGGATGGCCTTTCCTCCCATCTCCAGTCCCTCTATTGCGATGATCTCTGGGAGAAATACATGAAGGCTAAGTGCCAACTGGATCCAGTCAAGTGGTCCAGTAACAGGCTGCAGGTATCAAAAGGTTAGAAGAAGAAAATGCCAAGTATCTAAAAGTGGCATTTTCAGAATTATAACTTAAAATCTGACTTTACCATTAAAGTGGGTTTTAAATTACAAGCCTTCAGACACCAAACATGATGTTCCCACCTGCTCCCAATCAAGATTTATAACCTATTACATGTATTCAAGTAATCCAATGTTCTGCTATGGAAGAGGTAAGTCTTGCAGTAGTGAAAAACAAATTTGAGAGCTTTTGGCTACCAGGACATGTAAAATATAAAAGTACATGTCCAACATTTTAAATACAATGTACCCTGCCCTAGGGGCTCTTTAGGGCATACCCCATGGGTGGCTCATAAGTATTAACGAGGAAGGTTTAGGACTGGTAAATGGTTTATTTTGCCAGGTTGAAATGACAGTTTAAAACTGTGCATTCAGGTTGCAATGGCAGCCCTTAAGACATTATTTGACTTGTATCATATTGTAGGGGTTATAGGTAAGTTAAATATGACAATTAGGGTTTTGAACCAATCCGACTAGTCTCTGGGGGTCAAAACACATGCACTGGGACCTGGTTAGCAGGGTCTGTCCTTGGCTTGACATCGGGCTTCGCCTGCTTGGAGTTTTCCCCCTTTAGACATTGAGAGCCTTGAATATCCCAGCAGTGCTTTTGCTGCCATCGAAGACCTGTGCAGCAGCTGGCTGCCGTTGACGAGCCCAACTTTGAATCCAGACTTCAGTCCGATCCGCTGACTGTACTGAAGTATTTCCTTCACAGCTGCATTATTTGCCTGGCCGTGGAGCTGACATCCATAAAGAAAATAAGCAAAATCCACTTCCACTCCATAATCACCAAGAGTGCATAAATACATTTTTGAGTAGAGATTAACCTAAAAAAAATAAAAGGCGTTGGATATATACATGAAATATTATTGTGGATTTGTTTTCAATTGCGGTCCTCTATTTTTTTGTATTAAACAGCCCATCTTAAGCGACACTGTAAGAGCCACACCCCTCACCTTTTCCTAGGTTCAGTTGGTCAGCTTCAGGTTAATAGAGCCTTTCCCACAGTGGGGTACGTAAGTCACTAATGAACACCTGACAGATGACTAAGTGGGGTCACTGCAACAATGTACTATTCAGATATACATCTCATCTTTGTCCAGAGATATAAAACACACTGTTTTTGGCCAAACACAGTGGCCAATACACTTTACAACATAGCAATCAAAGCTTTGTGCTATCGTCATCCTACGTCTTTCAGTTTCTACCATGTTCCAACCTACTCAACAGCGTACTTGTAAGATCCCAAACTACTTTCTCTTACCACCTGACAAAATCATTACTTTACCAATTGAACACTATTAACGCAAGGTATATACCCAAGGTCAGTCCAGAGGCAGAAAGATGAGAGGTTCAGCAAGAGCAATGCCCAAAATATGTTTCTCACTTTAGTAAGCAAAACTGCACATGGCACATTACCATTGTATATCCGCATCTCTTAACATGTCCCATCCCACTTCAGCCTTCATTTGGCCAACCACACCTTCTTTGTGACTCTGAAGCCATCTTTGGCATCCTTAACTTCCCAAACTATAAGTCTTGGAAGCTAAGAGCTGACCATGCCGACCACCTCCTTACTTACAATACATGAACATTTATATCCATTTAGCCCATTTCATTTAGGTAATAGAAATCATATTCACTATTAAAGTTTTGTTGAATACCCCACTGCTTATTATTCTATTTCATGGAATAAATCCTTTCCTTTTTTCCAAAATGCCTCATCGGATGTAGAACAGTGCACAACTCTCTAGGCATGTTAATTAACAGGTATTCCAACACTTTAACAAACATTTGCAATTTCAGTTCTTAGGAACATAGACCAGACTATGGTTGCACACACTGCACAGTCAATCACCCAGTATGGATTGCTACCACAGCAGGGAAACACTTTGAAGCATCCACATATTTCCTTCAAACGCACATTATTGACCCTCCTTATTCACTCTATTATTTAAAACATCTGGGGGCAGTCTCTGCTCTCAGTTTAGCACCCTTTCTGCTTCCACAGGCCTGTGCAAGCCTTGGCACAACCGGTCTAGTGTTCAGACCTCAGTACAACCTGGCCAAATTATGTTTTACAACCATACAATGCAACATTGGTGAGGGCTTTTGAAGTCTGATGAGATCTATATCCACAACGACAGGGCCTCCTCAGTGTGCTCTTAGTGCCATTGTTATAATCTCTGCCTGCCTGGCTGGAATTTTGTCCAGCCTTCTAGAAGTGTATGTGTCAGCTAGAATGTTGGGATATAGAGATTCCAGATGGGACAGATGGTGACTGGTGCGTGAGTGGTGAACTGCCCCATTCAGTTGGTGTCTGCTTACCACCAATAATTTTGTCTGGACACCTACCTTATTGTGTGTCTTCCTGGATGGACTATCAGAATACTGACAATGAGCTGCCTTTGAAGAAGCAGGGACACTGGACTACCAACCTCTCCTGAACCCAAAAGATCTGGCTCTTGCTCTACTGATCAGGAGAAACTTCCTTTGAGTTTTTGACCTGCATTGGAAGTGCTGAGGGGATGCAAAATGTTTCTGTGGGGGGGTACTGTGATCGTCCCAAGCACTGTCTTTGCTGTGCACCTCAGTCACAACAGGGCACTTGACTCAGCAGTTTGAGAACCACTAGCATTCCTTTTATGCCTCAGGGGTATGCAAGGCTGAAATCTACTGCAAAGTGCGATGTCAAGGGAGACCTTTCAATGTGCCACACAGTCCGCTATTTTGAATCAAGGTACACCAGCAATTTTCTTATAGGGGTCAAGTACACGCTGTGCTGACATCCCATAGATCATCAATTGAGACATTTTGTCTTGGTCATTCAGATCAGGAACGATGCAGAGATGCAGTGTTAACATCCATTATATTGTTGAGGGAGCCTTTTTGGACTGGACA
Organism: Pleurodeles waltl; assembly: GCF_031143425.1. Taxonomy (NCBI): domain Eukaryota; kingdom Metazoa; phylum Chordata; class Amphibia; order Caudata; family Salamandridae; genus Pleurodeles; species Pleurodeles waltl. The sequence goes on along the minus strand of NC_090439.1, from coordinate 771,320,863 downwards.
TGCATTGTATTGCCCAACAATATTTGCTATCAAAATTGTGTTACGTTTAATGTGTGAATTTAGTGAAATAATGCATCTGTTATGTTTGGTTAAAGGTGCAAACCTTGGATTTTTTTTTGTATCTGATTTTCCTTGTGGTGTAATTATTCTACATATTGCTGATGTAACTGTATTATGACCATATTCTCCAGTACAATATACAGGTATTTCAGCCTGTGAGCATAATTTGTGACTGTATTTTCTTGGTCCTTTAGACAAATATTTTCAGCCCTTTAATGTTCTCTATTGGACTTCCTGTACTGTTCTGTATTGGATTTCCTCTGTGATATATTTTTAACATATCCTGTGAATTATTTTGCTGGGAAATGGCTTAGACTAATATGCCTCCACCCCACCTTTCCTATCTGAAAACGAAGAACCTTTTCAAACCTGGGAGAGATGGAAAAACTCTTTTACTCATATTTAATAGAAATCAGTGAGGAAAAGCTTTCTGCAGTCAGAAGACAAGGTGCACTGTTACAGAATTTGGAGGTGGAAGGTCGACATATTTAAGACAGCTTGCAAGTGATCTCTTTGGGGAATGCAGCAGGTGATCCAAGGGATTTTTTTGATATGTCAGTAGAGATGTCAGAGAGACAGTTTGAAGCAAGGATCAATGTTGTAATTGAACAACACAAGTTATTTTTGAGAGTACAAAGCAAGAATGAATGTATTGAGAACTATGTCGTATGTCCAGAAATTTCACACAAACATGAGATCTGATGTTTTGACTGATTCTTTAACCCCTTAGCTGCTGGGCCTTTCCCCCCCCAGTGCTGAGCCCTATTTTGGCTATTTGGGGTAGTTCGCGCTTAGGCCTTCATAACTTTTTGTCCACATAAGCTAACCACGTCAAATTTGCGTCCTTTTTTTCCAACATCCTAGGGATCCTAATGGTACCCAGAGTTTGTGGTTTCCCCTGGAGGAGACCAAGAAAATATCCAAAATACAGTGAAAATTTCGTTTTTTCATAAAAAATGGGAAAAAAGGGCTGCCGAAGAAGGCTTGTGTTTTTTTCCCTGAAAATGCCATCAACAAAGGGTTTCTGGTGCTGAAATCACTATCTTCCCACGTTTCAGGAACGGGCAGACTTGAATCAGAAAACCACATTTTTCAACACAAATTTGGCATTTTACTGGGACATACCCTATTTTTACTATTGTTGGTGCTTTCAGCCTCCTTCCAGTTATTGACAGGAATGGGTGTGAAACCAATGCTGGATCCCGGAATGCTAAACATTTCTGAAAACTAGACATAATTCTGAATTCAGCAAGGGGTCATTTGTGTAGATCCTACAAGGTTTTCCTACAGAAAATAACAGCTGAAATAAAACAAATATTGAAATTGAGCTGAAAACAACAGCCATTTTTCTTTATGTTTTACTCTGTAACTTTTTCCTGCGATGTCAGATTTCCAAAAGCAATAAACCGTTTTGTCTGCTGGACTCTTCTGGTTGTGGGGATATAAAGGGCTTGTAGGTTCATCAAGAACCCTAGGTACCCAGAGCCAATAAATGAGCTGCACCCTACAGTTGGTTTTCATTCTATACTGGGTATTCAGCAATTCATTTGCTGAAATATGAAGAGTGAAAAATAGGTATCAATAAAACCTTTGCATTTCCAAAATGGGCTCAAAAGAAGGTTTTGAGGAGCAGTGGTTATTTGCACATCTCTGAATTCCGGGGTGCCCATACTAGCATGTGAATTGCAGGGCATTTCTCAAATAGACGTCTTTTTTACACACTCTCTTATATTTGGAAGGAAAAAATGAAGAGAAAGATAAGGGGCAATAACACTTGTTTTGCTATTCTATGTTCCCCCAAGTCTCCCGATAAAAATGACACCTCACTTGTGTGGGTAGGCCTAGCGCCCGCAACAGGAAATGCCCCAAAACACAACGTGGACACATCCCATTTTTTTGACAGAAAACAGCTGTTTTTTGCAAAGTGCCTAGCTGTGGATTTTGGCCTCTAGCTCAGCCGGTACCTAGGGAAACCTACCAACTCTATGCATTTTTGAAAACTAGAGACCTAGGGGAATCCAAGATGGGGTGACTTGTGGGGCTCTGACCAGGTTCTGTTACCCAGAATCCTTTGAAAACCTCAAAAAGTGGCTAAAAAAACACGTTTTCCTCTAATTTCGGTGACAGAAAGGTCTGGAATCTGAGAGGAGCCACAAATTTCCTTCCACTCAGAGTTCCCCCAAGTCTCCCGATAAAAATGATACCTCACTTGTGTGGGTAGGCCTAGCGCCCGCGACAGGAAATGCCCCAAAACACAAAGTGGACACATCACATTTTTTGACAGAATACAGAGCTGTTTTTTGCAAAGTGCCTACCTGTAGATTTTGGCCTCTAGCTCAGCCGGCACATAGGGAAACCTAACAAAGCTGTGCATTTTTGAAAACTAGAGAACTAGGGGAATCCAAGATGGGGGTGACTTGTGGGGCTCTGACCAGGTTCTGTTACCCAGAATCCTTTTCAAACCTCAAAAAGTGGATAAAAAAACACGTTTTCCTCACATTTCGGTGACAGAAAGTTCTGGAATCTGAGAGGAGCCACAAATTTCCTTCCACCCAGCGTTCCCCCAAGTCTCCCGATAAAAATGATACCTCACTTGTGTGGGTAGGCCTAGTGCCTAGGCCTAGTGCCAGCGACAGGAAATGCCCCAAAACACAACGTGGACACATCCCATTTTTTGACAGAAAACACAGCTATTTTTTCCAAAGTGCCTACCTGTAGATTTTGGCCTCTAGCTCAGCCGGCACATAGGGAAACCTACCAAACCTGTGCATTTTTTAAAACTAGAGACATAGGGGAATCCAAGACGGGGTGACTTGTGGTGCTCTGACCAGGTTCTGTTACCCAGAATCCTTTGGAAACCTCAAAAAGTGGCTAAAAAAACAAGTTTTCCTCACATTTCGGTGACAGAAAGTTCTGGAATCTGAGAGGAGCCACAAATTGCCTTCCACCCAGCGTTCCCCCAAGTCTCCCGATAAAAATGATACCTCACTTGTGTGGGTAGGCCTAGTGCCCGCAACAGGAAATGCCCCAAAACACAACGTGGACACATCCCATTTTTTGACAGACAACACAGCTGTTTTTTCCAAAGTGCCTACCTGTAGATTTTGGCCTCTAGCTCAGCCGGCACATAGGGAAACCTACCAAACCTTTGCATTTCTGAAAACTAGAGACGTAGGGCAATCCAAGATGGGGTGACTTGTGGGGCTCTGACCAGGTTCTGTTACCCAGAATCCTTTGAAAACCTCAAAAAGTGGCTAAAAAAACAAGTTTTCCTCACATTTCGGTGACAGAAAGTTCTGGAATCTGAGAGGAGCCACAAATTTCCTTCCACCCAGCGTTCCCCCAAGACTCCTGATAAAAATGATACCTCACTTGTGTGGGTAGGCCTAGCGCCCGCGACAGGAAATGCCCCAAAACACAACGTGGACACATCACATTTTTTGACAGAATACAGAGCTGTTTTTTGCAAAGTGCCTACCTGTAGATTTTGGCCTGTAGCTCAGCCGGCACATAGGGAAACCTACCAAACCTGTGCATTTATGAAAACTTGAGACCTAGGGGAATCCAAGATGGGGTGACTTGTGGGGCTCTGACCAGGTTCTGTTACCCAGAATCCTTTGCAAACCTCAAAATGTGGCTAAAAAAACAAGTTTTCCTCACATTTCGGTGACAGAAAGTTCTGGAATCTGAGAGGAGCCACAAATTTCCTTCCACCCAATGTTCCCCCAAGTCTCCCGATAAAAATGATACCTCGCTTGTGTGGGTAGGCCTAGCGCCTGCGACAGGAAATGCCCCAAAACACAACGTGGACACATCACATTTTTTGACAGAATACAGAGCTGTTTTTTGGAAAGTGCCTACCTGTAGATTTTGGCCTCTAGCTCAGCCGGCACCTAGGGAAACCTACCAAAGCTGTGCATTTTTGAAAACTAGAGACCTAGGGGAATCCAAGATGGGGTGACTTGTTGGGCTCTGACCAGGTTCTGTTACCCAGAATCCTTTGCAAACCTCAAAAAGTGGCTAAATAAACAAGTTTTCCTCACATTATGGTGACAGAAAGTTCTGGAATCCTAGAGGAGCCACAAGTTTTCTTCCACTCAGAGTTCCCCCAAGTCTCCTGATAAAAATTATGCCTCACTTGTGTGGGTAGGCCTAGCGCCCACGACAGGAAATGCCCCAAAACACAATGTGGACACATCACATTTTTTCATAGAAAACAGTGCCTACCTGTGGATTTTGGCCTCTAGCTCAGCCGGCACCTGGGGAAACCTAGCAAACCAGCACATTTTTAAAAACTAGAGACCTAGGGGAATCCAAGATGGGGTGACTTGTGGTGCTCTGACCAGGTTCTGTTACCCAGAATCCTTTGGAAAACTCAAAAAGTGGCTAAAAAAACAAGCTTGCCTCACATTTCGGTGACAGAAAGTTCTGGAATCTGAGAGGAGCCACAAATTTCCTTCCACCCAGCGTTCCCCCAAGTCTCCCGATAAAAATGATACCTCACTTGTGTGGGTAGGCCTAGCGCCTGCGACAGGAAATGCCCCAAAACACAACGTGGACACATCAAATTTTTTTACAGAATACAGAGCTGTTTTTTGCAAAGTGCCTACCTGTAGATTTTGGCCTCTAGCTCAGCCGGCACATAGGGAAACCTACCAATGCTGTGCATTTTTGAAAACTAGAGACCTAGGGGAATCCAAGATGGGGTGACTTGTGGGGCTCTGACCAGGTTCTGTTACCCAGAATCCTTTGCAAACCTCAAAAAGTGGCTAAAAAAACAAGTTTTCCTCACATTTCGGTGACAGAAAGTTCTGGAATCTGAGAGGAGCCACAAATTGCCTTGCACCCAGCGTTCCCCCAAGTCTCCCGATAAAAATGATACCTCACTTGTGTGGGTAGGCCTAGTGCCCGCGACAGGAAATGCCCCAAAACACAACGTGGACACATCCCATTTTTTGACAGAAAACACACCTGTTTTTTCCAAAGTGCCTACCTGTAGATTTTGGCCTCTAGCTCAGCCGGCACTTAGGGAAACCTACCAAACCTTTGCATTTTTGAAAACTAGAGACCTAGGGCAATCCAAGATGGGGTGACTTGTGGGGCTCTGACCAGGTTCTGTTACCCAGAATCCTTTGAAAACCTCAAAAAGTGGCTAAAAAAACAAGTTTTCCTCACATTTCGGTGACAGAAAGTTCTGGAATCTGAGAGGAGCCACAAATTTCCTTCCACCCAGCGTTCCCCCAAGACTCCTGATAAAAATGATACCTCACTTGTGTGGGTAGGCCTAGCGCCCGCGACAGGAAATGCCCCAAAACACAACGTGGACACATCACATTTTTTGACAGAATACAGAGCTTTTTTTTTGCAAAGTGCCTACCTGTAGATTTTGGCCTCTAGCTCAGCCGGCTCATAGGGAAACCTACCAAACCTGTGCATTTTTTAAAACTAGAGACCTAGGGGAATCCAAGATGGGGTGACTTGTGGGGCTTTGACCAGGTTCTGTTACCCAGAATCCTTTGCAAACCTCAAAAAGTGGCTAAAAAAATAAGTTTTCCTCATATTTCGGTGACAGAAAGTTCTGGAATCTGAGAGGAGCCACAAATTTCCTTCCACCCAGCGTTCCCCCAAGTCTCCCGATAAAAATGATACCTCACTTGTGTGGGTAGGCCTAGCGCCCCCGACAGGAAATGCCCCAAAACACAACGTGGACACATCACATTTTTTGACAGAATACAGAGCTGTTTTTTGCAAAGTGCCTACCTGTAGATTTTGGCCTGTAGCTCAGCCGGCACATAGGGAAACCTACCAAACCTGTGCATTTATGAAAACTTGAGACCTAGGGGAATCCAAGATGGGGTGACTTGTGGGGCTCTGACCAGGTTCTGTTACCCAGAATCCTTTGCAAACCTCAAAATGTGGCTAAAAAAACAAGTTTTCCTCACATTTCGGTGACAGAAAGTTCTGGAATCTGAGAGGAGCCACAAATTTCCTTCCACCCAATGTTCCCCCAAGTCTCCCGATAAAAATGATACCTCGCTTGTGTGGGTAGGCCTAGCGCCTGCGACAGGAAATGCCCCAAAACACAACGTGGACACATCACATTTTTTGACAGAATACAGAGCTGTTTTTTGCAAAGTGCCTACCTGTAGATTTTGGCCTCTAGCTGAGCCGGCACCTAGGGAAACCTACCAAAGCTGTGCATTTTTTAAAACTAGAGACCTAGGGGAATCCAAGATGGGGTGACTTGTTGGGCTCTGACCAGGTTCTGTTACCCAGAATCCTTTGCAAACCTCAAAAAGTGGCTAAAAAAACAAGTTTTCCTCACATTATGGTGACAGAAAGTTCTGGAATCCTAGAGGAGCCACAAGTTTCCTTCCACTCAGAGTTCCCCCAAGTTTCCTGATAAAAATTATGCCTCACTTGTGTGGGTAGGCCTAGCGCCCACGACAGGAAATGCCCCAAAACACAATGTGGACACATCACATTTTTTCATAGAAAACAGTGCCTACCTGTGGATTTTGGCCTCTAGCTCAGCCGGTACCTGGGGAAACCTAGCAAACCAGCACATTTTTAAAAACTAGAGACCTAGGGAAATCCAAGATGGGGTGACTTGTGGTTCTCTGACCAGGTTCTGTTACCCAGAATCCTTTGGAAACCTCAAAAAGTGGCTAAAAAAACAAGCTTTCCTCACATTTCGGTGACAGAAAGTTCTGGAACCTGAGAGGAGCCACAAATTTCCTTCCACCCAGCGTTCCCCCAAGTCTCCTGATAAAAATGATACCTCACTTGTGTGGGTAGGCCTAGTGCCCGCGACAGGAAATGCCCCAAAACACAACGTGGACACATCCCATTTTTTTACAGAAAACACACCTGTTTTTTCCAAAGTGCCTACCTGTAGATTTTGGCCTCTAGCTCAGCCGGCACATAGGGAAACCTACCAAACCTTTGCATTTTTGAAAACTAGAGACCTAGGGCAATCCAAGATGGGGTGACTTGTGGGGCTCTGACCAGGTTCTGTTACCCAGAATCCTTTGAAAACCTCAAAAAGTGGCTAAAAAAACAAGTTTTCCTCACATTTCGGTGACAGAAAGTTCTGGAATCTGAGAGGAGCCACAAATTTCCTTCCACCCAGCGTTCCCCCAAGACTCCTGATAAAAATGATACCTCACTTGTGTGGGTAGGCCTAGCGCCCGCGACAGGAAATGCCCCAAAACACAACGTGGACACATCACATTTTTTGACAGAATACAGAGCTTTTTTTTTGCAAAGTGCCTACCTGTAGATTTTGGCCTCTAGCTCAGCCGGCTCATAGGGAAACCTACCAAACCTGTGCATTTTTGAAAACTAGAGACCTAGGGGAATCCAAGATGGGGTGACTTGTGGGGCTCTGACCAGGTTCTGTTACCCAGAATCCTTTGCAAACCTCAAAAAGTGGCTAAAAAAACAAGTTTTCCTCATATTTCGGTGACACAAAGTTCTGGAATCTGAGAGGAGCCACAAATTTCCTTCCACCCAATGTTCCCCCAAGTCTCCCGATAAAAATGATACCTCGCTTGTGTGGGTAGGCCTAGCGCCTGCGACAGGAAATGCCCCAAAACACAACGTGGACACATCACATTTTTTGACAGAATACAGTGCTGTTTTTTGCAAAGTGACTACCTGTAGATTTTGGCCTCTAGCTCAGCCGGCACCTAGGGAAACCTACCAAAGCTGTGCATTTTTGAAAACTAGAGACCTAGGGGAATCCAAGATGGGGTGACTTGTTGGGCTCTGACCAGGTTCTGTTACCCAGAATCCTTTGCAAACCTCAAAAAGTGGCTAAAAAAACAAGTTTTCCTCACATTATGGTGACAGAAAGTTCTGGAATCCTAGAGGAGCCACAAGTTTCCTTCCACTCAGAGTTCCCCCAAGTCTCCTGATAAAAATTATGCCTCTCTTGTGTGGGTAGGCCTAGCGCCCACGACAGGAAATGCCCCAAAACACAATGTGGACACATCACATTTTTTCATAGAAAACAGTGCCTACCTGTGGATTTTGGCCTCTAGCTCAGCCGGCACCTGGGGAAACCTAGCAAACCAGCACATTTTTAAAAACTAGAGACCTAGGGGAATCCAAGATGGGGTGACTTGTGGTGCTCTGACCAGGTTCTGTTACCCAGAATCCTTTGGAAACCTCAAAAAGTGGCTAAAAAAACAAGCTTTCCTCACATTTCGGTGACAGAAAGTTCTAGAATCTGAGAGGAGCCACAAATTTCCTTCCACCCAGCGTTCCCCCAAGTCTCCCGATAAAAATGATACCTCACTTGTGTGGGTAGGCCTAGCGCCTGCGACAGGAAATGCCCCAAAACACAACGTGGACACATCCCATTTTTTGACAGAAAACACACCTGTTTTTTCCAAAGTGCCTACCTGTAGATTTTGGCCTCTAGCTCAGCCGGCACATAGGGAAACCTACCAACGCTGTGCATTTTTGAAAACTAGAGACCTAGGGGAATCCAAGATGGGGTGACTTGTGGGGCTCTGACCAGGTTCTGTTACCCAGAATCCTTTGGAAACCTCAAAAAGTGGCTAAAAAAACAAGTTTTCCTCACATTTCGGTGACAGAAAGTTCTGGAATCTGAGAGGAGCCACAAATTTCCTTCCACCCAGCGTTCCCCCAAGACTCTCGATAAAAATGATACCTCACTTGTGTGGGTAGGCCTAGCGCCAGCGACAGGAAATGCCCCAAAACACAACGTGGACACATCACATTTTTTGACAGAATACAGAGCTGTTTTTTGCAAAGTGCCTACCTGTAGATTTTGGCCTCTAGCTCAGCCGGCACCTAGGGAAACCTACCAAAGCTGTGCATTTTTGAAAACTAGAGACCTAGGGGAATCCAAGATGGGGTGACTTGTGGGGCTCTGACCAGGTTCTGTTACCCAGAATCCTTTGCAAACCTCAAAAAGTGGCTAAAAAAACAAGTTTTCCTCACATTTCGGTGACAGAAAGTTCTGGAATCTGAGAGGAGCCACAAATTTTCTTCCACCCAATGTTCCCCCAAGTCTCCCGATAAAAATGATACCTCGCTTGTGTGGGTAGGCCTAGCGTCTGTGACAGGAAATGCCCCAAAACACAACGTGGACACATCACATTTTTTGACAGAATACAGAGCTGTTTTTTGCAAAGTGCCTACCTGTAGATTTTGGCCTCTAGCTCAGCCGGCACCTGGGGAAACCTACCAGAGCTGTGCATTTTTGAAAACTAGAGACCTAGGGGAATCCAAGATGGGGTGACTTGTTGGGCTCTGACCAGGTTCTGTTACCCAGAATCCTTTGCAAACCTCAAAAAGTGGCTAAAAAAACAAGTTTTCCTCACATTATGGTGACAGAAAGTTCTGGAATCCTAGAGGAGCCACAAGTTTCCTTCCACCCAGAGTTCCCCCAAGTCTCCTGATAAAAATTATGCCTCACTTGTGTGGGTAGGCCTAGCGCCCACGACAGGAAATGCCCCAAAACACAATGTGGACACATCAAATTTTTTCATAGAAAACAGTGCCTACCTGTGGATTTTGGCCTCTAGCTCAGCCGGCACCTGGGGAAACCTAGCAAACCAGCACATTTTTAAAAACTAGAGACCTAGGGGAATCCAAGATGGGGTGACTTGTGGTGCTCTGACCAGGTTCTGTTACCCAGAATCCTTTGGAAACCTCAAAAAGTGGCTAAAAAAACAAGTTTTCCTCATATTTCGGTGACACAAAGTTCTGGAATCTGAGAGGAGCCACAAATTTCCTTCCACCCAATGTTCCCCCAAGTCTCCCGATAAAAATGATACCTCGCTTGTGTGGGTAGGCCTAGCGCCTGCGACAGGAAATGCCCCAAAACACAACGTGGACACATCACATTTTTTGACAGAATACAGTGCTGTTTTTTGCAAAGTGACTACCTGTAGATTTTGGCCTCTAGCTCAGCCGGCACCTAGGGAAACCTACCAAAGCTGTGCATTTTTGAAAACTAGAGACCTAGGGGAATCCAAGATGGGGTGACTTGTTGGGCTCTGACCAGGTTCTGTTACCCAGAATCCTTTGCAAACCTCAAAAAGTGGCTAAAAAAACAAGTTTTCCTCACATTATGGTGACAGAAAGTTCTGGAATCCTAGAGGAGCCACAAGTTTCCTTCCACTCAGAGTTCCCCCAAGTCTCCTGATAAAAATTATGCCTCTCTTGTGTGGGTAGGCCTAGCGCCCACGACAGGAAATGCCCCAAAACACAATGTGGACACATCACATTTTTTCATAGAAAACAGTGCCTACCTGTGGATTTTGGCCTCTAGCTCAGCCGGCACCTGGGGAAACCTAGCAAACCAGCACATTTTTAAAAACTAGAGACCTAGGGGAATCCAAGATGGGGTGACTTGTGGTGCTCTGACCAGGTTCTGTTACCCAGAATCCTTTGGAAACCTCAAAAAGTGGCTAAAAAAACAAGCTTTCCTCACATTTCGGTGACAGAAAGTTCTAGAATCTGAGAGGAGCCACACATTTCCTTCCACCCAGCGTTCCCCCAAGTCTCCCGATAAAAATGATACCTCACTTGTGTGGGTAGGCCTAGCGCCTGCGACAGGAAATGCCCCAAAACACAACGTGGACACATCCCATTTTTTGACAGAAAACACACCTGTTTTTTCCAAAGTGCCTACCTGTAGATTTTGGCCTCTAGCTCAGCCGGCACATAGGGAAACCTACCAACGCTGTGCATTTTTGAAAACTAGAGACCTAGGGGAATCCAAGATGGGGTGACTTGTGGGGCTCTGACCAGGTTCTGTTACCCAGAATCCTTTGGAAACCTCAAAAAGTGGCTAAAAAAACAAGTTTTCCTCACATTTCGGTGACAGAAAGTTCTGGAATCTGAGAGGAGCCACAAATTTCCTTCCACCCAGCGTTCCCCCAAGACTCTCGATAAAAATGATACCTCACTTGTGTGGGTAGGCCTAGCGCCAGCGACAGGAAATGCCCCAAAACACAACGTGGACACATCACATTTTTTGACAGAATACAGAGCTGTTTTTTGCAAAGTGCCTACCTGTAGATTTTGGCCTCTAGCTCAGCCGGCACCTAGGGAAACCTACCAAAGCTGTGCATTTTTGAAAACTAGAGACCTAGGGGAATCCAAGATGGGGTGACTTGTGGGGCTCTGACCAGGTTCTGTTACCCAGAATCCTTTGCAAACCTCAAAAAGTGGCTAAAAAAACAAGTTTTCCTCACATTTCGGTGACAGAAAGTTCTGGAATCTGAGAGGAGCCACAAATTTTCTTCCACCCAATGTTCCCCCAAGTCTCCCGATAAAAATGATACCTCGCTTGTGTGGGTAGGCCTAGCGTCTGTGACAGGAAATGCCCCAAAACACAACGTGGACACATCACATTTTTTGACAGAATACAGAGCTGTTTTTTGCAAAGTGCCTACCTGTAGATTTTGGCCTCTAGCTCAGCCGGCACCTGGGGAAACCTACCAGAGCTGTGCATTTTTGAAAACTAGAGACCTAGGGGAATCCAAGATGGGGTGACTTGTTGGGCTCTGACCAGGTTCTGTTACCCAGAATCCTTTGCAAACCTCAAAAAGTGGCTAAAAAAACAAGTTTTCCTCACATTATGGTGACAGAAAGTTCTGGAATCCTAGAGGAGCCACAAGTTTCCTTCCACCCAGAGTTCCCCCAAGTCTCCTGATAAAAATTATGCCTCACTTGTGTGGGTAGGCCTAGCGCCCACGACAGGAAATGCCCCAAAACACAATGTGGACACATCAAATTTTTTCATAGAAAACAGTGCCTACCTGTGGATTTTGGCCTCTAGCTCAGCCGGCACCTGGGGAAACCTAGCAAACCAGCACATTTTTAAAAACTAGAGACCTAGGGGAATCCAAGATGGGGTGACTTGTGGTGCTCTGACCAGGTTCTGTTACCCAGAATCCTTTGGAAACCTCAAAAAGTGGCTAAAAAAACAAGCTTTCCTCACATTTCGGTGACAGAAAGTTCTGGAATCTGAGAGGAGCCACAAATTTCCTTCCACCCAGCGTTCCCCCAAGTCTCCCGATAAAAATGATACCTCACTTGTGTGGGTAGGCCTAGCGCCTGCGACAGGAAATGCCCCAAAACACAACGTGGACACATCACATTTTTTGACAGAATACAGAGCTGTTTTTTGCAAAGTGCCTACCTGTAGATTTTGGCCTCTAGCTCAGCCGGCTCATAGGGAAACCTACCAAACCTGTGCATTTTTTAAAACTAGAGACCTAGGGGAATCCAAGATGGGGTGACTTGTGGGGCTCTGAACAGGTTCTGTTACCCAGAATCCTTTGCAAACCTCAAAAAGTGGCTAAAAAAACAAATTTTCCTCATATTTCGGTGACAGAAAGTTCTGGAATCTGAGAGGAGCCACAAATTTCCTTCCACCCAATGTTCCCCCAAGTCTCCCGATAAAAATGATACCTCGCTTGTGTGGGTAGGCCTAGCGCCCGCAACAGGAAATGCCCCAAAACACAACGTGGACACATCACATTTTTTGACAGAATACAGAGCTGTTTTTTGCAAAGTGCCTACCTGTAGATTTTGGCCTCTAGCTCAGCCGGCACCTAGGGAAACCTACCAAAGCTGTGCATTTTTTAAAACTAGAGACCTAGGGGAATCCAAGATAGGGTGACATGTTGGGCTCTGACCAGGTTCTGTTACCCAGAATCCTTTGCAAACCTCAAAAAGTGGCTAAAAAAACAAGTTTTCCTCACATTATGGTGACAGAAAGTTCTGGAATCCGAGAGGAGCCACAAATTTCCTTCCACCTAGAGTTCCCCCAAGTCTCCTGATAAAAATTATACCTCACTTGTGTGGGTAGGCCTAGCGCCCACGACAGGAAATGCCCCAAAACACAATGTGGACACATCAAATTTTTTCATAGAAAACAGTGCCTACCTGTGGATTTTGGCCTCTAGCTCAGCCGGCACCTGGGGAAACCTAGCAAACCAGCACATTTTTGAAAACTAGAGACCTAGGGGAATCCAAGATCGGGTGAGTTGTGGTGCTCTGACCAGGTTCTGTTACCCAGAATCCTTTGGAAACCTCAAAAAGTGGCTAAAAAAACAAGTTTTCCTCACATTTCGGTGACAGAAAGTTCTGGAATCTGAGAGGAGCCACAAATTTCCTTCCACCCAGCGTTCCCCCAAGTCTCCCGATAAAAATAATACCTCGCTTGTGTGGGTAGGCCTAGCGCCTGCGACAGGAAATGCCCCAAAACACAACGTGGACACATCACATTTTTTGACAGAATACAGAGCTGTTTTTTGCAAAGTGCCTATCTGTAGATTTTGGCCTCTAGCTCAGCCGGCACCTAGGGAAACCTACCAAAGCTGTGCATTTTTGAAAACTAGAGACCTAGGGGAATCCAAGATGGGGTGACTTGTTGGGCTCTGACCAGGTTCTGTTACCCAGAATCCTTTGCAAACCTCAAAAAGTGGCTAAAAAAACAAGTTTTCCTCACATTATGGTGACAGAAAGTTCTGGAATCCTAGAGGAGCCACAAGTTTCCTTCCACCCAGAGTTCCCCCAAGTCTCCTGATAAAAATTATGCCTCACTTGTGTGGGTAGGCCTAGCGCCCACGACAGGAAATGCCCCAAAACACAATGTGGACACATCAAATTTTTTCATAGAAAACAGTGCCTACCTGTGGATTTTGGCCTCTAGCTCAGCCGGCACCTGGGGAAACCTAGCAAACCAGCACATTTTTTAAAACTAGAGACCTAGGGGAATCCAAGATGGGGTGACTTGTGGTGCTCTGACCAGGTTCTGTTACCCAGAATCCTTTGGAAACCTCAAAAAGTGGCTAAAAAAACAAGCTTTCCTCACATTTCGGTGACAGAAAGTTCTGGAATCTGAGAGGAGCCACAAATTTCCTTCCACCCAGCGTTCCCCCAAGTCTCCCGATAAAAATGATACCTCACTTGTGTGGGTAGGCCTAGCGCCTGCGACAGGAAATGCCCCAAAACACAACGTGGACACATCACATTTTTTGACAGAATACAGAGCTGTTTTTTGCAAAGTGCCTACCTGTAGATTTTGGCCTCTAGCTCAGCCGGCTCATAGGGAAACCTACCAAACCTGTGCATTTTTTAAAACTAGAGACCTAGGGGAATCCAAGATGGGGTGACTTGTGGGGCTCTGAACAGGTTCTGTTACCCAGAATCCTTTGCAAACCTCAAAAAGTGGCTAAAAAAACAAGTTTTCCTCATATTTCGGTGACAGAAAGTTCTGGAATCTGAGAGGAGCCACAAATTTCCTTCCACCCAGCGTTCCCCCAAGTCTCCCGATAAAAATGATACCTCACTTGTGTGGGTAGGCCTAGCGCCCGCGACAGGAAATGCCCCAAAACACAACGTGGACACATCACATTTTTTGACAGAATACAGAGCTGTTTTTTGGAAAGTGCCTACCTGTAGATTTTGGCCTGTAGCTCAGCGGGCACATAGGGAAACCTACCAAACCTGTGCATTTATGAAAACTAGAGACCTAGGGGAATCCAAGATGGGGTGACTTGTGGGACTCTGACCAGGTTCTGTTACCCAGAATCCTTTGCAAACCTCAAAAAGTGGTTAAAAAAACAAGTTTTCCTCACATTTCGGTGACAGAAAGTTCTGGAATCTGAGAGGAGCCACAAATTTCCTTCCACCCAATGTTCCCCCAAGTCTCCCGATAAAAATGATACCTCGCTTGTGTGGGTAGGCCTAGCGCCCGCAACAGGAAATGCCCCAAAACACAACGTGGACACATCACATTTTTTGACAGAATACAGAGCTGTTTTTTGGAAAGTGCCTACCTGTAGATTTTGGCCTCTAGCTCAGCCGGCACCTAGGGAAACCTACCTAAGCTGTGCATTTTTGAAAACTAGAGACCTAGGGGAATCCAAGATGGGGTGACTTGTTGGGCTCTGACCAGGTTCTGTTACCCAGAATCCTTTGCAAACCTCAAAAAGTGGCAAAAAAAACAAGTTTTCCTCACATTATGGTGACAGAAAGTTCTGGAATCCTAGAGGAGCCACAAGTTTCCTTCCACCCAGAGTTCCCCCAAGTCTCCTGATAAAAATTATGCCTCACTTGTGTGGGTAGGCCTAGCGCCCACGACAGGAAATGCCCCAAAACACAATGTGGACACATCAAATTTTTTAATAGAAAACAGTGCCTACCTGTGGATTTTGGCCTCTAGCTCAGCCGGCACCTGGGGAAACCTAGCAAACCAGCACATTTTTAAAAACTAGAGACCTAGGGGAATCCAAGATGGGGTGACTTGTGGTGCTCTGACCAGGTTCTGTTACCCAGAATCTTTTGGAAACCTCAAAAAGTGGCTAAAAAAACAAGCTTTCCTCACATTTCGGTGACAGAAAGTTCTGGAATCTGAGAGGAGCTACAAATTTCCTTCCACCCAGCGTTCCCCCAAGTCTCCCGATAAAAATGATACCTCACTTGTGTGGGTAGGCCTAGCGCCTGCGACAGGAAATGCCCCAAAACACAACGTGGACACATCACATTTTTTGACAGAATACAGAGCTGTTTTTTGCAAAGTGCCTACCTGTAGATTTTGGCCTCTAGCTCAGCCGGCTCATAGGGAAACCTACCAAACCTGTGCATTTTTTAAAACTAGAGACCTAGGGGAATCCAAGATGGGGTGACTTGTTGGGCTCTGACCAGGTTCTGTTACCCAGAATCCTTTGCAAACCTCAAAATGTGGCTAAAAAAACAAGTTTTCCTCACATTTCGGTGACAGAAAGTTCTGGAATCTGAGAGGAGCCACAAATTTCCTTCCACCCAATGTTCCCCCAAGTCTCCCGATAAAAATGATACCTCGCTTGTGTGGGTAGGCCTAGCGCCTGTGACAGGAAATGCCCCAAAACACAACGTGGACACATCACATTTTTTGACAGAATACAGAGCTGTTTTTTGCAAAGTGCCTACCTGTAGATTTTGGCCTCTAGCTGAGCCGGCACCTAGGGAAACCTACCAAAGCTGTGCATTTTTTAAAACTAGAGACCTAGGGGAATCCAAGATGGGGTGACTTGTTGGGCTCTGACCAGGTTCTGTTACCCAGAATCCTTTGCAAACCTCAAAAAGTGGCTAAAAAAACAAGTTTTCCTCACATTATGGTGACAGAAAGTTCTGGAATCCTAGAGGAGCCACAAGTTTCCTTCCACTCAGAGTTCCCCCAAGTCTCCTGATAAAAATTATGCCTCACTTGTGTGGTTAGGCCTAGCGCCCACGACAGGAAATGCCCCAAAACACAATGTGGACACATCACATTTTTTCATAGAAAACAGTGCCTACCTGTGGATTTTGGCCTCTAGCTCAGCCGGTACCTGGGGAAACCTAGCAAACCAGCACATTTTTAAAAACTAGAGACCTAGGGAAATCCAAGATGGGGTGACTTGTGGTTCTCTGACCAGGTTCTGTTACCCAGAATCCTTTGGAAACCTCAAAAAGTGGCTAAAAAAACAAGCTTTCCTCACATTTCGGTGACAGAAAGTTCTGGAATCTGAGAGGAGCCACAAATTTCCTTCCACCCAGCGTTCCCCCAAGTCTCCTGATAAAAATGATACCTCACTTGTGTGGGTAGGCCTAGTGCCCGCGACAGGAAATGCCCCAAAACACAACGTGGACACATCCCATTTTTTTACAGAAAACACACCTGTTTTTTCCAAAGTGCCTACCTGTAGATTTTGGCCTCTAGCTCAGCCGGCACATAGGGAAACCTACCAAACCTTTGCATTTTTGAAAACTAGAGACCTAGGGCAATCCAAGATGGGGTGACTTGTGGGGCTCTGACCAGGTTCTGTTACCCAGAATCCTTTGAAAACCTCAAAAAGTGGCTAAAAAAACAAGTTTTCCTCACATTTCGGTGACAGAAAGTTCTGGAATCTGAGAGGAGCCACAAATTTCCTTCCACCCAGCGTTCCCCCAAGACTCCTGATAAAAATGATACCTCACTTGTGTGGGTAGGCCTAGCGCCTGCGACAGGAAATGCCCCAAAACACAACGTGGACACATCACATTTTTTGACAGAATACAGAGCTTTTTTTTTGCAAAGTGCCTACCTGTAGATTTTGGCCTCTAGCTCAGCCGGCTCATAAGGAAACCTACCAAACCTGTGCATTTTTGAAAACTAGAGACCTAGGGGAATCCAAGATGGGGTGACTTGTGGGGCTCTGACCAGGTTCTGTTACCCAGAATCCTTTGCAAACCTAAAAAAGTGGCTAAAAAAACAAGTTTTCCTCATATTTCGGTGACACAAAGTTCTGGAATCTGAGAGGAGCCACAAATTTCCTTCCACCCAATGTTCCCCCAAGTCTCCCGATAAAAATGATACCTCGCTTGTGTGGGTAGGCCTAGCGCCTGCGACAGGAAATGCCCCAAAACACAACGTGGACACATCACATTTTTTGACAGAATACAGTGCTGTTTTTTGCAAAGTGACTACCTGTAGATTTTGGCCTCTAGCTCAGCCGGCACCTAGGGAAACCTACCAAAGCTGTGCATTTTTGAAAACTAGAGACCTAGGGGAATCCAAGATGGGGTGACTTGTTGGGCTCTGACCAGGTTCTGTTACCCAGAATCCTTTGCAAACCTCAAAAAGTGGCTAAAAAAACAAGTTTTCCTCACATTATGGTGACAGAAAGTTCTGGAATCCTAGAGGAGCCACAAGTTTCCTTCCACTCAGAGTTCCCCCAAGTCTCCTGATAAAAATTATGCCTCACTTGTGTGGGTAGGCCTAGCGCCCACGACAGGAAATGCCCCAAAACACAATGTGGACACATCAAATTTTTTCATAGAAAACAGTGCCTACCTGTGGATTTTGGCCTCTAGCTCAGCCGGCACCTGGGGAAACCTAGCAAACCAGCACATTTTTAAAAACTAGAGACCTAGGGGAATCCAAGATGGGGTGACTTGTGGTGCTCTGACCAGGTTCTGTTACCCAGAATCCTTTGGAAACCTCAAAAAGTGGCTAAAAAAACAAGCTTTCCTCACATTTCGGTGACAGAAAGTTCTGGAATCTGAGAGGAGCTACAAATTTCCTTCCACCCAGCGTTCCCCCAAGTCTCCCGATAAAAATGATACCTCACTTGTGTGGGTAGGCCTAGCGCCTGCGACAGGAAATGCCCCAAAACACAACGTGGACACATCACATTTTTTGACAGAATACAGAGCTGTTTTTTGCAAAGTGCCTACCTGTAGATTTTGGCCTCTAGCTCAGCCGGCTCATAGGGAAACCTACCAAACCTGTGCATTTTTTAAAACTAGAGACCTAGGGGAATCCAAGATGGGGTGACTTGTTGGGCTCTGACCAGGTTCTGTTACCCAGAATCCTTTGCAAACCTCAAAATGTGGCTAAAAAAACAAGTTTTCCTCACATTTCGGTGACAGAAAGTTCTGGAATCTGAGAGGAGCCACAAATTTCCTTCCACCCAATGTTCCCCCAAGTCTCCCGATAAAAATGATACCTCGCTTGTGTGGGTAGGCCTAGCGCCTGCGACAGGAAATGCCCCAAAACACAACGTGGACACATCACATTTTTTGACAGAATACAGAGCTGTTTTTTGCAAAGTGCCTACCTGTAGATTTTGGCCTCTAGCTGAGCCGGCACCTAGGGAAACCTACCAAAGCTGTGCATTTTTTAAAACTAGAGACCTAGGGGAATCCAAGATGGGGTGACTTGTTGGGCTCTGACCAGGTTCTGTTACCCAGAATCCTTTGCAAACCTCAAAAAGTGGCTAAAAAAACAAGTTTTCCTCACATTATGGTGACAGAAAGTTCTGGAATCCTAGAGGAGCCACAAGTTTCCTTCCACTCAGAGTTCCCCCAAGTCTCCTGATAAAAATTATGCCTCACTTGTGTGGGTAGGCCTAGCGCCCACGACAGGAAATGCCCCAAAACACAATGTGGACACATCACATTTTTTCATAGAAAACAGTGCCTACCTGTGGATTTTGGCCTCTAGCTCAGCCGGTACCTGGGGAAACCTAGCAAACCAGCACATTTTTAAAAACTAGAGACCTAGGGAAATCCAAGATGGGGTGACTTGTGGTTCTCTGACCAGGTTCTGTTACCCAGAATCCTTTGGAAACCTCAAAAAGTGGCTAAAAAAACAAGCTTTCCTCACATTTCGGTGACAGAAAGTTCTGGAATCTGAGAGGAGCCACAAATTTCCTTCCACCCAGCGTTCCCCCAAGTCTCCTGATAAAAATGATACCTCACTTGTGTGGGTAGGCCTAGTGCCCGCGACAGGAAATGCCCCAAAACACAACGTGGACACATCCCATTTTTTTACAGAAAACACACCTGTTTTTTCCAAAGTGCCTACCTGTAGATTTTGGCCTCTAGCTCAGCCGGCACATAGGGAAACCTACCAAACCTTTGCATTTTTGAAAACTAGAGACCTAGGGCAATCCAAGATGGGGTGACTTGTGGGGCTCTGACCAGGTTCTGTTACCCAGAATCCTTTGAAAACCTCAAAAAGTGGCTAAAAAAACAAGTTTTCCTCACATTTCGGTGACAGAAAGTTCTGGAATCTGAGAGGAGCCACAAATTTCCTTCCACCCAGCGTTCCCCCAAGACTCCTGATAAAAATGATACCTCACTTGTGTGGGTAGGCCTAGCGCCCGCGACAGGAAATGCCCCAAAACACAACGTGGACACATCACATTTTTTGACAGAATACAGAGCTTTTTTTTTGCAAAGTGCCTACCTGTAGATTTTGGCCTCTAGCTCAGCCGGCTCATAGGGAAACCTACCAAACCTGTGCATTTTTGAAAACTAGAGACCTAGGGGAATCCAAGATGGGGTGACTTGTGGGGCTCTGACCAGGTTCTGTTACCCAGAATCCTTTGCAAACCTCAAAAAGTGGCTAAAAAAACAAGTTTTCCTCATATTTCGGTGACACAAAGTTCTGGAATCTGAGAGGAGCCACAAATTTCCTTCCACCCAATGTTCCCCCAAGTCTCCCGATAAAAATGATACCTCGCTTGTGTGGGTAGGCCTAGCGCCTGCGACAGGAAATGCCCCAAAACACAACGTGGACACATCACATTTTTTGACAGAATACAGTGCTGTTTTTTGCAAAGTGACTACCTGTAGATTTTGGCCTCTAGCTCAGCCGGCACCTAGGGAAACCTACCAAAGCTGTGCATTTGTGAAAACTAGAGACCTAGGGGAATCCAAGATGGGGTGACTTGTTGGGCTCTGACCAGGTTCTGTTACCCAGAATCCTTTGCAAACCTCAAAAAGTGGCTAAAAAAACAAGTTTTCCTCACATTATGGTGACAGAAAGTTCTGGAATCCTAGAGGAGCCACAAGTTTCCTTCCACTCAGAGTTCCCCCAAGTCTCCTGATAAAAATTATGCCTCACTTGTGTGGGTAGGCCTAGCGCCCACGACAGGAAATGCCCCAAAACACAATGTGGACACATCAAATTTTTTCATAGAAAACAGTGCCTACCTGTGGATTTTGGCCTCTAGCTCAGCCGGCACCTGGGGAAACCTAGCAAACCAGCACATTTTTAAAAACTAGAGACCTAGGGGAATCCAAGATGGGGTGACTTGTGGTGCTCTGACCAGGTTCTGTTACCCAGAATCCTTTGGAAACCTCAAAAAGTGGCTAAAAAAACAAGCTTTCCTCACATTTCGGTGACAGAAAGTTCTAGAATCTGAGAGGAGCCACAAATTTCCTTCCACCCAGCGTTCCCCCAAGTCTCCCGATAAAAATGATACCTCACTTGTGTGGGTAGGCCTAGCGCCTGCGACAGGAAATGCCCCAAAACACAACGTGGACACATCCCATTTTTTGACAGAAAACACACCTGTTTTTTCCAAAGTGCCTACCTTTAGATTTTGGCCTCTAGCTCAGCCGGCACATAGGGAAACCTACCAACGCTGTGCATTTTTGAAAACTAGAGACCTAGGGGAATCCAAGATGGGGTGACTTGTGGGGCTCTGACCAGGTTCTGTTACCCAGAATCCTTTGGAAACCTCAAATAGTGGCTAAAAAAACAAGTTTTCCTCCCATTTCGGTGACAGAAAGTTCTGGAATCTGAGAGGAGCCACAAATTTCCTTCCACCCAGCGTTCCCCCAAGACTCTCGATAAAAATTATACCTCACTTGTGTGGGTAGGCCTAGCGCCTGCGACAGGAAATGCCCCAAAACACAACATGGACACATCACATTTTTTGACAGAATACAGAGCTGTTTTTTGCAAAGTGCCTACCTGTAGATTTTGGCCTCTAGCTCAGCCGGCACCTAGGGAAACCTACCAAAGCTGTGCATTTTTGAAAACTAGAGACCTAGGGGAATCCAAGATGGGGTGACTTGTTGGGCTCTGACCAGGTTCTGTTACCCAGAATCCTTTGCAAACCTCAAAAAGTGGCTAAAAAAACAAGTTTTCCTCACATTATGGTGACAGAAAGTTCTGGAATCCTAGAGGAGCCACAAGTTTCCTTCCACCCAGAGTTCCCCCAAGTCTCCTGATAAAAATTATGCCTCACTTGTGTGGGTAGGCCTAGCGCCCACGACAGGAAATGCCCCAAAACACAATGTGGACACATCAATTTTTTTAATAGAAAACAGTGCCTACCTGTGGATTTTGGCCTCTAGCTCAGCCGGCACCTGGGGAAACCTAGCAAACCAGCACATTTTTAAAAACTAGAGACCTAGGGGAATCCAAGATGGGGTGACTTGTGGTGCTCTGACCAGGTTCTGTTACCCAGAATCCTTTGGAAACCTCAAAAAGTGGCTAAAAAAACAAGTTTTCCTCACATTATGGTGACAGAAAGTTCTGGAATCCTAGAGGAGCCACAAGTTTCCTTCCACTCAGAGTTCCCCCAAGTCTCCTGATAAAAATTATGCCTCACTTGTGTGGGTAGGCCTAGCGCCCACGACAGGAAATGCCCCAAAACACAATGTGGACACATCAAATTTTTTCATAGAAAACAGTGCCTACCTGTGGATTTTGGCCTCTAGCTCAGCCGGCACCTGGGGAAACCTAGCAAACCAGCACATTTTTAAAAACTAGAGACCTAGGGGAATCCAAGATGGGGTGACTTGTGGTGCTCTGACCAGGTTCTGTTACCCAGAATCCTTTGGAAACCTCAAAAAGTGGCTAAAAAAACAAGCTTTCCTCACATTTCGGTGACAGAAAGTTCTGGAATCTGAGAGGAGCTACAAATTTCCTTCCACCCAGCGTTCCCCCAAGTCTCCCGATAAAAATGATACCTCACTTGTGTGGGTAGGCCTAGCGCCTGCGACAGGAAATGCCCCAAAACACAACGTGGAAACATCACAATTTTTGTCAGAATACTGAGCTGTTTTTTGCAAAGTGCCTACCTGTAGATTTTGGCCTCTAGCTCAGCCGGCTCATAGGGAAACCTACCAAACCTGTGCATTTTTTAAAACTAGAGACCTAGGGGAATCCAAGATGGGGTGACTTGTGGGGCTCTGAACAGGTTCTGTTACCCAGAATCCTTTGCAAACCTCAAAAAGTGGCTAAAAAAACAAGTTTTCCTCATATTTCGGTGACAGAAAGTTCTGGAATCTGAGAGGAGCCACAAATTTCCTTCCACCCAGCGTTCCCCCAAGTCTCCCGATAAAAATGATACCTCACTTGTGTGGGTAGGCCTAGCGCCCGCGACAGGAAATGCCCCAAAACACAACGTGGACACATCACATTTTTTGACAGAATACAGAGCTGTTTTTTGGAAAGTGCCTACCTGTAGATTTTGGCCTGTAGCTCAGCGGGCACATAGGGAAACCTACCAAACCTGTGCATTTATGAAAACTAGAGACCTAGGGGAATCCAAGATGGGGTGACTTGTGGGACTCTGACCAGGTTCTGTTACCCAGAATCCTTTGCAAACCTCAAAAAGTGGTTAAAAAAACAAGTTTTCCTCACATTTCGGTGACAGAAAGTTCTGGAATCTGAGAGGAGCCACAAATTTCCTTCCACCCAATGTTCCCCCAAGTCTCCCGATAAAAATGATACCTCGCTTGTGTGGGTAGGCCTAGCGCCCGCAACAGGAAATGCCCCAAAACACAACGTGGACACATCACATTTTTTGACAGAATACAGAGCTGTTTTTTGGAAAGTGCCTACCTGTAGATTTTGGCCTCTAGCTCAGCCGGCACCTAGGGAAACCTACCGAAGCTGTGCATTTTTGAAAACTAGAGACCTAGGGGAATCCAAGATGGGGTGACTTGTTGGGCTCTGACCAGGTTCTGTTACCCAGAATCCTTTGCAAACCTCAAAAAGTGGCTAAAAAAACAAGTTTTCCTCACATTATGGTGACAGAAAGTTCTGGAATCCTAGAGGAGCCACAAGTTTCCTTCCACCCAGAGTTCCCCCAAGTCTCCTGATAAAAATTATGCCTCACTTGTGTGGGTAGGCCTAGCGCCCACGACAGGAAATGCCCCAAAACACAATGTGGACACATCAAATTTTTTAATAGAAAACAGTGCCTACCTGTGGATTTTGGCCTCTAGCTCAGCCGGCACCTGGGGAAACCTAGCAAACCAGCACATTTTTAAAAACTAGAGACCTAGGGGAATCCAAGATGGGGTGACTTGTGGTGCTCTGACCAGGTTCTGTTACCCAGAATCCTTTGGAAACCTCAAAAAGTGGCTAAAAAAACAAGCTTTCCTCACATTTCGGTGACAGAAAGTTCTGGAATCTGAGAGGAGCTACAAATTTCCTTCCACCCAGCGTTCCCCCAAGTCTCCCGATAAAAATGATACCTCACTTGTGTGGGTAGGCCTAGCGCCTGCGACAGGAAATGCCCCAAAACACAACGTGGACACATCACATTTTTTGACAGAATACAGAGCTGTTTTTTGCAAAGTGCCTACCTGTAGATTTTGGCCTCTAGCTCAGCCGGCTCATAGGGAAACCTACCAAACCTGTGCATTTTTTAAAACTAGAGACCTAGGGGAATCCAAGATGGGGTGACTTGTGGGGCTCTGAACAGGTTCTGTTAACCAGAATCCTTTGCAAACCTCAAAAAGTGGCTAAAAAAACAAGTTTTCCTCATATTTCGGTGACAGAAAGTTCTGGAATCTGAGAGGAGCCACAAATTTCCTTCCACCCAGCGTTCCCCCAAGTCTCCCGATAAAAATGATACCTCACTTGTGTGGGTAGGCCTAGCGCCCGCGACAGGAAATGCCCCAAAACACAACGTGGACACATCACATTTTTTGACAGAATACAGAGCTGTTTTTTGGAAAGTGCCTACCTGTAGATTTTGGCCTGTAGCTCAGCCGGCACATAGGGTAACCTACCAAACCTGTGCATTTATGAAAACTAGAGACCTAGGGGAATCCAAGATGGGGTGACTTGTGGGGCTCTGACCAGGTTCTGTTACCCAGAATTCTTTGCAAACCTCAAAAAGTGGTTAAAAAAACAAGTTTTCCTCACATTTCGGTGACAGAAAGTTCTGGAATCTGAGAGGAGCCACAAATTTCCTTCCACCCAATGTTCCCCCAAGTCTCCCGATAAAAATGATACCTCGCTTGTGTGGGTAGGCCTAGCGCCCGCAACAGGAAATGCCCCAAAACACAACGTGGACACATCACATTTTTTGACAGAATACAGAGCTGTTTTTTGGAAAGTGCCTACCTGTAGATTTTGGCCTCTAGCTCAGCCGGCACCTAGGGAAACCTACCAAAGCTGTGCATTTTTGAAAACTAGAGACCTAGGGGAATCCAAGATGGGGTGACTTGTTGGGCTCTGACCAGGTTCTGTTACCCAGAATTCTTTGCAAACCTCAAAAAGTGGTTAAAAAAACAAGTTTTCCTCACATTTCGGTGACAGAAAGTTCTGGAATCTGAGAGGAGCCACAAATTTCCTTCCACCCAATGTTCCCCCAAGTCTCCCGATAAAAATGATACCTCGCTTGTGTGGGTAGGCCTAGCGCCTGCGACAGGAAATGCCCCAAAACACAACGTGGACACATCACATTTTTTGACAGAATACAGAGCTGTTTTTTGCAAAGTGCCTACCTGTAGATTTTGGCCTCTAGCTCAGCCGGCACATAGGGAAACCTACCAACGCTGTGCATTTTTGAAAACTAGAGACCTAGGGGAATCCAAGATGGGGTGACTTGTGGGGCTCTGACCAGGTTCTGTTACCCAGAATCCTTTGGAAACCTCAAAAAGTGGCTAAAAAAACAAGTTTTCCTCCCATTTCGGTGACAGAAAGTTCTGGAATCTGAGAGGAGCTACAAATTTCCTTCCACCCAGCGTTCCCCCAAGTCTCCCGATAAAAATGATACCTCACTTGTGTGGGTAGGCCTAGCGCCTGCGACAGGAAATGCCCCAAAACACAACGTGGACACATCATATTTTTTGACAGAATACAGAGCTGTTTTTTGGAAAGTGCCTACCTGTAGATTTTGGCCTGTAGCTCAGCCGGCACATAGGGAAACCTACCAAACCTGTGCATTTATGAAAACTAGAGACCTAGGGGAATCCAAGATGGGGTGACTTGTGGGGCTCTGACCAGGTTCTGTTACCCAGAATTCTTTGCAAACCTCAAAAAGTGGTTAAAAAAACAAGTTTTCCTCACATTTCGGTGACAGAAAGTTCTGGAATCTGAGAGGAGCCACAAATTTCCTTCCACCCAATGTTCCCCCAAGTCTCCCGATAAAAATGATACCTCGCTTGTGTGGGTAGGCCTAGCGCCTGCGACAGGAAATGCCCCAAAACACAACGTGGACACATCACATTTTTTGACAGAATACAGAGCTGTTTTTTGCAAAGTGCCTACCTGTAGATTTTGGCCTCTAGCTCAGCCGGCACATAGGGAAACCTACCAACGCTGTGCATTTTTGAAAACTAGAGACCTAGGGGAATCCAAGATGGGGTGACTTGTGGGGCTCTGACCAGGTTCTGTTACCCAGAATCCTTTGGAAACCTCAAAAAGTGGCTAAAAAAACAAGTTTTCCTCCCATTTCGGTGACAGAAAGTTCTGGAATCTGAGAGGAGCCACAAATTTCCTTCCACCCAGCGTTCCCCCAAGACTCTCGATAAAAATGATACCTCACTTGTGTGGGTAGGCCTAGCGCCAGCGACAGGAAATGCCCCAAAACACAACGTGGACACATCACATTTTTTGACAGAATACAGAGCTGTTTTTTGCAAAGTGCCTACCTGTAGATTTTGGCCTCTAGCTCAGCCGGCACCTAGGGAAACCTACCAAAGCTGTGCATTTTTGAAAACTAGAGACCTAGGGGAATCCAAGATGGGGTGACTTGTGGGGCTCTGACCAGGTTCTGTTACCCAGAATCCTTTGCAAACCTCAAAAAGTGGCTAAAAAAACAAGTTTTCCTCACATTTCGGTGACAGAAAGTTCTGGAATCTGAGAGGAGCCACAAATTTTCTTCCACCCAATGTTCCCCCAAGTCTCCCGATAAAAATGATACCTCGCTTGTGTGGGTAGGCCTAGCGTCTGCGACAGGAAATGCCCCAAAACACAACGTGGACACATCACATTTTTTGACAGAATACAGAGCTGTTTTTTGCAAAGTGCCTACCTGTAGATTTTGGCCTCTAGCTCAGCCGGCACCTGGGGAAACCTACCAAAGCTGTGCATTTTTGAAAACTAGAGACCTAGGGGAATCCAAGATGGGGTGACTTGTTGGGCTCTGACCAGGTTCTGTTACCCAGAATCCTTTGCAAACCTCAAAAAGTGGCTAAAAAAACAAGTTTTCCTCACATTATGGTGACAGAAAGTTCTGGAATCCTAGAGGAGCCACAAGTTTCCTTCCACCCAGAGTTCCCCCAAGTCTCCTGATAAAAATTATGCCTCACTTGTGTGGGTAGGCCTAGCGCCCACGACAGGAAATGCCCCAAAACACAATGTGGACACATCAAATTTTTTCATAGAAAACAGTGCCTACCTGTGGATTTTGGCCTCTAGCTCAGCCGGCACCTGGGGAAACCTAGCAAACCAGCACATTTTTAAAAACTAGAGACCTAGGGGAATCCAAGATGGGGTGACTTGTGGTGCTCTGACCAGGTTCTGTTACCCAGAATCCTTTGGAAACCTCAAAAAGTGGCTAAAAAAACAAGCTTTCCTCACATTTCGGTGACAGAAAGTTCTGGAATCTGAGAGGAGCCACAAATTTCCTTCCACCCAGCGTTCCCCCAAGTCTCCCGATAAAAATGATACCTCACTTGTGTGGGTAGGCCTAGCGCCTGCGACAGGAAATGCCCCAAAACACAACGTGGACACATCACATTTTTTGACAGAATACAGAGCTGTTTTTTGCAAAGTGCCTACCTGTAGATTTTGGCCTCTAGCTCAGCCGGCTCATAGGGAAACCTACCAAACCTGTGCATTTTTTAAAACTAGAGACCTAGGGGAATCCAAGATGGGGTGACTTGTGGGGCTCTGAACAGGTTCTGTTACCCAGAATCCTTTGCAAACCTCAAAAAGTGGCTAAAAAAACAAGTTTTCCTCATATTTCGGTGACAGAAAGTTCTGGAATCTGAGAGGAGCCACAAATTTCCTTCCACCCAATGTTCCCCCAAGTCTCCCGATAAAAATGATACCTCGCTTGTGTGGGTAGGCCTAGCGCCCGCAACAGGAAATGCCCGAAAACACAACGTGGACACATCACATTTTTTGACAGAATACAGAGCTGTTTTTTGCAAAGTGCCTACCTGTAGATTTTGGCCTCTAGCTCAGCCGGCACCTAGGGAAACCTACCAAAGCTGTGCATTTTTGAAAACTAGAGACCTAGGGGAATCCAAGATAGGGTGACATGTTGGGCTCTGACCAGGTTCTGTTACCCAGAATCCTTTGCAAACCTCAAAAAGTGGCTAAAAAAACAAGTTTTCCTCACATTATGGTGACAGAAAGTTCTGGAATCCGAGAGGAGCCACAAATTTCCTTCCACCTCGAGTTCCCCCAAGTCTCCTGATAAAAATTATACCTCACTTGTGTGGGTAGGCCTAGCGCCCACGACAGGAAATGCCCCAAAACACAATGTGGACACATCAAATTTTTTCATAGAAAACAGTGCCTACCTGTGGATTTTGGCCTCTAGCTCAGCCGGCACCTGGGGAAACCTAGCAAACCAGCACATTTTTGAAAACTAGAGACCTAGGGGAATCCAAGATCGGGTGAGTTGTGGTGCTCTGACCAGGTTCTGTTACCCAGAATCCTTTGGAAACCTCAAAAAGTGGCTAAAAAAACAAGTTTTCCTCACATTTCGGTGACAGAAAGTTCTGGAATCTGAGAGGAGCCACAAATTTCCTTCCACCCAGCGTTCCCCCAAGTCTCCCGATAAAAATAATACCTCGCTTGTGTGGGTAGGCCTAGCGCCTGCGACAGGAAATGCCCCAAAACACAACGTGGACACATCACATTTTTTGACAGAATACAGAGCTGTTTTTTGCAAAGTGCCTATCTGTAGATTTTGGCCTCTAGCTCAGCCGGCACCTAGGGAAACCTACCAAAGCTGTGCATTTTTGAAAACTAGAGACCTAGGGGAATCCAAGGTGGGGTGACTTGTTGGGCTCTGACCAGGTTCTGTTACCCAGAATCCTTTGCAAACCTCAAAAAGTGGCTAAAAAAACAAGTTTTCCTCACATTATGGTGACAGAAAGTTCTGGAATCCTAGAGGAGCCACAAGTTTCCTTCCACCCAGAGTTCCCCCAAGTCTCCTGATAAAAATGATGCCTCACTTGTGTGGGTAGGCCTAGCGCCCACGACAGGAAATGCCCCAAAACACAATGTGGACACATCAAGGGGCATATTTATACTCCGTTTGCGCCGAAATTGCGTCGTTTTTTTTGACGCAATTTCGACGCAAAACTAACGCAAACTAACGCCATATTTATACTATGGCGTTAGAGGCGAATAGCGCCAAAGTTCCCGGAATGTGCGTCATTTTTTAGCGTGAACCCCTTCCTTGCGTTAATGATATGCAAGGGAGGCGTTCCCGTCTAAAAAATGACTCCCAGGCCTTTACGTGGTATTTATACTCCCGGGCAAAAGAGACGCCCGGGAGTGGGCGTTGCTAAAAACGGCGCATTTGCGCCGCTTTTTAACGCCTGGGTCAGGCATGGCGTTAAGGGACAAGTGGGCTCAAAATGAGCCCAGAGTGCCCTCCCCTGCCCCCAGGGACCCCCCCTGCCACCCTTGCCCACCCCAGGAGGACACCCAAGGCTGGAGGGACCCACCCCAGGTAAGTTCAGGTAAGTATTTTTTTTTTTTATTTTAATAATTTTTTGTGGCATAGGGGGGCCTGATTTGTGCCCCCCTACATGCCACTATGCCCAATGACCATGTCCAGGGGACAGAAGTCCCCTGGGCATGGCCATTGGGCAAGGGGGCATGACTCCTATCTTTACAATGTTAGGAGTCATGTTGATGGGGGATGGGCGTCGAAAATAAATGGCGCAAGTCGGGTTAAGACGATTTTTTCGACGTAACCTGACTTGCCCCATTTTAAGACGCCCATGCGCCATTTTCCCCCTACGCCGGCGCTGTCTGGTCTACGTGGTTTTTTCCCACGCAAACCAGGCAGCGCAGGTCTGATTGCGCCGTCTAACGCCATTCCATAAATACGGCGCCCGCATGGCGCTTCAGAATGGCGTTAGACGGCGCAAAACTTTTTGACGCTAAACTGCGTTAGCGCAGTTTAGCGTCAAAAAGTATAAATATGGGCCCAAATTTTTTCATAGAAAACAGTGCCTACCTGTGGATTTTGGCCTCTAGCTCAGCCGGCACCTGGGGAAACCTAGCAAACCAGCACATTTTTTAAAACTAGAGACCTAGGGGAATCCAAGATGGGGTGACTTGTGGTGCTCTGACCAGGTTCTGTTACCCAGAATCCTTTGGAAACCTCAAAAAGTGGCTAAAAAAACAAGCTTTCCTCACATTTCGGTGACAGAAAGTTCTGGAATCTGAGAGGAGCCACAAATTTCCTTCCACCCAGCGTTCCCCCAAGACTCCCGATAAAAATGATACCTCACTTGTGTGGGTAGGCCTAGCGCCTGCGACAGGAAATGCCCCAAAACACAACGTGGACACATCACATTTTTTGACAGAATACAGAGCTGTTTTTTGCAAAGTGCCTACCTGTAGATTTTGGCCTCTAGCTCAGCCGGCTCATAGGGAAACCTACCAAACCTGTGCATTTTTTAAAACTAGAGACCTAGGGGAATCCAAGATGGGGTGACTTGTGGGGCTCTGAACAGGTTCTGTTACCCAGAATCCTTTGCAAACCTCAAAAAGTGGCTAATAAAACAAGTTTTCCTCATATTTCGGTGACAGAAAGTTCTGGAATCTGAGAGGAGCCACAAATTTCCTTCCACCCAGCGTTCCCCCAAGTCTCCCGATAAAAATGATACCTCACTTGTGTGGGTAGGCCTAGCGCCCGCGACAGGAAATGCCCCAAAACACAACGTGGACACATCACATTTTTTGACAGAATACAGAGCTGTTTTTTGGAAAGTGCCTACCTGTAGATTTTGGCCTGTAGCTCAGCCGGCACATAGGGAAACCTACCAAACCTGTGCATTTATGAAAACTAGAGACATAGGGGAATCCAAGATGGGGTGACTTGTGGGGCTCTGACCAGGTTCTGTTACCCAGAATCCTTTGCAAACCTCAAAAAGTGGTTAAAAAAACAAGTTTTCCTCACATTTCGGTGACAGAAAGTTCTGGAATCTGAGAGGAGCCACAAATTTCCTTCCACCCAATGTTCCCCCAAGTCTCCCGATAAAAATGATACCTCGCTTGTGTGGGTAGGCCTAGCGCCCGCAACAGGAAATGCCCCAAAACACAACGTGGACACATCACATTTTTTGACAGAATACAGAGCTGTTTTTTGCAAAGTGCCTACCTGTAGATTTTGGCCTCTAGCTCAGCCGGCACCTAGGGAAACCTACCAAAGCTGTGCATTTTTGAAAACTAGAGACCTAGGGGAATCCAAGATAGGGTGACTTGTTGGGCTCTGACCAGGTTCTGTTACCCAGAATCCTTTGCAAACCTCAAAAAGTGGCTAAAAAAACAAGTTTTCCTCACATTATGGTGACAGAAAGTTCTGGAATCCGAGAGGAGCCACAAATTTCCTTCCCCCTAGAGTTCCCCCAAGTCTCCTGATAAAAATTATACCTCACTTGTGTGGGTAGGCCTAGCGCCCACGACAGGAAATGCCCCAAAACACAATGTGGACACATCAAATTTTTTCATAGAAAACAGTGCCTACCTGTGGATTTTGGCCTCTAGCTCAGCCGGCACCTGGGGAAACCTAGAAAACCAGCACATTTTTGAAAACTAGAGACCTAGGGGAATCCAAGATCGGGTGATTTGTGGTGCTCTGACCAGGTTCTGTTACCCAGAATCCTTTGGAAACCTCAAAAAGTGGCTAAAAAAACAAGTTTTCCTCACATTTCGGTGACAGAAAGTTCTGGAATCTGAGAGGAGCCACAAATTTCCTTCCACCCAGCGTTCCCCCAAGTCTCCCGATGAAAATAATACCTCACTTGTGTGGGTAGGCCTAGCGCCTGAGACAGGAAATGCCCCAAAACACAACGTGGACACATCACATTTTTTGACAGAATACAGTGCTGTTTTTTGCTAAGTGCCTACCTGTAGATTTTGGCCTCTAGCTCAGCCGGCACATAGGGAAACCTACCAACGCTGTGCATTTTTGAAAACTAGAGACCTAGGGGAATCCAAGATGGGGTGACTTGTGGGGCTCTGACCAGGTTCTGTTACCCAGAATCCTTTGGAAACCTCAAAAAGTGGCTAAAAAAACAAGTTTTCCTCCCATTTCGGTGACAGAAAGTTCTTGAATCTGAGAGGAGCCACAAATTTCCTTCCACCCAGCATTCCCCCAAGTCTCCCGATAAAAATGATACCTCACTTGTGTGGGTAGGCCTAGTGCCCGCGACAGGAAATGCCCCAAAACACAACGTGGACACATCCCATTTTTTGACAGAAAACACAGCTGTTTTTTCCAATGTGCCTACCTGTAGATTTTGGCCTCTAGCTCAGCCGGCACATAGGGAAACCTACCAAACCTGTGCATTTTTGAAAACTAGAGACCTAGGGGAATCCAAGATGGGGTGACTTGTGGGGCTCTGACCAGGTTCTGTTACCCAGAATCCTTTGGAAACCTCAAAAAGTGGCTAAAAAAACAAGTTTTCCTCACATTTCGGTGACAGAAAGTTCTGGAATCTGAGAGGAGCCACAAATTTCCTTCCACCCAGCGTTCCCCCAAGACTCCCGATAAAAATGATACCTCAATTGTGTGGGTAGGCCTAGCGCCCGCGACAGGAAATGCCCCAAAACACAATGTGGACACATCACATTTTTTGACAGAATACAGAGCTTTTTTTTTGCAAAGTGCCTACCTGTAGATTTTGGCCTCTAGCTCTGCCGGCACATAGGGAAACCTACCAAACCTGTGCATTTTTGAAAACTAGAGACCTAGGGGAATCCAAGATAGGGTGACTTGTTGGGCTCTGACCAGGTTCTGTTACCCAGAATCCTTTGCAAACCTCAAAAAGTGGCTAAAAAAACAAGTTTTCCTCACATTATGGTGACAGAAAGTTCTGGAATCCGAGAGGAGCCACAAATTTCCTTCCACCCAGCGTTCCCCCAAGACTCTCGATAAAAATGATACCTCACTTGTGTGGGTAGGCCTAGCGCCCGCGACAGGAAATGCCCCAAAACACAACGTGGACACATCACATTTTTTGACAGAATACAGAGCTGTTTTTTGCAAAGTGCCTACCTGTAGATTTTGTCCTCTAGCTCAGCCGGCACCTAGGGAAACCTACCAAAGCTGTGCATTTTTGAAAACTAGAGACCTAGGGGAATCCAAGATGGGGTGACTTGTGGGGCTCTGACCAGGTTCTGTTACCCAGAATCCTTTGCAAACCTCAAAAAGTGGCTAAAAAAACAAGTTTTCCTCACATTTCGGTGACAGAAAGTTCTGGAATCTGAGAGGAGCCACAAATTTTCTTCCACCCAATGTTCCCCCAAGTCTCCCGATAAAAATGATACCTCGCTTGTGTGGGTAGGCCTAGCGTCTGCGACAGGAAATGCCCCAAAACACAACATGGACATATCACATTTTTTGACAGAATACAGAGCTGTTTTTTGCAAAGTGCCTACCTGTAGATTTTGGCCTCTAGCTCAGCCGGCACCTAGGGAAACCTACCAAAGCTGTGCATTTTTGAAAACTAGAGACCTAGGGGAATCCAAGATGGGGTGACTTGTTGGGCTCTGACCAGGTTCTGTTACCCAGAATCCTTTCCAAACCTCAAAAAGTGGCTAAAAAAACAAGTTTTCCTCACATTATGGTGACAGAAAGTTCTGGAATCCTAGAGGAGCCACAAGTTTCCTTCCACCCAGAGTTCCCCCAAGTCTCCTGATAAAAATTATACCTCACTTGTGTGGGTAGGCCTAGCGCCCACGACAGGAAATGCCCCAAAACACAATGTGGACACATCAAATTTTTTCATAGAAAACAGTGCCTACCTGTGGATTTTGGCCTCTAGCTCAGCCGGCACCTGGGGAAACCTACCAAACCTTTGCATTTTTGAAAACTAGAGACCTAGGGGAATCCAAGATGGGGTGACTTGTGGGGCTCTGACCAGGTTCTGTTACCCAGAATCCTTTGGAAACCTCAAAAAGTGGCTAAAAAAACAAGTTTTCCTCACATTTCGGTGACAGAAAGTTCTGGAATCTGAGAGGAGCCACAAATTTCCTTCCACCCAGCGTTCCCCCAAGACTCCCTATAAAAATGATACCTCACTTGTGTGGGTAGGCCTAGCGTCCCCGACAGGAAATGCCAAAAAACACAATGTGGGCACATCACATTTTTTGACAGAATACAGAGCTGTTTTTTGGAAAGTGCCTACCTGTAGATTTTGGCCTCTAGCTCAGCCGGCACATAGGGAAACCTACCAAACCTGTGCATTTATGAAAACTAGAGACCTAGGGGAATCCAAGATGGGGTGACTTGTGGGGCTCTGACCAGGTTCTGTTACCCAGAATCCTTTGCAAACCTCTAAAAGTGGCTAAAAAAACAAGTTTTCCTCACATTTCGGTGACAGAAAGGTCTGGAATCTGAGAGGAGCCACAAATTTCCTTCCACCCAATGTTCCCCCAAGTCTCCCGATAAAAATGATACCTCGCTTGTGTGGGTAGGCCGAGCGCCCACGACAGGAAATGCCCCAAAACACAACGTGAACACATCACATTTTTTGACAGAATACAGAGCTGTTTTTTGCAAAGTGCCTACCTGTAGATTTTGGCCTCTAGCTCAGCCGGCTCACAGGGAAACCTACCAAACCTGTGCATTTTTGAAAACTAGAGACCTAGGGGAATCCAAGATGGGGTGACTTGTGGTGCTCTGACCAGGTTCTGTTACCCAGAATCCTTTGGAAACCTCAAAAAGTGGCTAAAAAAACAAGCTTTCCTCACATTTCGGTGACAGAAAGTTCTGGAATCTGAGAGGAGCCACAAATTTCCTTCCACCCAGCGTTCCCCCAAGTCTCCCGATAAAAATGATACCTCACTTGTGTGGGTAGGCCTAGCGCCTGCGACAGGAAATGCCCCAAAACACAACGTGGACACATCACATTTTTTGACAGAATACAGAGCTGTTTTTTGCAAAGTGCCTACCTGTAGATTTTGGCCTCTAGCTCAGCCGGCTCATAGGGAAACCGACCAAACCTGTGCATTTTTTAAAACTAGAGACCTAGGGGAATCCAAGATGGGGTGACTTGTGGGGCTCTGAACAGGTTCTGTTACCCAGAATCCTTTGCAAACCTCAAAAAGTGGCTAAAAAAACAAGTTTTCCTCATATTTCGGTGACAGAAAGTTCTGGAATCGGAGAGGAGCCACAAATTTCCTTCCACCCAATGTTCCCCCAAGTCTCCCGATAAAAATGATACCTCGCTTGTGTGGGTAGGCCTAG
Source organism: Pleurodeles waltl (assembly GCF_031143425.1). Taxonomy (NCBI): domain Eukaryota; kingdom Metazoa; phylum Chordata; class Amphibia; order Caudata; family Salamandridae; genus Pleurodeles; species Pleurodeles waltl. Next base: position 771,285,815 of record NC_090439.1, on the reverse strand, counting down.
CGCCCGCAACAGGAAATGCCCCAAAACACAACGTGGACACATCACATTTTTTGACAGAATACAGAGCTGTTTTTTGCAAAGTGCCTACCTGTAGATTTTGGCCTCTAGCTCAGCCGGCACCTAGGGAAACCTACCAAAGCTGTGCATTTTTGAAAACTAGAGACCTAGGGGAATCCAAGATAGGGTGACTTGTTGGGCTCTGACCAGGTTCTGTTACCCAGAATCCTTTGCAAACCTCAAAAAGTGGCTAAAAAAACAAGTTTTCCTCACATTATGGTGACAGAAAGTTCTGGAATCCGAGAGGACCCACAAATTTCCTTCCACCTAGAGTTCCCCCAAGTCTCCTGATAAAAATTATACCTCACTTGTGTGGGTAGGCCTAGCGCCCACGACAGGAAATGCCCCAAAACACAATGTGGACACATCAAATTTTTTCATAGAAAACAGTGCCTACCTGTGGATTTTGGCCTCTAGCTCAGCCGGCACCTGGGGAAACCTAGCAAACCAGCACATTTTTTAAAACTAGAGACCTAGGGGAATCCAAGATCGGGTGATTTGTGGTGCTCTGACCAGGTTCTGTTACCCAGAATCCTTTGGAAACCTCAAAAAGTGGCTAAAAAAACAAGTTTTCCTCACATTTCGGTGACAGAAAGTTCTGGAATCTGAGAGGAGCCACAAATTTCCTTCCACCCAGCGTTCCCCCAAGTCTCCCGATAAAAATAATACCTCACTTGTGTGGGTAGGCCTAGCGCCTGTGACAGGAAATGCCCCAAAACACAACGTGGACACATCACATTTTTTGACAGAATACAGAGCTGTTTTTTGCTAAGTGCCTACCTGTAGATTTTGGCCTATAGCTCAGCCGGCACATAAGGAAACCTACCAACGCTGTGCATTTTTGAAAACTAGAGACCTAGGGGAATCCAAGATGGGGTGACTTGTGGGGCTCTGACCAGGTTCTGTTACCCAGAATCCTTTGGAAACCTCAAAAAGTGGCTAAAAAAACAAGTTTTCCTCCCATTTCGGTGACAGAAAGTTCTGGAATCTGAGAGGAGCCACAAATTTCCTTCCACCCAGCGTTCCCCCAAGACTCTCGATAAAAATGATACCTCACTTGTGTGGGTAGGCCTAGCGCCCGCGACAGGAAATGCCCCAAAACACAACGTGGACACATCAAATTTTTTGACAGAATACAGAGCTGTTTTTTGCAAAGTGCCTACCTGTAGATTTTGGCCTCTAGCTCAGCCGGCACCTAGGGAAACCTACCAAAGCTTTGCATTTTTGAAAACTAGAGACCTAGGGGAATCCACGATGGGGTGACTTGTGGGGCTCTGACCAGGTTCTGTTACCCAGAATCCTTTGAAAACCTCAAAAAGTGGCTAAAAAAACAAGTTTTCCTCACATTTCTGTGACAGAAAGTTCTGGAATCTGAGAGGAGCCACAAATTTTCTTCCACCCAATGTTCCCCCAAGTGTCCCGATAAAAATGATACCTCGCTTGTGTGGGTAGGCCTAGCGCCTGCGACAGGAAATGCCCCAAAACACAACGTGGACACATCACATTTTTTGACAGAATACAGAGCTGTTTTTTGCAAAGTGCCTACCTGTAGATTTTGGCCTCTAGCTCAGCCGGCACCTAGGGAAACCTACCAAAGCTGTGCATTTTTGAAAACTAGAGACCTAGGGGAATCCAAGATGGGGTGACTTGTTGGGCTCTGACCAGGTTCTGTTACCCAGAATCCTTTGCAAACCTCAAAAAGTGGCTAAAAAAACAAGTTTTCCTCACATTATGGTGACAGAAAGTTCTGGAATCCTAGAGGAGCCACAAGTTTCCTTCCACCCAGAGTTCCCCCAAGTCTCCTGATAAAAATTATGCCTCACTTGTGTGGGTAGGCCTGGCGCCCACGACAGGAAATGCCCCAAAACACAATGTGGACACATCAAATTTTTTCATAGAAAACAGTGCCTACCTGTGGATTTTGGCCTCTAGCTCAGCCAGCACCTGGGGAAACCTAGCAAACCAGCACATTTTTAAAAACTAGAGACCTAGGGGAATCCAAGATGGGGTGACTTGTGGTGCTCTGACCAGGTTCTGTTACCCAGAATCCTTTGGAAACCTCAAAAAGTGGCTAAAAAAACAAGCTTTCCTCACATTTCGGTGACAGAAAGTTCTGGAATCTGAGAGGAGCCACAAATTTCCTTCCACCCAGCGTTCCCCCAAGTCTCCCGATAAAAATGATACCTCACTTGTGTGGGTAGGCCTAGCGCCTGCGACAGGAAATGCCCCAAAACACAACGTGGACACATAACATTTTTTGACAGAATACAGAGCTGTTTTTTGCAAAGTGCCTACCTGTAGATTTTGGCCTCTAGCTCAGCCGGCTCATAGGGAAACCTACCAAACCTGTGCATTTTTTAAAACTAGAGACCTAGGGGAATCCAAGATGGGGTGACTTGTGGGGCTCTGAACAGGTTCTGTTACCCAGAATCCTTTGCAAACCTCAAAAAGTGGCTAAAAAAACAAGTTTTCCTCATATTTCGGTGACAGAAAGTTCTGGAATCTGAGAGGAGCCACAAATTTCCTTCCACCCAGCGTTCCCCTAAGTCTCCCGATAAAAATGATACCTCACTTGTGTGGGTAGGCCTAGCGCCTGCGACAGGAAATGCCCCAAAACACAACGTGGACACATCACATTTTTTGACAGAATACAGAGCTGTTTTTTGGAAAGTGCCTACCTGTAGATTTTGGCCTGTAGCTCAGCCGGCACATAGGGAAACCTACCAAACCTGTGCATTTATGAAAACTAGAGACATAGGGGAATCCAAGATGGGGTGACTTGTGGGGCTCTGACCAGGTTCTGTTACCCAGAATCCTTTGCAAACCTCAAAAAGTGGTTAAAAAAACAAGTTTTCCTCACATTTCGGTGACAGAAAGTTCTGGAATCTGAGAGGAGCCACAAATTTCCTTCCACCCAATGTTCCCCCAAGTCTCCCGATAAAAATGATACCTCGCTTGTGTGGGTAGGCCTAGCGCCCGCAACAGGAAATGCCCCAAAACACAACGTGGACACATCACATTTTTTGACAGAATACAGAGCTGTTTTTTGCAAAGTGCCTACCTGTAGATTTTGGCCTCTAGCTCAGCCGGCACCTAGGGAAACCTACCAAAGCTGTGCATTTTTGAAAACTAGAGACCTAGGGGAATCCAAGATAGGGTGACTTGTTGGGCTCTGACCAGGTTCTGTTACCCAGAATCCTTTGCAAACCTCAAAAAGTGGCTAAAAAAACAAGTTTTCCTCACATTTCGGTGACAGAAAGTTCTGGAATCTGAGAGGAGCCACAAATTTCCTTCCACCCAGCGTTCCCCCAAGTCTCCCGATGAAAATAATACCTCACTTGTGTGGGTAGGCCTAGCGCCTGCGACAGGAAATGCCCCAAAACACAACGTGGACACATCACATTTTTTGACAGAATACAGAGCTGTTTTTTGCTAAGTGCCTACCTGTAGATTTTGGCCTGTAGCTCAGCCGGCACCCAGGGAAACCTACCAAAGCTGTGCATTTTTGAAAACTAGAGACCTAGGGGAATCCAAGATGGGGTGACTTGTGGGGCTCTGACCAGGTTCTGTTACCCAGAATCCTTTGCAAACCTCAAAAAGTGGCTAAAAAAACAAGTTTTCATCACATTTCGGTGACAGAAAGTTCTGGAATCCGAGAGGAGCCACAAATTTCCTTCCACCTAGAGTTCCCCCAAGTCTCCTGATAAAAATTATACCTCACTTGTGTGGGTAGGCCTAGCGCCCACGACAGGAAATGCCCCAAAACACAATGTGGACACATCAAATTTTTTCATAGAAAACAGTGCCTACCTGTGGATTTTGGCCTTTAGCTCAGCCGGCACCTGGGGAAACCTAGCAAACCAGCACATTTTTTAAAACTAGAGACCTAGGGGAATCCAAGATCGGGTGATTTGTGGTGCTCTGACCAGGTTCTGTTACCCAGAATCCTTTGCAAACCTCAAAAAGTGGCTAAAAAAACAAGTTTTCCTCACATTATGGTGACAGAAAGTTCTGGAATCCGAGAGGAGCCACAAATTTCCTTCCCCCTAGAGTTCCCCCAAGTCTCCTGATAAAAATTATACCTCACTTGTGTGGGTAGGCCTAGCGCCCGCAACAGGAAATGCCCCAAAACACAACGTGGACACATCACATTTTTTGACAGAATACAGAGCTGTTTTTTGCAAAGTGCCTACCTGTAGATTTTGGCCTCTAGCTCAGCCGGCACCTAGGGAAACCTACCAAACCTGTGCATTTATGAAAACTAGAGACATAGGGGAATCCAAGATGGGGTGACTTGTGGGGCTCTGACCAGGTTCTGTTACCCAGAATCCTTTGCAAACCTCAAAAAGTGGTTAAAAAAACAAGTTTTCCTCACATTTCGGTGACAGAAAGTTCTGGAATCTGAGAGGAGACACAAATTTCCTTCCACCCAATGTTCCCCCAAGTCTCCCGATAAAAATGATACCTCGCTTGTGTGGGTAGGCCTAGCGCCCGCAACAGGAAATGCCCCAAAACACAACGTGTACACATCACATTTTTTGACAGAATACAGAGCTGTTTTTTGCAAGGTGCCTACCTGTAGATTTTGGCCTCTAGCTCAGCCGGCACCTAGGGAAACCTACCAAAGCTGTGCATTTTTGAAAACTAGAGACCTAGGGGAATCCAAGATAGGGTGACTTGTTGGGCTGTGACCAGGTTCTGTTACCCAGAATCCTTTGCAAACCTCAAAAAGTGGCTAAAAAAACAAGTTTTCCTCACATTATGGTGACAGAAAGTTCTGGAATCCGAGAGGAGCCACAAATTTCCTTCCCCCTAGAGTTCCCCCAAGTCTCCTGATAAAAATTATACCTCACTTGTGTGGGTAGGCCTAGCGCCCACGAAAGGAAATGCCCCAAAACACAATGTGGACACATCAAATTTTTTCATAGAAAACAGTGCCTACCTGTGGATTTTGGCCTCTAGCTCAGCCGGCACCTGGGGAAACCTAGCAAACCAGCACATTTTTGAAAACTAGAGACCTAGGGGAATCCAAGATCGGGTGATTTGTGGTGCTCTGACCAGGTTCTGTTACTCAGAATCCTTTGGAAACCTCAAAAAGTGGCTAAAAAAACAAGTTTTCCTCACATTTCGGTGACAGAAAGTTCTGGAATCTGAGAGGAGCCACAAATTTCCTTCCACCCAGCGTTCCCCCAAGTCTCCCGATGAAAATAATACCTCACTTGTGTGGGTAGGCCTAGCGCCTGCGACAGGAAATGCCCCAAAACACAACGTGGACACATCACATTTTTTGACAGAATACAGAGCTGTTTTTTGCTAAGTGCCTACCTGTAGATTTTGGCCTCTAGCTCAGCCGGCACATAGGGAAACCTACCAACGCTGTGCATTTTTGAAAACTAGAGACCTAGGGGAATCCAAGATGGGGTGACTTGTGGGGCTCTGACCAGGTTCTGTTACCCAGAATCCTTTGGAAACCTCAAAAAGTGGCTAAAAATACAAGTTTTCCTCCCATTTCGGTGACAGAAAGTTCTTGAATCTGAGAGGAGCCACAAATTTCCTTCCACCCAGCATTCCCCCAAGTCTCCCGATAAACATGATACCTCACTTGTGTGGGTCGGCCTAGTGCCCGCGACAGGAAATGCCCCAAAACACAACGTGGACACATCCCATTTTTTGACAGAAAACACAGCTGTTTTTTCCAATGTGCCTACCTGTAGATTTTGGCCTCTAGCTCAGCCGGCACATAGGGAAACCTACCAAACCTGTGCATTTTTGAAAACTAGAGACCTAGGGGAATCCAAGATGGGGTGACTTGTGGGGCTCTGACCAGGTTCTGTTACCCAGAATCCTTTGGAAACCTCAAAAAGTGGCTAAAAAACAAGTTTTCCTCACATTTCGGTGACAGAAAGTTCTGGAATCTGAGAGGAGCCACAAATTTCCTTCCACCCAGCGTTCGCCCAAGACTCTCGATAAAAATGATACCTCACTTGTGTGGGTAGGCCTAGCGCCCGCGACAGGAAATGCCCCAAAACACAACGTGGACACATCACATTTTTTGACAGAATACAGAGCTGTTTTTTGCAAAGTGCCTACCTGTAGATTTTGGCCTCTAGCTCAGCCGGCACCTATGGAAACCTACCAAAGCTGTGCATTTTTGAAAACTAGAGACCTAGGGGAATCCAAGATGGGGTGACTTGTGGGGCTCTGACCAGGTTCTGTTACCCAGAATCCTTTGCAAACCTCAAAAAGTGGCTAAAAAAACAAGTTTTCCTCACATTTCGGTGACAGAAAGTTCTGGAATCTGAGAGGAGCCACAAATTTTCTTCCACCCAATGTTCCCCCTAGTCTCCCGATAAAAATGATACCTCGCTTGTGTGGGTAGGCCTAGCGTCTGCGACAGGAAATGCCCCAAAACACAACGTGGACACATCACATTTTTTGACAGAATACAGAGCTGTTTTTTGCAAAGTGGCTACCTGTAGATTTTGGCCTCTAGCTCAGCCGGCACCTAGGGAAACCTACCAAAGCTGTGCATTTTTGAAAACTAGAGACCTAGGGGAATCCAAGATGGGGTGACTTGTTGGGCTCTGACCAGGTTCTGTTACCCAGAATCCTTTGCAAACCTCAAAAAGTGGCTAAAAAAACAAGTTTTCCTCACATTATGGTGACAGAAAGTTCTGGAATCCTAGAGGAGCCACAAGTTTCCTTCCACCCAGAGTTCCCCCAAGTCTCCTGATAAAAATTATACCTCACTTGTGTGGGTAGGCCTAGCGCCCACGACAGGAAATGCCCCAAAACACAATGTGGACACATCAAATTTTTTCATAGAAAACAGAGCCTACCTGTGGATTTTGGCCTCTAGCTCAGCCGGCACCTGTGGAAACCTAGCAAACCAGCACATTTTTAAAAACTAGAGACCTAGGGGAATCCAAGATGGGGTGACTTGTGGTGCTCTGACCAGGTTCTGTTACCCAGAATCCTTTGGAAACCTCAAAAAGTGGCTAAAAAAACAAGCTTTCCTCACATTTCGGTGACAGAAAGTTCTGGAATCTGAGAGGAGCCACAAATTTCCTTCCACCCAGCGTTCCCCCAAGTCTCCCGATAAAAATGATACCTCACTTGTGTGGGTAGGCCTAGCGCCTGCGACAGGAAATGCCCCAAAACACAACGTGGACACATCACATTTTTTGACAGAATACAGAGCTGTTTTTTGCAAAGTGCCTACCTGTAGATTTTGGCCTCTAGCTCAGCCGGCTCATAGGGAAACCTACCAAACCTGTGCATTTTTTAAAACTAGAGACCTAGGGGAATCCAAGATGGGGTGACTTGTGGGGCTCTGAACAGGTTCTGTTACCCAGAATCCTTTGCAAACCTCAAAAAGTGGCTAAAAAAACAAGTTTTCCTCATATTTCGGTGACAGAAAGTTCTGGAATCTGAGAGGAGCCACAAATTTCCTTCCACCCAATGTTCCCCCAAGTCTCCCGATAAAAATGATCCCTCGCTTGTGTGGGTAGGCCTAGCGCCCGCAACAGGAAATGCCCCAAAACACAACGTGGACACATCACATTTTTTGACAGAATACAGAGCTGTTTTTTGCAAAGTGCCTACCTGTAGATTTTGGCCTCTAGCTCAGCCGGCACCTAGGGAAACCTACCAAAGCTGTGCATTTTTGAAAACTAGAGACCTAGGGGAATCCAAGATAGGGTGACTTGTTGGGCTCTGACCAGGTTCTGTTACCCAGAATCCTTTGCAAACCTCAAAAAGTGGCTAAAAAAACAAGTTTTCCTCACATTATGGTGACAGAAAGTTCTGGAATCCGAGAGGAGCCACAAATTTCCCTCCACCTAGAGTTCCCCCAAGTCTCCTGATAAAAATTATACCTCACTTGTGTGGGTAGGCCTAGCGCCCACGACAGGAAATGCCCCAAAACACAATGTGGACACATCAAATTTTTTCATAGAAAACAGTGCCTACCTGTGGATTTTGGCCTCTAGCTCAGCCGGCACCTGGGGAAACCTAGCAAACCAGCACATTTTTGAAAACTAGAGACCTAGGGGAATCCAAGATCGGGTGATTTGTGGTGCTCTGACCAGGTTCTGTTACCCAGAATCCTTTGGAAACCTCAAAAAGTGGCTAAAAAAACAAGTTTTCCTCACATTTCGGTGACAGAAAGTTCTGGAATCTGAGAGGAGCCACAAATTTCCTTCCACCCAGCGTTCCCCCAAGTCTCCCGATAAAAATAATACCTCACTTGTGTGGGTAGGCCTAGCGCCTGCGACAGGAAATGCCCCAAAACACAACGTGGACACATCACATTTTTTGACAGAATACAGAGCTGTTTTTTGCTAAGTGCCTACCTGTAGATTTTGGCCTCTAGCTCAGCCGGCACATAAGGAAACCTACCAACGCTGTGCATTTTTGAAAACTAGAGACCGAGGGGAATCCAAGATGGGGTGACTTGTGGGGCTCTGACCAGGTTCTGTTACCCAGAATCCTTTGGAAACCTCAAAAAGTGGCTAAAAAAACAAGTTTTCCTCCCATTTCGGTGACAGAAAGTTCTGGAATCTGAGAGGAGCCACAAATTTCCTTCCACCCAGCCTTCCCCCAAGACTCTCGATAAAAATGATACCTCACTTGTGTGGGTAGGCCTAGCGCCCGCGACAGGAAATGCCCCAAAACACAACGTGGACACATCACATTTTTTGACAGAATACAGAGCTGTTTTTTGCAAAGTGCCTACCTGTAGATTTTGGCCTCTAGCTCAGCCGGCACCTATGGAAACCTACCAACGCTGTGCATTTTTGAAAACTAGAGACCTAGGGGAATCCAAGATGGGGTGACTTGTGGGGCTCTGACCAGGTTCTGTTACCCAGAATCCTTTGGAAACCTCAAAAAGTGGCTAAAAAAACAAGTTTTCCTCCCATTTCGGTGACAGAAAGTTCTTGAATCTGAGAGGAGCCACAAATTTCCTTCCACCCAGCATTCCCCCAAGTCTCCCGATAAAAATGATACCTCACTTGTGTGGGTAGGCCTAGTGCCCGCGACAGGAAATGCCCCAAAACACAACGTGGACACATCCCATTTTTTGACAGAAAACACAGCTGTTTTTTCCAATGTGCCTACCTGTAGATTTTGGCCTCTAGCTCAGCCGGCACATAGGGAAACCTACCAAACCTGTGCATTTTTGAAAACTAGAGACCTAGGGGAATCCAAGATGGGGTGACTTGTGGGGCTCTGACCAGGTTCTGTTACCCAGAATCCTTTGGAAACCTCAAAAAGTGGCTAAAAAAACAAGTTTTCCTCACATTTCGGTGACAGAAAGTTCTGGAATCTGAGAGGAGCCACAAATTTCCTTCCACCCAGCGTTCCCCCAAGACTCCCGATAAAAATGATACCTCAATTGTGTGGGTAGGCCTAGCGCCCGCGACAGGAAATGCCCCAAAACACAATGTGGACACATCACATTTTTTGACAGAATACAGAGCTTTTTTTTTGCAAAGTGCCTACCTGTAGATTTTGGCCTCTAGCTCTGCCGGCACATAGGGAAACCTACCAAACCTGTGCATTTTTGAAAACTAGAGACCTAGGGGAATCCAAGATAGGGTGACTTGTTGGGCTCTGACCAGGTTCTGTTACCCAGAATCCTTTGCAAACCTCAAAAAGTGGCTAAAAAAACAAGTTTTCCTCACATTATGGTGACAGAAAGTTCTGGAATCCGAGAGGAGCCACAAATTTCCTTCCACCCAGCGTTCCCCCAAGACTCTCGATAAAAATGATACCTCACTTGTGTGGGTAGGCCTAGCGCCCGCGACAGGAAATGCCCCAAAACACAACGTGGACACATCACATTTTTTGACAGAATACAGAGCTGTTTTTTGCAAAGTGCCTACCTGTAGATTTTGTCCTCTAGCTCAGCCGGCACCTAGGGAAACCTACCAAAGCTGTGCATTTTTGAAAACTAGAGACCTAGGGGAATCCAAGATGGGGTGACTTGTGGGGCTCTGACCAGGTTCTGTTACCCAGAATCCTTTGCAAACCTCAAAAAGTGGCTAAAAAAACAAGTTTTCCTCACATTTCGGTGACAGAAAGTTCTGGAATCTGAGAGGAGCCACAAATTTTCTTCCACCCAATGTTCCCCCAAGTCTCCCGATAAAAATGATACCTCGCTTGTGTGGGTAGGCCTAGCGTCTGCGACAGGAAATGCCCCAAAACACAACATGGACATATCACATTTTTTGACAGAATACAGAGCTGTTTTTTGCAAAGTGCCTACCTGTAGATTTTGGCCTCTAGCTCAGCCGGCACCTAGGGAAACCTACCAAAGCTGTGCATTTTTGAAAACTAGAGACCTAGGGGAATCCAAGATGGGGTGACTTGTTGGGCTCTGACCAGGTTCTGTTACCCAGAATCCTTTCCAAACCTCAAAAAGTGGCTAAAAAAACAAGTTTTCCTCACATTATGGTGACAGAAAGTTCTGGAATCCTAGAGGAGCCACAAGTTTCCTTCCACCCAGAGTTCCCCCAAGTCTCCTGATAAAAATTATACCTCACTTGTGTGGGTAGGCCTAGCGCCCACGACAGGAAATGCCCCAAAACACAATGTGGACACATCAAATTTTTTCATAGAAAACAGTGCCTACCTGTGGATTTTGGCCTCTAGCTCAGCCGGCACCTGGGGAAACCTACCAAACCTTTGCATTTTTGAAAACTAGAGACCTAGGGGAATCCAAGATGGGGTGACTTGTGGGGCTCTGACCAGGTTCTGTTACCCAGAATCCTTTGGAAACCTCAAAAAGTGGCTAAAAAAACAAGTTTTCCTCACATTTCGGTGACAGAAAGTTCTGGAATCTGAGAGGAGCCACAAATTTCCTTCCACCCAGCGTTCCCCCAAGACTCCCTATAAAAATGATACCTCACTTGTGTGGGTAGGCCTAGCGTCCCCGACAGGAAATGCCAAAAAACACAATGTGGGCACATCACATTTTTTGACAGAATACAGAGCTGTTTTTTGGAAAGTGCCTACCTGTAGATTTTGGCCTCTAGCTCAGCCGGCACATAGGGAAACCTACCAAACCTGTGCATTTATGAAAACTAGAGACCTAGGGGAATCCAAGATGGGGTGACTTGTGGGGCTCTGACCAGGTTCTGTTACCCAGAATCCTTTGCAAACCTCTAAAAGTGGCTAAAAAAACAAGTTTTCCTCACATTTCGGTGACAGAAAGGTCTGGAATCTGAGAGGAGCCACAAATTTCCTTCCACCCAATGTTCCCCCAAGTCTCCCGATAAAAATGATACCTCGCTTGTGTGGGTAGGCCGAGCGCCCACGACAGGAAATGCCCCAAAACACAACGTGAACACATCACATTTTTTGACAGAATACAGAGCTGTTTTTTGCAAAGTGCCTACCTGTAGATTTTGGCCTCTAGCTCAGCCGGCTCACAGGGAAACCTACCAAACCTGTGCATTTTTGAAAACTAGAGACCTAGGGGAATCCAAGATGGGGTGACTTGTGGTGCTCTGACCAGGTTCTGTTACCCAGAATCCTTTGGAAACCTCAAAAAGTGGCTAAAAAAACAAGCTTTCCTCACATTTCGGTGACAGAAAGTTCTGGAATCTGAGAGGAGCCACAAATTTCCTTCCACCCAGCGTTCCCCCAAGTCTCCCGATAAAAATGATACCTCACTTGTGTGGGTAGGCCTAGCGCCTGCGACAGGAAATGCCCCAAAACACAACGTGGACACATCACATTTTTTGACAGAATACAGAGCTGTTTTTTGCAAAGTGCCTACCTGTAGATTTTGGCCTCTAGCTCAGCCGGCTCATAGGGAAACCGACCAAACCTGTGCATTTTTTAAAACTAGAGACCTAGGGGAATCCAAGATGGGGTGACTTGTGGGGCTCTGAACAGGTTCTGTTACCCAGAATCCTTTGCAAACCTCAAAAAGTGGCTAAAAAAACAAGTTTTCCTCATATTTCGGTGACAGAAAGTTCTGGAATCGGAGAGGAGCCACAAATTTCCTTCCACCCAATGTTCCCCCAAGTCTCCCGATAAAAATGATACCTCGCTTGTGTGGGTAGGCCTAGCGCCCGCAACAGGAAATGCCCCAAAACACAACGTGGACACATCACATTTTTTGACAGAATACAGAGCTGTTTTTTGCAAAGTGCCTACCTGTAGATTTTGGCCTCTAGCTCAGCCGGCACCTAGGGAAACCTACCAAAGCTGTGCATTTTTGAAAACTAGAGACCTAGGGGAATCCAAGATAGGGTGACTTGTTGGGCTCTGACCAGGTTCTGTTACCCAGAATCCTTTGCAAACCTCAAAAAGTGGCTAAAAAAACAAGTTTTCCTCACATTATGGTGACAGAAAGTTCTGGAATCCGAGAGGACCCACAAATTTCCTTCCACCTAGAGTTCCCCCAAGTCTCCTGATAAAAATTATACCTCACTTGTGTGGGTAGGCCTAGCGCCCACGACAGGAAATGCCCCAAAACACAATGTGGACACATCAAATTTTTTCATAGAAAACAGTGCCTACCTGTGGATTTTGGCCTCTAGCTCAGCCGGCACCTGGGGAAACCTAGCAAACCAGCACATTTTTGAAAACTAGAGACCTAGGGGAATCCAAGATCGGGTGATTTGTGGTGCTCTGACCAGGTTCTGTTACCCAGAATCCTTTGGAAACCTCAAAAAGTGGCTAAAAAAACAAGTTTTCCTCACATTTCGGTGACAGAAAGTTCTGGAATCTGAGAGGAGCCACAAATTTCCTTCCACCCAGCGTTCCCCCAAGTCTCCCGATAAAAATAATACCTCACTTGTGTGGGTAGGCCTAGCGCCTGTGACAGGAAATGCCCCAAAACACAACGTGGACACATCACATTTTTTGACAGAATACAGAGCTGTTTTTTGCTAAGTGCCTACCTGTAGATTTTGGCCTATAGCTCAGCCGGCACATAAGGAAACCTACCAACGCTGTGCATTTTTGAAAACTAGAGACCTAGGGGAATCCAAGATGGGGTGACTTGTGGGGCTCTGACCAGGTTCTGTTACCCAGAATCCTTTGGAAACCTCAAAAAGTGGCTAAAAAAACAAGTTTTCCTCCCATTTCGGTGACAGAAAGTTCTGGAATCTGAGAGGAGCCACAAATTTCCTTCCACCCAGCGTTCCCCCAAGACTCTCGATAAAAATGATACCTCACTTGTGTGGGTAGGCCTAGCGCCCGCGACAGGAAATGCCCCAAAACACAACGTGGACACATCAAATTTTTTGACAGAATACAGAGCTGTTTTTTGCAAAGTGCCTACCTGTAGATTTTGGCCTCTAGCTCAGCCGGCACCTAGGGAAACCTACCAAAGCTGTGCATTTTTGAAAACTAGAGACCTAGGGGAATCCACGATGGGGTGACTTGTGGGGCTCTGACCAGGTTCTGTTACCCAGAATCCTTTGAAAACCTCAAAAAGTGGCTAAAAAAACAAGTTTTCCTCACATTTCTGTGACAGAAAGTTCTGGAATCTGAGAGGAGCCACAAATTTTCTTCCACCCAATGTTCCCCCAAGTGTCCCGATAAAAATGATACCTCGCTTGTGTGGGTAGGCCTAGCGCCTGCGACAGGAAATGCCCCAAAACACAACGTGGACACATCACATTTTTTGACAGAATACAGAGCTGTTTTTTGCAAAGTGCCTACCTGTAGATTTTGGCCTCTAGCTCAGCCGGCACCTAGGGAAACCTACCAAAGCTGTGCATTTTTGAAAACTAGAGACCTAGGGGAATCCAAGATGGGGTGACTTGTTGGGCTCTGACCAGGTTCTGTTACCCAGAATCCTTTGCAAACCTCAAAAAGTGGCTAAAAAAACAAGTTTTCCTCACATTATGGTGACAGAAAGTTCTGGAATCCTAGAGGAGCCACAAGTTTCCTTCCACCCAGAGTTCCCCCAAGTCTCCTGATAAAAATTATGCCTCACTTGTGTGGGTAGGCCTGGCGCCCACGACAGGAAATGCCCCAAAACACAATGTGGACACATCAAATTTTTTCATAGAAAACAGTGCCTACCTGTGGATTTTGGCCTCTAGCTCAGCCGGCACCTGGGGAAACCTAGCAAACCAGCACATTTTTAAAAACTAGAGACCTAGGGGAATCCAAGATGGGGTGACTTGTGGTGCTCTGACCAGGTTCTGTTACCCAGAATCCTTTGGAAACCTCAAAAAGTGGCTAAAAAAACAAGCTTTCCTCACATTTCGGTGACAGAAAGTTCTGGAATCTGAGAGGAGCCACAAATTTCCTTCCACCCAGCGTTCCCCCAAGTCTCCCGATAAAAATGATACCTCACTTGTGTGGGTAGGCCTAGCGCCTGCGACAGGAAATGCCCCAAAACACAACGTGGACACATAACATTTTTTGACAGAATACAGAGCTGTTTTTTGCAAAGTGCCTACCTGTAGATTTTGGCCTCTAGCTCAGCCGGCTCATAGGGAAACCTACCAAACCTGTGCATTTTTTAAAACTAGAGACCTAGGGGAATCCAAGATGGGGTGACTTGTGGGGCTCTGAACAGGTTCTGTTACCCAGAATCCTTTGCAAACCTCAAAAAGTGGCTAAAAAAACAAGTTTTCCTCATATTTCGGTGACAGAAAGTTCTGGAATCTGAGAGGAGCCACAAATTTCCTTCCACCCAGCGTTCCCCTAAGTCTCCCGATAAAAATGATACCTCACTTGTGTGGGTAGGCCTAGCGCCTGCGACAGGAAATGCCCCAAAACACAACGTGGACACATCACATTTTTTGACAGAATACAGAGCTGTTTTTTGGAAAGTGCCTACCTGTAGATTTTGGCCTGTAGCTCAGCCGGCACATAGGGAAACCTACCAAACCTGTGCATTTATGAAAACTAGAGACATAGGGGAATCCAAGATGGGGTGACTTGTGGGGCTCTGACCAGGTTCTGTTACCCAGAATCCTTTGCAAACCTCAAAAAGTGGTTAAAAAAACAAGTTTTCCTCACATTTCGGTGACAGAAAGTTCTGGAATCTGAGAGGAGCCACAAATTTCCTTCCACCCAATGTTCCCCCAAGTCTCCCGATAAAAATGATACCTCGCTTGTGTGGGTAGGCCTAGCGCCTGCGACAGGAAATGCCCCAAAACACAACGTGGACACATCACATTTTTTGACAGAATACAGAGCTGTTTTTTGGAAAGTGCCTACCTGTAGATTTTGGCCTGTAGCTCAGCCGGCACATAGGGAAACCTACCAAACCTGTGCATTTATGAAAACTAGAGACATAGGGGAATCCAAGATGGGGTGACTTGTGGGGCTCTGACCAGGTTCTGTTACCCAGAATCCTTTGCAAACCTCAAAAAGTGGTTAAAAAAACAAGTTTTCCTCACATTTCGGTGACAGAAAGTTCTGGAATCTGAGAGGAGCCACAAATTTCCTTCCACCCAATGTTCCCCCAAGTCTCCCGATAAAAATGATACCTCGCTTGTGTGGGTAGGCCTAGCGCCCGCAACAGGAAATGCCCCAAAACACAACGTGGACACATCACATTTTTTGACAGAATACAGAGCTGTTTTTTGCAAAGTGCCTACCTGTAGATTTTGGCCTCTAGCTCAGCCGGCACCTAGGGAAACCTACCAAAGCTGTGCATTTTTGAAAACTAGAGACCTAGGGGAATCCAAGATAGGGTGACTTGTTGGGCTCTGACCAGGTTCTGTTACCCAGAATCCTTTGCAAACCTCAAAAAGTGGCTAAAAAAACAAGTTTTCCTCACATTTCGGTGACAGAAAGTTCTGGAATCTGAGAGGAGCCACAAATTTCCTTCCACCCAGCGTTCCCCCAAGTCTCCCGATGAAAATAATACCTCACTTGTGTGGGTAGGCCTAGCGCCTGCGACAGGAAATGCCCCAAAACACAACGTGGACACATCACATTTTTTGACAGAATACAGAGCTGTTTTTTGCTAAGTGCCTACCTGTAGATTTTGGCCTGTAGCTCAGCCGGCACCCAGGGAAACCTACCAAAGCTGTGCATTTTTGAAAACTAGAGACCTAGGGGAATCCAAGATGGGGTGACTTGTGGGGCTCTGACCAGGTTCTGTTACCCAGAATCCTTTGCAAACCTCAAAAAGTGGCTAAAAAAACAAGTTTTCATCACATTTCGGTGACAGAAAGTTCTGGAATCCGAGAGGAGCCACAAATTTCCTTCCACCTAGAGTTCCCCCAAGTCTCCTGATAAAAATTATACCTCACTTGTGTGGGTAGGCCTAGCGCCCACGACAGGAAATGCCCCAAAACACAATGTGGACACATCAAATTTTTTCATAGAAAACAGTGCCTACCTGTGGATTTTGGCCTTTAGCTCAGCCGGCACCTGGGGAAACCTAGCAAACCAGCACATTTTTTAAAACTAGAGACCTAGGGGAATCCAAGATCGGGTGATTTGTGGTGCTCTGACCAGGTTCTGTTACCCAGAATCCTTTGCAAACCTCAAAAAGTGGCTAAAAAAACAAGTTTTCCTCACATTATGGTGACAGAAAGTTCTGGAATCCGAGAGGAGCCACAAATTTCCTTCCCCCTAGAGTTCCCCCAAGTCTCCTGATAAAAATTATACCTCACTTGTGTGGGTAGGCCTAGCGCCCGCAACAGGAAATGCCCCAAAACACAACGTGGACACATCACATTTTTTGACAGAATACAGAGCTGTTTTTTGCAAAGTGCCTACCTGTAGATTTTGGCCTCTAGCTCAGCCGGCACCTAGGGAAACCTACCAAACCTGTGCATTTATGAAAACTAGAGACATAGGGGAATCCAAGATGGGGTGACTTGTGGGGCTCTGACCAGGTTCTGTTACCCAGAATCCTTTGCAAACCTCAAAAAGTGGTTAAAAAAACAAGTTTTCCTCACATTTCGGTGACAGAAAGTTCTGGAATCTGAGAGGAGACACAAATTTCCTTCCACCCAATGTTCCCCCAAGTCTCCCGATAAAAATGATACCTCGCTTGTGTGGGTAGGCCTAGCGCCCGCAACAGGAAATGCCCCAAAACACAACGTGTACACATCACATTTTTTGACAGAATACAGAGCTGTTTTTTGCAAGGTGCCTACCTGTAGATTTTGGCCTCTAGCTCAGCCGGCACCTAGGGAAACCTACCAAAGCTGTGCATTTTTGAAAACTAGAGACCTAGGGGAATCCAAGATAGGGTGACTTGTTGGGCTGTGACCAGGTTCTGTTACCCAGAATCCTTTGCAAACCTCAAAAAGTGGCTAAAAAAACAAGTTTTCCTCACATTATGGTGACAGAAAGTTCTGGAATCCGAGAGGAGCCACAAATTTCCTTCCCCCTAGAGTTCCCCCAAGTCTCCTGATAAAAATTATACCTCACTTGTGTGGGTAGGCCTAGCGCCCACGAAAGGAAATGCCCCAAAACACAATGTGGACACATCAAATTTTTTCATAGAAAACAGTGCCTACCTGTGGATTTTGGCCTCTAGCTCAGCCGGCACCTGGGGAAACCTAGCAAACCAGCACATTTTTGAAAACTAGAGACCTAGGGGAATCCAAGATCGGGTGATTTGTGGTGCTCTGACCAGGTTCTGTTACTCAGAATCCTTTGGAAACCTCAAAAAGTGGCTAAAAAAACAAGTTTTCCTCACATTTCGGTGACAGAAAGTTCTGGAATCTGAGAGGAGCCACAAATTTCCTTCCACCCAGCGTTCCCCCAAGTCTCCCGATGAAAATAATACCTCACTTGTGTGGGTAGGCCTAGCGCCTGCGACAGGAAATGCCCCAAAACACAACGTGGACACATCACATTTTTTGACAGAATACAGAGCTGTTTTTTGCTAAGTGCCTACCTGTAGATTTTGGCCTCTAGCTCAGCCGGCACATAGGGAAACCTACCAACGCTGTGCATTTTTGAAAACTAGAGACCTAGGGGAATCCAAGATGGGGTGACTTGTGGGGCTCTGACCAGGTTCTGTTACCCAGAATCCTTTGGAAACCTCAAAAAGTGGCTAAAAATACAAGTTTTCCTCCCATTTCGGTGACAGAAAGTTCTTGAATCTGAGAGGAGCCACAAATTTCCTTCCACCCAGCATTCCCCCAAGTCTCCCGATAAACATGATACCTCACTTGTGTGGGTCGGCCTAGTGCCCGCGACAGGAAATGCCCCAAAACACAACGTGGACACATCCCATTTTTTGACAGAAAACACAGCTGTTTTTTCCAATGTGCCTACCTGTAGATTTTGGCCTCTAGCTCAGCCGGCACATAGGGAAACCTACCAAACCTGTGCATTTTTGAAAACTAGAGACCTAGGGGAATCCAAGATGGGGTGACTTGTGGGGCTCTGACCAGGTTCTGTTACCCAGAATCCTTTGGAAACCTCAAAAAGTGGCTAAAAAAACAAGTTTTCCTCACATTTCGGTGACAGAAAGTTCTGGAATCTGAGAGGAGCCACAAATTTCCTTCCACCCAGCGTTCGCCCAAGACTCTCGATAAAAATGATACCTCACTTGTGTGGGTAGGCCTAGCGCCCGCGACAGGAAATGCCCCAAAACACAACGTGGACACATCACATTTTTTGACAGAATACAGAGCTGTTTTTTGCAAAGTGCCTACCTGTAGATTTTGGCCTCTAGCTCAGCCGGCACCTATGGAAACCTACCAAAGCTGTGCATTTTTGAAAACTAGAGACCTAGGGGAATCCAAGATGGGGTGACTTGTGGGGCTCTGACCAGGTTCTGTTACCCAGAATCCTTTGCAAACCTCAAAAAGTGGCTAAAAAAACAAGTTTTCCTCACATTTCGGTGACAGAAAGTTCTGGAATCTGAGAGGAGCCACAAATTTTCTTCCACCCAATGTTCCCCCTAGTCTCCCGATAAAAATGATACCTCGCTTGTGTGGGTAGGCCTAGCGTCTGCGACAGGAAATGCCCCAAAACACAACGTGGACACATCACATTTTTTGACAGAATACAGAGCTGTTTTTTGCAAAGTGGCTACCTGTAGATTTTGGCCTCTAGCTCAGCCGGCACCTAGGGAAACCTACCAAAGCTGTGCATTTTTGAAAACTAGAGACCTAGGGGAATCCAAGATGGGGTGACTTGTTGGGCTCTGACCAGGTTCTGTTACCCAGAATCCTTTGCAAACCTCAAAAAGTGGCTAAAAAAACAAGTTTTCCTCACATTATGGTGACAGAAAGTTCTGGAATCCTAGAGGAGCCACAAGTTTCCTTCCACCCAGAGTTCCCCCAAGTCTCCTGATAAAAATTATACCTCACTTGTGTGGGTAGGCCTAGCGCCCACGACAGGAAATGCCCCAAAACACAATGTGGACACATCAAATTTTTTCATAGAAAACAGAGCCTACCTGTGGATTTTGGCCTCTAGCTCAGCCGGCACCTGTGGAAACCTAGCAAACCAGCACATTTTTAAAAACTAGAGACCTAGGGGAATCCAAGATGGGGTGACTTGTGGTGCTCTGACCAGGTTCTGTTACCCAGAATCCTTTGGAAACCTCAAAAAGTGGCTAAAAAAACAAGCTTTCCTCACATTTCGGTGACAGAAAGTTCTGGAATCTGAGAGGAGCCACAAATTTCCTTCCACCCAGCGTTCCCCCAAGTCTCCCGATAAAAATGATACCTCACTTGTGTGGGTAGGCCTAGCGCCTGCGACAGGAAATGCCCCAAAACACAACGTGGACACATCACATTTTTTGACAGAATACAGAGCTGTTTTTTGCAAAGTGCCTACCTGTAGATTTTGGCCTCTAGCTCAGCCGGCTCATAGGGAAACCTACCAAACCTGTGCATTTTTTAAAACTAGAGACCTAGGGGAATCCAAGATGGGGTGACTTGTGGGGCTCTGAACAGGTTCTGTTACCCAGAATCCTTTGCAAACCTCAAAAAGTGGCTAAAAAAACAAGTTTTCCTCATATTTCGGTGACAGAAAGTTCTGGAATCTGAGAGGAGCCACAAATTTCCTTCCACCCAATGTTCCCCCAAGTCTCCCGATAAAAATGATCCCTCGCTTGTGTGGGTAGGCCTAGCGCCCGCAACAGGAAATGCCCCAAAACACAACGTGGACACATCACATTTTTTGACAGAATACAGAGCTGTTTTTTGCAAAGTGCCTACCTGTAGATTTTGGCCTCTAGCTCAGCCGGCACCTAGGGAAACCTACCAAAGCTGTGCATTTTTGAAAACTAGAGACCTAGGGGAATCCAAGATAGGGTGACTTGTTGGGCTCTGACCAGGTTCTGTTACCCAGAATCCTTTGCAAACCTCAAAAAGTGGCTAAAAAAACAAGTTTTCCTCACATTATGGTGACAGAAAGTTCTGGAATCCGAGAGGAGCCACAAATTTCCCTCCACCTAGAGTTCCCCCAAGTCTCCTGATAAAAATTATACCTCACTTGTGTGGGTAGGCCTAGCGCCCACGACAGGAAATGCCCCAAAACACAATGTGGACACATCAAATTTTTTCATAGAAAACAGTGCCTACCTGTGGATTTTGGCCTCTAGCTCAGCCGGCACCTGGGGAAACCTAGCAAACCAGCACATTTTTGAAAACTAGAGACCTAGGGGAATCCAAGATCGGGTGATTTGTGGTGCTCTGACCAGGTTCTGTTACCCAGAATCCTTTGGAAACCTCAAAAAGTGGCTAAAAAAACAAGTTTTCCTCACATTTCGGTGACAGAAAGTTCTGGAATCTGAGAGGAGCCACAAATTTCCTTCCACCCAGCGTTCCCCCAAGTCTCCCGATAAAAATAATACCTCACTTGTGTGGGTAGGCCTAGCGCCTGCGACAGGAAATGCCCCAAAACACAACGTGGACACATCACATTTTTTGACAGAATACAGAGCTGTTTTTTGCTAAGTGCCTACCTGTAGATTTTGGCCTCTAGCTCAGCCGGCACATAAGGAAACCTACCAACGCTGTGCATTTTTGAAAACTAGAGACCGAGGGGAATCCAAGATGGGGTGACTTGTGGGGCTCTGACCAGGTTCTGTTACCCAGAATCCTTTGGAAACCTCAAAAAGTGGCTAAAAAAACAAGTTTTCCTCCCATTTCGGTGACAGAAAGTTCTGGAATCTGAGAGGAGCCACAAATTTCCTTCCACCCAGCCTTCCCCCAAGACTCTCGATAAAAATGATACCTCACTTGTGTGGGTAGGCCTAGCGCCCGCGACAGGAAATGCCCCAAAACACAACGTGGACACATCACATTTTTTGACAGAATACAGAGCTGTTTTTTGCAAAGTGCCTACCTGTAGATTTTGGCCTCTAGCTCAGCCGGCACCTATGGAAACCTACCAACGCTGTGCATTTTTGAAAACTAGAGACCTAGGGGAATCCAAGATGGGGTGACTTGTGGGGCTCTGACCAGGTTCTGTTACCCAGAATCCTTTGGAAACCTCAAAAAGTGGCTAAAAAAACAAGTTTTCCTCCCATTTCGGTGACAGAAAGTTCTTGAATCTGAGAGGAGCCACAAATTTCCTTCCACCCAGCATTCCCCCAAGTCTCCCGATAAAAATGATACCTCACTTGTGTGGGTAGGCCTAGTGCCCGCGACAGGAAATGCCCCAAAACACAACGTGGACACATCCCATTTTTTGACAGAAAACACAGCTGTTTTTTCCAATGTGCCTACCTGTAGATTTTGGCCTCTAGCTCAGCCGGCACATAGGGAAACCTACCAAACCTGTGCATTTTTGAAAACTAGAGACCTAGGGGAATCCAAGATGGGGTGACTTGTGGGGCTCTGACCAGGTTCTGTTACCCAGAATCCTTTGGAAACCTCAAAAAGTGGCTAAAAAAACAAGTTTTCCTCACATTTCGGTGACAGAAAGTTCTGGAATCTGAGAGGAGCCACAAATTTCCTTCCACCCAGCGTTCCCCCAAGACTCCCGATAAAAATGATACCTCAATTGTGTGGGTAGGCCTAGCGCCCGCGACAGGAAATGCCCCAAAACACAATGTGGACACATCACATTTTTTGACAGAATACAGAGCTTTTTTTTTGCAAAGTGCCTACCTGTAGATTTTGGCCTCTAGCTCTGCCGGCACATAGGGAAACCTACCAAACCTGTGCATTTTTGAAAACTAGAGACCTAGGGGAATCCAAGATAGGGTGACTTGTTGGGCTCTGACCAGGTTCTGTTACCCAGAATCCTTTGCAAACCTCAAAAAGTGGCTAAAAAAACAAGTTTTCCTCACATTATGGTGACAGAAAGTTCTGGAATCCGAGAGGAGCCACAAATTTCCTTCCACCCAGCGTTCCCCCAAGACTCTCGATAAAAATGATACCTCACTTGTGTGGGTAGGCCTAGCGCCCGCGACAGGAAATGCCCCAAAACACAACGTGGACACATCACATTTTTTGACAGAATACAGAGCTGTTTTTTGCAAAGTGCCTACCTGTAGATTTTGTCCTCTAGCTCAGCCGGCACCTAGGGAAACCTACCAAAGCTGTGCATTTTTGAAAACTAGAGACCTAGGGGAATCCAAGATGGGGTGACTTGTGGGGCTCTGACCAGGTTCTGTTACCCAGAATCCTTTGCAAACCTCAAAAAGTGGCTAAAAAAACAAGTTTTCCTCACATTTCGGTGACAGAAAGTTCTGGAATCTGAGAGGAGCCACAAATTTTCTTCCACCCAATGTTCCCCCAAGTCTCCCGATAAAAATGATACCTCGCTTGTGTGGGTAGGCCTAGCGTCTGCGACAGGAAATGCCCCAAAACACAACATGGACATATCACATTTTTTGACAGAATACAGAGCTGTTTTTTGCAAAGTGCCTACCTGTAGATTTTGGCCTCTAGCTCAGCCGGCACCTAGGGAAACCTACCAAAGCTGTGCATTTTTGAAAACTAGAGACCTAGGGGAATCCAAGATGGGGTGACTTGTTGGGCTCTGACCAGGTTCTGTTACCCAGAATCCTTTCCAAACCTCAAAAAGTGGCTAAAAAAACAAGTTTTCCTCACATTATGGTGACAGAAAGTTCTGGAATCCTAGAGGAGCCACAAGTTTCCTTCCACCCAGAGTTCCCCCAAGTCTCCTGATAAAAATTATACCTCACTTGTGTGGGTAGGCCTAGCGCCCACGACAGGAAATGCCCCAAAACACAATGTGGACACATCAAATTTTTTCATAGAAAACAGTGCCTACCTGTGGATTTTGGCCTCTAGCTCAGCCGGCACCTGGGGAAACCTACCAAACCTTTGCATTTTTGAAAACTAGAGACCTAGGGGAATCCAAGATGGGGTGACTTGTGGGGCTCTGACCAGGTTCTGTTACCCAGAATCCTTTGGAAACCTCAAAAAGTGGCTAAAAAAACAAGTTTTCCTCACATTTCGGTGACAGAAAGTTCTGGAATCTGAGAGGAGCCACAAATTTCCTTCCACCCAGCGTTCCCCCAAGACTCCCTATAAAAATGATACCTCACTTGTGTGGGTAGGCCTAGCGTCCCCGACAGGAAATGCCAAAAAACACAATGTGGGCACATCACATTTTTTGACAGAATACAGAGCTGTTTTTTGGAAAGTGCCTACCTGTAGATTTTGGCCTCTAGCTCAGCCGGCACATAGGGAAACCTACCAAACCTGTGCATTTATGAAAACTAGAGACCTAGGGGAATCCAAGATGGGGTGACTTGTGGGGCTCTGACCAGGTTCTGTTACCCAGAATCCTTTGCAAACCTCTAAAAGTGGCTAAAAAAACAAGTTTTCCTCACATTTCGGTGACAGAAAGGTCTGGAATCTGAGAGGAGCCACAAATTTCCTTCCACCCAATGTTCCCCCAAGTCTCCCGATAAAAATGATACCTCGCTTGTGTGGGTAGGCCGAGCGCCCACGACAGGAAATGCCCCAAAACACAACGTGAACACATCACATTTTTTGACAGAATACAGAGCTGTTTTTTGCAAAGTGCCTACCTGTAGATTTTGGCCTCTAGCTCAGCCGGCTCACAGGGAAACCTACCAAACCTGTGCATTTTTGAAAACTAGAGACCTAGGGGAATCCAAGATGGGGTGACTTGTGGTGCTCTGACCAGGTTCTGTTACCCAGAATCCTTTGGAAACCTCAAAAAGTGGCTAAAAAAACAAGCTTTCCTCACATTTCGGTGACAGAAAGTTCTGGAATCTGAGAGGAGCCACAAATTTCCTTCCACCCAGCGTTCCCCCAAGTCTCCCGATAAAAATGATACCTCACTTGTGTGGGTAGGCCTAGCGCCTGCGACAGGAAATGCCCCAAAACACAACGTGGACACATCACATTTTTTGACAGAATACAGAGCTGTTTTTTGCAAAGTGCCTACCTGTAGATTTTGGCCTCTAGCTCAGCCGGCTCATAGGGAAACCGACCAAACCTGTGCATTTTTTAAAACTAGAGACCTAGGGGAATCCAAGATGGGGTGACTTGTGGGGCTCTGAACAGGTTCTGTTACCCAGAATCCTTTGCAAACCTCAAAAAGTGGCTAAAAAAACAAGTTTTCCTCATATTTCGGTGACAGAAAGTTCTGGAATCGGAGAGGAGCCACAAATTTCCTTCCACCCAATGTTCCCCCAAGTCTCCCGATAAAAATGATACCTCGCTTGTGTGGGTAGGCCTAGCGCCCGCAACAGGAAATGCCCCAAAACACAACGTGGACACATCACATTTTTTGACAGAATACAGAGCTGTTTTTTGCAAAGTGCCTACCTGTAGATTTTGGCCTCTAGCTCAGCCGGCACCTAGGGAAACCTACCAAAGCTGTGCATTTTTGAAAACTAGAGACCTAGGGGAATCCAAGATAGGGTGACTTGTTGGGCTCTGACCAGGTTCTGTTACCCAGAATCCTTTGCAAACCTCAAAAAGTGGCTAAAAAAACAAGTTTTCCTCACATTATGGTGACAGAAAGTTCTGGAATCCGAGAGGACCCACAAATTTCCTTCCACCTAGAGTTCCCCCAAGTCTCCTGATAAAAATTATACCTCACTTGTGTGGGTAGGCCTAGCGCCCACGACAGGAAATGCCCCAAAACACAATGTGGACACATCAAATTTTTTCATAGAAAACAGTGCCTACCTGTGGATTTTGGCCTCTAGCTCAGCCGGCACCTGGGGAAACCTAGCAAACCAGCACATTTTTGAAAACTAGAGACCTAGGGGAATCCAAGATCGGGTGATTTGTGGTGCTCTGACCAGGTTCTGTTACCCAGAATCCTTTGGAAACCTCAAAAAGTGGCTAAAAAAACAAGTTTTCCTCACATTTCGGTGACAGAAAGTTCTGGAATCTGAGAGGAGCCACAAATTTCCTTCCACCCAGCGTTCCCCCAAGTCTCCCGATAAAAATAATACCTCACTTGTGTGGGTAGGCCTAGCGCCTGTGACAGGAAATGCCCCAAAACACAACGTGGACACATCACATTTTTTGACAGAATACAGAGCTGTTTTTTGCTAAGTGCCTACCTGTAGATTTTGGCCTATAGCTCAGCCGGCACATAAGGAAACCTACCAACGCTGTGCATTTTTGAAAACTAGAGACCTAGGGGAATCCAAGATGGGGTGACTTGTGGGGCTCTGACCAGGTTCTGTTACCCAGAATCCTTTGGAAACCTCAAAAAGTGGCTAAAAAAACAAGTTTTCCTCCCATTTCGGTGACAGAAAGTTCTGGAATCTGAGAGGAGCCACAAATTTCCTTCCACCCAGCGTTCCCCCAAGACTCTCGATAAAAATGATACCTCACTTGTGTGGGTAGGCCTAGCGCCCGCGACAGGAAATGCCCCAAAACACAACGTGGACACATCAAATTTTTTGACAGAATACAGAGCTGTTTTTTGCAAAGTGCCTACCTGTAGATTTTGGCCTCTAGCTCAGCCGGCACCTAGGGAAACCTACCAAAGCTGTGCATTTTTGAAAACTAGAGACCTAGGGGAATCCACGATGGGGTGACTTGTGGGGCTCTGACCAGGTTCTGTTACCCAGAATCCTTTGAAAACCTCAAAAAGTGGCTAAAAAAACAAGTTTTCCTCACATTTCTGTGACAGAAAGTTCTGGAATCTGAGAGGAGCCACAAATTTTCTTCCACCCAATGTTCCCCCAAGTGTCCCGATAAAAATGATACCTCGCTTGTGTGGGTAGGCCTAGCGCCTGCGACAGGAAATGCCCCAAAACACAACGTGGACACATCACATTTTTTGACAGAATACAGAGCTGTTTTTTGCAAAGTGCCTACCTGTAGATTTTGGCCTCTAGCTCAGCCGGCACCTAGGGAAACCTACCAAAGCTGTGCATTTTTGAAAACTAGAGACCTAGGGGAATCCAAGATGGGGTGACTTGTTGGGCTCTGACCAGGTTCTGTTACCCAGAATCCTTTGCAAACCTCAAAAAGTGGCTAAAAAAACAAGTTTTCCTCACATTATGGTGACAGAAAGTTCTGGAATCCTAGAGGAGCCACAAGTTTCCTTCCACCCAGAGTTCCCCCAAGTCTCCTGATAAAAATTATGCCTCACTTGTGTGGGTAGGCCTGGCGCCCACGACAGGAAATGCCCCAAAACACAATGTGGACACATCAAATTTTTTCATAGAAAACAGTGCCTACCTGTGGATTTTGGCCTCTAGCTCAGCCGGCACCTGGGGAAACCTAGCAAACCAGCACATTTTTAAAAACTAGAGACCTAGGGGAATCCAAGATGGGGTGACTTGTGGTGCTCTGACCAGGTTCTGTTACCCAGAATCCTTTGGAAACCTCAAAAAGTGGCTAAAAAAACAAGCTTTCCTCACATTTCGGTGACAGAAAGTTCTGGAATCTGAGAGGAGCCACAAATTTCCTTCCACCCAGCGTTCCCCCAAGTCTCCCGATAAAAATGATACCTCACTTGTGTGGGTAGGCCTAGCGCCTGCGACAGGAAATGCCCCAAAACACAACGTGGACACATAACATTTTTTGACAGAATACAGAGCTGTTTTTTGCAAAGTGCCTACCTGTAGATTTTGGCCTCTAGCTCAGCCGGCTCATAGGGAAACCTACCAAACCTGTGCATTTTTTAAAACTAGAGACCTAGGGGAATCCAAGATGGGGTGACTTGTGGGGCTCTGAACAGGTTCTGTTACCCAGAATCCTTTGCAAACCTCAAAAAGTGGCTAAAAAAACAAGTTTTCCTCATATTTCGGTGACAGAAAGTTCTGGAATCTGAGAGGAGCCACAAATTTCCTTCCACCCAGCGTTCCCCTAAGTCTCCCGATAAAAATGATACCTCACTTGTGTGGGTAGGCCTAGCGCCTGCGACAGGAAATGCCCCAAAACACAACGTGGACACATCACATTTTTTGACAGAATACAGAGCTGTTTTTTGGAAAGTGCCTACCTGTAGATTTTGGCCTGTAGCTCAGCCGGCACATAGGGAAACCTACCAAACCTGTGCATTTATGAAAACTAGAGACATAGGGGAATCCAAGATGGGGTGACTTGTGGGGCTCTGACCAGGTTCTGTTACCCAGAATCCTTTGCAAACCTCAAAAAGTGGTTAAAAAAACAAGTTTTCCTCACATTTCGGTGACAGAAAGTTCTGGAATCTGAGAGGAGCCACAAATTTCCTTCCACCCAATGTTCCCCCAAGTCTCCCGATAAAAATGATACCTCGCTTGTGTGGGTAGGCCTAGCGCCCGCAACAGGAAATGCCCCAAAACACAACGTGGACACATCACATTTTTTGACAGAATACAGAGCTGTTTTTTGCAAAGTGCCTACCTGTAGATTTTGGCCTCTAGCTCAGCCGGCACCTAGGGAAACCTACCAAAGCTGTGCATTTTTGAAAACTAGAGACCTAGGGGAATCCAAGATAGGGTGACTTGTTGGGCTCTGACCAGGTTCTGTTACCCAGAATCCTTTGCAAACCTCAAAAAGTGGCTAAAAAAACAAGTTCTCCTCACATTTCGGTGACAGAAAGTTCTGGAATCTGAGAGGAGCCACAAATTTCCTTCCACCCAGCGTTCCCCCAAGTCTCCCGATGAAAATAATACCTCACTTGTGTGGGTAGGCCTAGCGCCTGCGACAGGAAATGCCCCAAAACACAACGTGGACACATCACATTTTTTGACAGAATACAGAGCTGTTTTTTGCTAAGTGCCTACCTGTAGATTTTGGCCTCTAGCTCAGCCGGCACCCAGGGAAACCTACCAAAGCTGTGCATTTTTGAAAACTAGAGACCTAGGGGAATCCAAGATGGGGTGACTTGTGGGGCTCTGACCAGGTTCTGTTACCCAGAATCCTTTGCAAACCTCAAAAAGTGGCTAAAAAAACAAGTTTTCATCACATTTCGGTGACAGAAAGTTCTGGAATCCGAGAGGAGCCACAAATTTCCTTCCACCTAGAGTTCCCCCAAGTCTCCTGATAAAAATTATACCTCACTTGTGTGGGTAGGCCTAGCGCCCACGACAGGAAATGCCCCAAAACACAATGTGGACACATCAAATTTTTTCATAGAAAACAGTGCCTACCTGTGGATTTTGGCCTTTAGCTCAGCCGGCACCTGGGGAAACCTAGCAAACCAGCACATTTTTTAAAACTAGAGACCTAGGGGAATCCAAGATCGGGTGATTTGTGGTGCTCTGACCAGGTTCTGTTACCCAGAATCCTTTGCAAACCTCAAAAAGTGGCTAAAAAAACAAGTTTTCCTCACATTATGGTGACAGAAAGTTCTGGAATCAGAGAGGAGCCACAAATTTCCTTCCCCCTAGAGTTCCCCCAAGTCTCCTGATAAAAATTATACCTCACTTGTGTGGGTAGGCCTAGCGCCTGCGACAGGAAATGCCCCAAAACACAACGTGGACACATCACATTTTTTGACAGAATACAGAGCTGTTTTTTGCAAAGTGCCTACCTGTAGATTTTGGCCTCTAGCTCAGCCGGCACCTAGGGAAACCTACCAAACCTGTGCATTTATGAAAACTAGAGACATAGGGGAATCCAAGATGGGGTGACTTGTGGGGCTCTGACCAGGTTCTGTTACCCAGAATCCTTTGCAAACCTCAAAAAGTGGTTAAAAAAACAAGTTTTCCTCACATTTCGGTGACAGAAAGTTCTGGAATCTGAGAGGAGACACAAATTTCCTTCCACCCAATGTTCCCCCAAGTCTCCCGATAAAAATGATACCTCGCTTGTGTGGGTAGGCCTAGCGCCCGCAACAGGAAATGCCCCAAAACACAACGTGTACACATCACATTTTTTGACAGAATACAGAGCTGTTTTTTGCAAGGTGCCTACCTGTAGATTTTGGCCTCTAGCTCAGCCGGCACCTAGGGAAACCTACCAAAGCTGTGCATTTTTGAAAACTAGAGACCTAGGGGAATCCAAGATAGGGTGACTTGTTGGGCTGTGACCAGGTTCTGTTACCCAGAATCCTTTGCAAACCTCAAAAAGTGGCTAAAAAAACAAGTTTTCCTCACATTATGGTGACAGAAAGTTCTGGAATCCGAGAGGAGCCACAAATTTCCTTCCCCCTAGAGTTCCCCCAAGTCTCCTGATAAAAATTATACCTCACTTGTGTGGGTAGGCCTAGCGCCCACGAAAGGAAATGCCCCAAAACACAATGTGGACACATCAAATTTTTTCATAGAAAACAGTGCCTACCTGTGGATTTTGGCCTCTAGCTCAGCCGGCACCTGGGGAAACCTAGCAAACCAGCACATTTTTGAAAACTAGAGACCTAGGGGAATCCAAGATCGGGTGATTTGTGGTGCTCTGACCAGGTTCTGTTACTCAGAATCCTTTGGAAACCTCAAAAAGTGGCTAAAAAAACAAGTTTTCCTCACATTTCGGTGACAGAAAGTTCTGGAATCTGAGAGGAGCCACAAATTTCCTTCCACCCAGCGTTCCCCCAAGTCTCCCGATGAAAATAATACCTCACTTGTGTGGGTAGGCCTAGCGCCTGCGACAGGAAATGCCCCAAAACACAACGTGGACACATCACATTTTTTGACAGAATACAGAGCTGTTTTTTGCTAAGTGCCTACCTGTAGATTTTGGCCTCTAGCTCAGCCGGCACATAGGGAAACCTACCAACGCTGTGCATTTTTGAAAACTAGAGACCTAGGGGAATCCAAGATGGGGTGACTTGTGGGGCTCTGACCAGGTTCTGTTACCCAGAATCCTTTGGAAACCTCAAAAAGTGGCTAAAAATACAAGTTTTCCTCCCATTTCGGTGACAGAAAGTTCTTGAATCTGAGAGGAGCCACAAATTTCCTTCCACCCAGCATTCC
This sequence comes from Pleurodeles waltl, assembly GCF_031143425.1. Taxonomy (NCBI): domain Eukaryota; kingdom Metazoa; phylum Chordata; class Amphibia; order Caudata; family Salamandridae; genus Pleurodeles; species Pleurodeles waltl. The sequence continues at coordinate 771,255,529 of NC_090439.1, read as the reverse complement.
CCCAAGTCTCCCGATAAACATGATACCTCACTTGTGTGGGTCGGCCTAGTGCCCGCGACAGGAAATGCCCCAAAACACAACGTGGACACATCCCATTTTTTGACAGAAAACACAGCTGTTTTTTCCAATGTGCCTACCTGTAGATTTTGGCCTCTAGCTCAGCCGGCACATAGGGAAACCTACCAAACCTGTGCATTTTTGAAAACTAGAGACCTAGGGGAATCCAAGATGGGGTGACTTGTGGGGCTCTGACCAGGTTCTGTTACCCAGAATCCTTTGGAAACCTCAAAAAGTGGCTAAAAAAACAAGTTTTCCTCACATTTCGGTGACAGAAAGTTCTGGAATCTGAGAGGAGCCACAAATTTCCTTCCACCCAGCGTTCGCCCAAGACTCTCGATAAAAATGATACCTCACTTGTGTGGGTAGGCCTAGCGCCCGCGACAGGAAATGCCCCAAAACACAACGTGGACACATCACATTTTTTGACAGAATACAGAGCTGTTTTTTGCAAAGTGCCTACCTGTAGATTTTGGCCTCTAGCTCAGCCGGCACCTATGGAAACCTACCAAAGCTGTGCATTTTTGAAAACTAGAGACCTAGGGGAATCCAAGACGGGGTGACTTGTGGGGCTCTGACCAGGTTCTGTTACCCAGAATCCTTTGCAAACCTCAAAAAGTGGCTAAAAAAACAAGTTTTCCTCACATTTCGGTGACAGAAAGTTCTGGAATCTGAGAGGAGCCACAAATTTTCTTCCACCCAATGTTCCCCCTAGTCTCCCGATAAAAATGATACCTCGCTTGTGTGGGTAGGCCTAGCGTCTGCGACAGGAAATGCCCCAAAACACAACGTGGACACATCACATTTTTTGACAGAATACAGAGCTGTTTTTTGCAAAGTGGCTACCTGTAGATTTTGGCCTCTAGCTCAGCCGGCACCTAGGGAAACCTACCAAAGCTGTGCATTTTTGAAAACTAGAGACCTAGGGGAATCCAAGATGGGGTGACTTGTTGGGCTCTGACCAGGTTCTGTTACCCAGAATCCTTTGCAAACCTCAAAAAGTGGCTAAAAAAACAAGTTTTCCTCACATTATGGTGACAGAAAGTTCTGGAATCCTAGAGGAGCCACAAGTTTCCTTCCACCCAGAGTTCCCCCAAGTCTCCTGATAAAAATTATACCTCACTTGTGTGGGTAGGCCTAGCGCCCACGACAGGAAATGCCCCAAAACACAATGTGGACACATCAAATTTTTTCATAGAAAACAGAGCCTACCTGTGGATTTTGGCCTCTAGCTCAGCCGGCACCTGTGGAAACCTAGCAAACCAGCACATTTTTAAAAACTAGAGACCTAGGGGAATCCAAGATGGGGTGACTTGTGGTGCTCTGACCAGGTTCTGTTACCCAGAATCCTTTGGAAACCTCAAAAAGTGGCTAAAAAAACAAGCTTTCCTCACATTTCGGTGACAGAAAGTTCTGGAATCTGAGAGGAGCCACAAATTTCCTTCCACCCAGCGTTCCCCCAAGTCTCCCGATAAAAATGATACCTCACTTGTGTGGGTAGGCCTAGCGCCTGCGACAGGAAATGCCCCAAAACACAACGTGGACACATCACATTTTTTGACAGAATACAGAGCTGTTTTTTGCAAAGTGCCTACCTGTAGATTTTGGCCTCTAGCTCAGCCGGCTCATAGGGAAACCTACCAAACCTGTGCATTTTTTAAAACTAGAGACCTAGGGGAATCCAAGATGGGGTGACTTGTGGGGCTCTGAACAGGTTCTGTTACCCAGAATCCTTTGCAAACCTCAAAAAGTGGCTAAAAAAACAAGTTTTCCTCATATTTCGGTGACAGAAAGTTCTGGAATCTGAGAGGAGCCACAAATTTCCTTCCACCCAATGTTCCCCCAAGTCTCCCGATAAAAATGATCCCTCGCTTGTGTGGGTAGGCCTAGCGCCCGCAACAGGAAATGCCCCAAAACACAACGTGGACACATCACATTTTTTGACAGAATACAGAGCTGTTTTTTGCAAAGTGCCTACCTGTAGATTTTGGCCTCTAGCTCAGCCGGCACCTAGGGAAACCTACCAAAGCTGTGCATTTTTGAAAACTAGAGACCTAGGGGAATCCAAGATAGGGTGACTTGTTGGGCTCTGACCAGGTTCTGTTACCCAGAATCCTTTGCAAACCTCAAAAAGTGGCTAAAAAAACAAGTTTTCCTCACATTATGGTGACAGAAAGTTCTGGAATCCGAGAGGAGCCACAAATTTCCCTCCACCTAGAGTTCCCCCAAGTCTCCTGATAAAAATTATACCTCACTTGTGTGGGTAGGCCTAGCGCCCACGACAGGAAATGCCCCAAAACACAATGTGGACACATCAAATTTTTTCATAGAAAACAGTGCCTACCTGTGGATTTTGGCCTCTAGCTCAGCCGGCACCTGGGGAAACCTAGCAAACCAGCACATTTTTGAAAACTAGAGACCTAGGGGAATCCAAGATCGGGTGATTTGTGGTGCTCTGACCAGGTTCTGTTACCCAGAATCCTTTGGAAACCTCAAAAAGTGGCTAAAAAAACAAGTTTTCCTCACATTTCGGTGACAGAAAGTTCTGGAATCTGAGAGGAGCCACAAATTTCCTTCCACCCAGCGTTCCCCCAAGTCTCCCGATAAAAATAATACCTCACTTGTGTGGGTAGGCCTAGCGCCTGCGACAGGAAATGCCCCAAAACACAACGTGGACACATCACATTTTTTGACAGAATACAGAGCTGTTTTTTGCTAAGTGCCTACCTGTAGATTTTGGCCTCTAGCTCAGCCGGCACATAAGGAAACCTACCAACGCTGTGCATTTTTGAAAACTAGAGACCGAGGGGAATCCAAGATGGGGTGACTTGTGGGGCTCTGACCAGGTTCTGTTACCCAGAATCCTTTGGAAACCTCAAAAAGTGGCTAAAAAAACAAGTTTTCCTCCCATTTCGGTGACAGAAAGTTCTGGAATCTGAGAGGAGCCACAAATTTCCTTCCACCCAGCCTTCCCCCAAGACTCTCGATAAAAATGATACCTCACTTGTGTGGGTAGGCCTAGCGCCCGCGACAGGAAATGCCCCAAAACACAACGTGGACACATCACATTTTTTGACAGAATACAGAGCTGTTTTTTGCAAAGTGCCTACCTGTAGATTTTGGCCTCTAGCTCAGCCGGCACCTAGGGAAACCTACCAAAGCTGTGCATTTTTGAAAACTAGAGACCTAGGGGAATCCACGATGGGGTGACTTGTGGGGCTCTGACCAGGTTCTGTTACCCAGAATCCTTTGCAAACCTCAAAAAGTGGTTAAAAAAACAAGTTTTCCTCACATTTCGGTGACAGAAAGTTCTGGAATCTGAGAGGAGCCACAAATTTTCTTCCACCCAATGTTCCCCCAAGTCTCCCGATAAAAATGATACCTCGCTTGTGTGGGTAGGCCTAGCGCCTGCGACAGGAAATGCCCCAAAACACAACGTGGACACATCACATTTTTTGACAGAATACAGAGCTGTTTTTTGCAAAGTGCCTACCTGTAGATTTTGGCCTCTAGCTCAGCCGGCACCTAGGGAAACCTACCAAAGCTGTGCATTTTTGAAAACTAGAGACCTAGGGGAATCCAAGATGGGGTGACTTGTTGGGCTCTGACCAGGTTCTGTTACCCAGAATCCTTTGCAAACCTCAAAAAGTGGCTAAAAAAACAAGTTTTCCTCACATTATGGTGACAGAAAGTTCTGGAATCCTAGAGGAGCCACAAGTTTCCTTCCACCCAGAGTTCCCCCAAGTCTCCTGATAAAAATTATGCCTCACTTGTGTGGGTAGGCCTAGCGCCCACGACAGGAAATGCCCCAAAACACAATGTGGACACATCAAATTTTTTCATAGAAAACAGTGACTACCTGTGGATTTTGGCCTCTAGCTCAGCCGGCACCTGGGGAAACCTAGCAAACCAGCACATTTTTAAAAACTAGAGACCTAGGGGAATCCAAGATGGGGTGACTTGTGGTGCTCTGACCAGGTTCTGTTACCCAGAATCCTTTGGAAACCTCAAAAAGTGGCTAAAAAAACAAGCTTTCCTCACATTTCGGTGACAGAAAGTTCTGGAATCTGAGAGGAGCCACAAATTTCCTTCCACCCAGCGTTCCCCTAAGTCTCCCGATAAAAATGATACCTCACTTGTGTGGGTAGGCCTAGCGCCCGCGACAGGAAATGCCCCAAAACACAACGTGGACACATCACATTTTTTGACAGAATACAGAGCTGTTTTTTGGAAAGTGCCTACCTGTAGATTTTGGCCTGTAGCTCAGCCAGCACATAGGGAAACCTACCAAACCTGTGCATTTATGAAAACTAGAGACATAGGGGAATCCAAGATGGGGTGACTTGTGGGGCTCTGACCAGGTTCTGTTACCCAGAATCCTTTGCAAACCTCAAAAAGTGGTTAAAAAAACAAGTTTTCCTCACATTTCGGTGACAGAAAGTTCTGGAATCTGAGAGGAGCCACAAATTTCCTTCCACCCAATGTTCCCCCAAGTCTCCCGATAAAAATGATACCTCGCTTGTGTGGGTAGGCCTAGCGCCCGCAACAGGAAATGCCCCAAAACACAACGTGGACACATCACATTTTTTGACAGAATACAGAGCTGTTTTTTGCAAAGTGCCTACCTGTAGATTTTGGCCTCTAGCTCAGCCGGCACCTAGGGAAACCGACCAAAGCTGTGCATTTTTGAAAACTAGAGACCTAGGGGAATCCAAGATAGGGTGACTTGTTGGGCTCTGACCAGGTTCTGTTACCCAGAATCCTTTGCAAACCTCAAAAAGTGGCTAAAAAAACAAGTTTTCCTCATATTTCGGTGACAGAAAGTTCTGGAATCTGAGAGGAGCCACAAATTTCCTTCCACCCAGCGTTCCCCTAAGTCTCCCGATAAAAATTATACCTCACTTGTGTGGGTAGGCCTAGCGCCCGCGACAGGAAATGCCCCAAAACACAACGTGGACACATCACATTTTTTGACAGAATACAGAGCTGTTTTTTGGAAAGTGCCTACCTGTAGATTTTGGCCTGTAGCTCAGCCAGCACATAGGGAAACCTACCAAACCTGTGCATTTATGAAAACTAGAGACATAGGGGAATCCAAGATGGGGTGACTTGTGGGGCTCTGGCCAGGTTCTGTTACCCAGAATCCTTTGCAAACCTCAAAAAGTGGTTAAAAAAACAAGTTTTCCTCACATTTCGGTGACAGAAAGTTCTGGAATCTGAGAGGAGCCACAAATTTCCTTCCACCCAATGTTCCCCCAAGTCTCCCGATAAAAATGATACCTCGCTTGTGTGGGTAGGCCTAGCGCCCGCAACAGGAAATGCCCCAAAACACAACGTGGACACATCACATTTTTTGACAGAATACAGAGCTGTTTTTTGCAAAGTGCCTACCTGTAGATTTTGGCCTCTAGCTCAGCCGGCACCTAGGGAAACCTACCAAAGCTGTGCATTTTTGAAAACTAGAGACCTAGGGGAATCGAAGATAGGGTGACTTGTTGGGCTCTGACCAGGTTCTGTTACCCAGAATCCTTTGCAAACCTCAAAAAGTGGCTAAAAAAACAAGTTTTCCTCACATTATGGTGACAGAAAGTTCTGGAATCCGAGAGGAGCCACAAATTTCCTTCCCCCTAGAGTTCCCCCAAGTCTCCTGATAAAAATGATACCTCACTTGTGTGGGTAGGCCTAGCGCCCACGACAGGAAATGCCCCAAAACACAATGTGGACACATCAAATTTTTTCATAGAAAACAGTGCCTACCTGTGGATTTTGGCCTCTAGCTCAGCCGGCACCTGGGGAAACCTAGCAAACCAGCACATTTTTGAAAACTAGAGACCTAGGGGAATCCAAGATCGGGTGATTTGTGGTGCTCTGACCAGGTTCTGTTACCCAGAATCCTTTGGAAACCTCAAAAAGTGGCTAAAAAAACAAGTTTTCCTCACATTTCGGTGACAGAAAGTTCTGGAATCTGAGAGGAGCCACAAATTTCCTTCCACCCAGCGTTCCCCCAAGTCTCCCGATAAAAATAATACCTCACTTGTGTGGGTAGGCCTAGCGCCTGCGACAGGAAATGCCCCAAAACACAACGTGGACACATCACATTTTTTGACAGAATACAGAGCTGTTTTTTGCTAAGTGCCTACCTGTAGATTTTGGCCTCTAGCTCAGCCGGCACCTAGGGAAACCTACCAACGCTGTGCATTTTTGAAAACTAGAGACCTAGGGGAATCCAAGATGGGGTGACTTGTGGGGCTCTGACCAGGTTCTGTTACCCAGAATTCTTTGGAAACCTCAAAAAGTGGCTAAAAAAACAAGTTTTCCTCCCATTTCGTTGACAGAAAGTTCTGGAATCTGAGAGGAGCCACAAATTTCCTTCCACCCAGCGTTCCCCCAAGACTCTCGATAAAAATGATACCTCACTTGTGTGGGTAGGCCTAGTGCCCGCGACAGGAAATGCCCCAAAACACAACGTGGACACATCACATTTTTTGACAGAATACAGAGCTTTTTTTTTGCAAAGTGCCTACCTGTAGATTTTGGCCTCTAGCTCTGCCGGCACATAGGGAAACCTACCAAACCTGTGCATTTTTGAAAACTAGAGACCTAGGGGAATCCACGATGGGGTGACTTGTGGGGCTCTGACCAGGTTCTGTTACCCAGAATCCTTTGCAAACCTCAAAAAGTGGCTAAAAAAACAAGTTTTCCTCACATTTCGGTGACAGAAAGTTCTGGAATCTGAGAGGAGCCACAAATTTCCTTCCACCCAATGTTCCCCCAAGTCTCCCGATAAAAATGATACCTCGCTTGTGTGGGTAGGCCTAGCGCCCGCAACAGGAAATGCCCCAAAACACAACGTGGACACATCACATTTTTTGACAGAATACAGAGCTGTTTTTTGCAAAGTGCCTACCTGTAGATTTTGGCCTCTAGCTCAGCCGGCACCTAGGGAAACCTACCAAAGCTGTGCATTTTTGAAAACTAGAGACCTAGGGGAATCCAAGATAGGGTGACTTGTTGGGCTCTGACCAGGTTCTGTTACCCAGAATCCTTTGCAAACCTCAAAAAGTGGCTAAAAAAACAAGTTTTCCTCACATTATGGTGACAGAAAGTTCTGGAATCCGAGAGGAGCCACAAATTTCCTTCCACCTAGAGTTCCCCCAAGTCTCCTGATAAAAATTATACCTCACTTGTGTGGGTAGGCCTAGCGCCCACGACAGGAAATGCCCCAAAACACAATGTGGACACATCAAATTTTTTCATAGAAAACAGTGCTGACCTGTGGATTTTGGCCTCTAGCTCAGCCGGCACCTGGGGAAACCTAGCAAACCAGCACATTTTTGAAAACTAGAGACCTAGGGGAATCCAAGATCGGGTGATTTGTGGTGCTCTGACCAGGTTCTGTTACCCAGAATCCTTTGGAAACCTCAAAAAGTGGCTAAAAAAACAAGTTTTCCTCACATTTCGGTGACAGAAAGTTCTGGAATCTGAGAGGAGCCACAAATTTCCTTCCACCCAGCGTTCCCCCAAGTCTCCCGATGAAAATAATACCTCACTTGTGTGGGTAGGCCTAGCGCCTGCGACAGGAAATGCCCCAAAACACAACGTGGACACATCACATTTTTTGACAGAATACAGAGCTGTTTTTTGCTAAGTGCCTACCTGTAGATTTTGGCCTCTAGCTCAGCCGGCACCTAGGGAAACCTACCAAAGCTGTGCATTTTTGAAAACTAGAGACCTAGGGGAATCCAAGATGGGGTGACTTGTGGGGCTCTGACCAGGTTCTGTTACCCAGAATCCTTTGCAAACCTCAAAAAGTGGCTAAAAAAACAAGTTTTCCTCACATTTCGGTGACAGAAAGTTCTGGAATCTGAGAGGAGCCACATATTTCCTTCTACCCAGCATTCCCCCAAGTCTCCCGATAAAAATGATACCTCACTTGTGTGGGTAGGCCTAGTGCCCGCGACAGGAAATGCCCCAAAACACAACGTGGACACATCCCATTTTTTGACAGAAAACACAGCTGTTTTTTCCAAAGTGCCTACCTGTAGATTTTGGCCTCTAGCTCAGCCGGCACATAGGGAAACCTACCAAACCTGTGCATTTTTGAAAACTAGAGACCTAGGGGAATCCAAGATGGGGTGACTTGTGAGGCTCTGACCAGGTTCTGTTACCCAGAATCCTTTGGAAACCTCAAAAAGTGGCTAAAAAAACAAGTTTTCCTCACATTTCGGTGACAGAAAGTTCTGGAATCTGAGAGGAGCCACAAATTTCCTTCCACCCAGCGTTCCCCCAAGACTCCCGATAAAAATGATACCTCAATTGTGTGGGTAGGCCTAGCGCCCGCGACAGGAAATGCCCCAAAACACAATGTGGACACATCACATTTTTTGACAGAATACAGAGCTTTTTTTTTGCAAAGTGCCTACATGTAGATTTTGGCCTCTAGCTCTGCCGGCACATAGGGAAACCTACCAAACCTGTGCATTTTTGAAAACTAGAGACCTAGGGGAATCCAAGATAGGGTGACTTGTTGGGCTCTGACCAGGTTCTGTTACCCAGAATCCTTTGCAAACCTCAAAAAGTGGCTAAAAAAACAAGTTTTCCTCACATTATGGTGACAGAAAGTTCTGGAATCCGAGAGGAGCCACAAATTTCCTTCCACCTAGAGTTCCCCCAAGTCTCCTGATAAAAATTATACCTCACTTGTGTGGGTAGGCCTAGCGCCCACGACAGGAAATGCCCCAAAACACAATGTGGACACATCAAATTTTTTCATAGAAAACAGTGCCTACCTGTGGATTTTGGCCTCTAGCTCAGCCGGCACCTGGGGAAACCTAGCAAACCAGCACATTTTTGAAAACTAGAGACCTAGGGGAATCCAAGATGGGGTGACTTGTGGGGCTCTGACCAGGTTCTGTTACCCAGAATCCTTTGGAAACCTCAAAAAGTGGCTAAAAAAACAAGTTTTGCTCACATTTCGGTGACAGAAAGTTCTGGAATCTGAGAGGAGCCACAAATTTCCTTCCACCCAGCGTTCCCCTAAGACTCCCGATAAAAATGATACCTCAATTGTGTGGGTAGGCCTAGCGCCCGCGACAGGAAATGCCCCAAAACACAATGTGGACACATCACATTTTTTGACAGAATACAGAGCTTTTTTTTTGCAAAGTGCCTACCTGTAGATTTTGGTCTCTAGCTCAGCCGGCACATAGGGAAACCTACCAAACCTGTGCATTTTTGAAAACTAGAGACCTAGGGGAATCCAAGATGGGGTGACTTGTGGGGCTCTGACCAGGTTCTGTTACCCAGAATCCTTTGGAAACCTCAAAAAGTGGCTAAAAAAACAAGTTTTCCTCACATTTCGGTGACAGAAAGTTCTGGAATCTGAGAGGAGCCACAAATTTCCTTCCACCCAGCGTTCCCCCAAGACTCTCGATAAAAATGATACCTCACTTGTGTGGGTAGGCCTAGCGCCCGCGACAGGAAATGCCCCAAAACACAACGTGGACACATCACATTTTTTGACAGAATACAGAGCTGTTTTTTGCAAAGTGCCTACCTGTAGATTTTGGCCTCTAGCTCAGCCGGCACCTAGGCAAACCTACCAAAGCTGTGCATTTTTGAAAACTAGAGACCTAGGGGAATCCACGATGGGGTGACTTGTGGGGCTCTGACCAGGTTCTGTTACCCAGAATCCTTTGCAAACCTCAAAAAGTGGCTAAAAAAACTAGTTTTCCTCACATTTCGGTGACAGAAAGTTCTGGAATCTGAGAGGAGCCACAAATTTTCTTCCACCCAATGTTCCCCCAAGTCTCCCGATAAAAATGATACCTCGCTTGTGTGGGTAGGCCTAGCGTCTGCGACAGGAAAAGCCCCAAAACACAACGTGGACACATCACATTTTTTGACAGAATACAGAGCTGTTTTTTGCAAAGTGCCTACCTGTAGATTTTGGCCTCTAGCTCAGCCGGCACCTAGGGAAACCTACCAAAGCTGTGCATTTTTGAAAACTAGAGACCTAGGGGAATCCAAGATGGGGTGACTTGTTGGGCTCTGACCAGGTTCTGTTACCCAGAATCCTTTGCAAACCTCAAAAAGTGGCTAAAAAAACAAGTTTTCCTCACATTATGGTGACAGAAAGTTCTGGAATCCTAGAGGAGCCACAAGTTTCCTTCCACCCAGAGTTCCCCCAAGTCTCCTGATAAAAATTATACCTCACTTGTGTGGGTAGGCCTAGCGCCCACGACAGGAAATGCCCCAAAACACAATGTGGACACATCAAATTTTTTCATAGAAAACAGTGCCTACCTGTGGATTTTGGCCTCTAGCTCAGCCGGCACCTGGGGAAACCTAGCAAACCAGCACATTTTTAAAAACTAGAGACCTAGGGGAATCCAAGATGGGGTGACTTGTGGTGCTCTGACCAGGTTCTGTTACCCAGAATCCTTTGGAAACCTCAAAAAGTGGCTAAAAAAACAAGCTTTCCTCACATTTCGGTGACAGAAAGTTCTGGAATCTGAGAGGAGCCACACATTTCCTTCCACCCAGCGTTCCCCCAAGTCTCCCGATAAAAATGATACCTCACTTGTGTGGGTAGGCCTAGCGCCTGCGACAGGAAATGCCCCAAAACACAACGTGGACACATCACATTTTTTGACAGAATACAGAGCTGTTTTTTGCAAAGTGCCTACCTGTAGATTTTGGCCTCTAGCTTAGCCGGCTCATAGGGAAACCTACCAAATCTGTGCATTTTTTAAAACTAGAGACCTAGGGGAATCCAAGATGTGGTGACTTGTGGGGCTCTGAACAGGTTCTGTTACCCAGAATCCTTTGCAAACCTCAAAATGTGGCTAAAAAAACAAGTTTTCCTCACATTTCGGTGACAGAAAGTTCTGGAATCTGAGAGGAGCCACAAATTTCCTTCCACCCAATGTTCCCCCAAGTCTCCCGATAAAAATGATACCTCGCTTGTGTGGGTAGGCCTAGCGCCCGCAACAGGAAATGCCCCAAAACACAACGTGGACACATCACATTTTTTGACAGAATACAGAGCTGTTTTTTGCAAAGTGCTTACCTGTAGATTTTGGCCTCTAGCTCAGCCGGCACCTAGGGAAACCTACCAAAGCTGTGCATTTTTGAAAACTAGAGACCTAGGGGAATCCAAGATAGGGTGACTTGTTGGGCTCTGACCAGGTTCTGTTACCCAGAATCCTTTGCAAACCTCAAAAAGTGGCTAAAAAAACAAGTTTTCCTCACATTATGGTGACAGAAAGTTCTGGAATCCGAGAGGAGCCACAAATTTCCTTCCACCTAGAGTTCCCCCAAGTCTCCTGATAAAAATTATACCTCACTTGTGTGGGTAGGCCTAGCGCCCACGACAGGAAATGCCCCAAAACACAATGTGGACACATCAAATTTTTTCATAGAAAACAGTGCCTACCTGTGGATTTTGGCCTCTAGCTCAGCCGGCACCTGGGGAAACCTAGCAAACCAGCACATTTTTGAAAACTAGAGACCTAGGGGAATCCAAGATCGGGTAATTTGTGGTGCTCTGACCAGGTTCTGTTACCCAGAATCCTTTGGAAACCTCAAAAAGTGGCTAAAAAAGCAAGTTTTCCTCACATTTCGGTGACAGAAAGTTCTGGAATCTGAGAGGAGCCACAAATTTCCTTCCACCCAGCGTTCCCCCAAGTCTCCTGATAAAAATAATACCTCACTTGTGTGGGTAGGCCTAGCGCCTGCGACAGGAAATGCCCCAAAACACAACGTGGACACATCACATTTTTTGACAGAATACAGAGCTGTTTTTTGCTAAGTGCCTACCTGTAGATTTTGGCCTCTAGCTCAGCCGGCACCTAGGGAAACCTACCAAAGCTGTGCATTTTTGAAAACTAGAGACCTAGGGGAATCCAAGATGGGGTGACTTGTGGGGCTCTGACCAGGTTCTGTTACCCAGAATCCTTTGCAAACCTCAAAAAGTGGCTAAAAAAACAAGTTTTCCTCACATTTCGGTGACAGAAAGTTCTGGAATCTGAGAGGAGCCACAAATTTCCTTCTACCCAGCATTCCCCCAAGTCTCCCGATAAAAATGATACCTCACTTGTGTGGGTAGGCCTAGTGCCCGCGACAGGAAATGCCCCAAAACACAACGTGGACACATCCCATTTTTTGACAGAAAACACAGCTGTTTTTTCCAAAGTGCCTACCTGTAGATTTTGGCCTCTAGCTCAGCCGGCACATAGGGAAACCTACCAAACCTGTGCATTTTTGAAAACTAGAGACCATGGGGAATCCAAGATGGGGTGACTTGTGGGGCTCTGACCAGGTTCTGTTACCCAGAATCCTTTGGAAACCTCAAAAAGTGGCTAAAAAAACAAGTTTTCCTCACATTTCGGTGACAGAAAGTTCTGGAATCTGAGAGGAGCCACAAATTTCCTTCCACCCAGCGTTCCCCCAAGACTCCCGATAAAAATGATACCTCAATTGTGTGGGTAGGCCTAGCGCCCGCGACAGGAAATGCCCCAAAACACAATGTGGACACATCACATTTTTTGACAGAATACAGAGCTTTTTTTTTGCAAAGTGGCTACCTGTAGATTTTGGCCTCTAGCTCTGCCGGCACATAGGGAAACCTACCAAACCTGTGCATTTTTGAAAACTAGAGACCTAGGGGAATCCAAGATAGGGTGACTTGTTGGGCTCTGACCAGGTTCTGTTACCCAGAATCCTTTGCAAACCTCAAAAAGTGGCTAAAAAAACAAGTTTTCCTCACATTATGGTGACAGAAAGTTCTGGAATCCGAGAGGAGCCACAAATTTCCTTCCACCTAGAGTTCCCCCAAGTCTCCTGATAAAAATTATACCTCACTTGTGTGGGTAGGCCTAGCGCCCACGACAGGAAATGCCCCAAAACACAATGTGGACACATCAAATTTTTTCATAGAAAACAGTGCCTACCTGTGGATTTTGGCCTCTAGCTCAGCCGGCACCTGGGGAAACCTAGCAAACCAGCACATTTTTGAAAACTAGAGACCTAGGGGAATCCAAAATCGGGTGATTTGTGGTGCTCTGACCAGGTTCTGTTACCCAGAATCCTTTGGAAACCTCAAAAAGTGGCTAAAAAAACAAGTTTTCCTCACATTTCGGTGACAGAAAGTTCTGGAATCTGAGAGGAGCCACAAATTTCCTTCCACCCAGCGTTCCCCCAAGTCTCCCGATAAAAATAATACCTCACTTGTGTGGGTAGGCCTAGCGCCTGCGACAGGAAATGCCCCAAAACACAACGTGGACACATCACATTTTTTGACAGAATACAGAGCTGTTTTTTGCTAAGTGCCTACCTGTAGATTTTGGCCTCTAGCTCAGCCGGCACATAGGGAAACCTACCAACGCTGTGCATTTTTGAAAACTAGAGACCTAGGGGAATCCAAGATGGGGTGACTTGTGGGGCTCTGACCAGGTTCTGTTACCCAGAATTCTTTGGAAACCTCAAAAAGTGGCTAAAAAAACAAGTTTTCCTCCCATTTCGTTGACAGAAAGTTCTGGAATCTGAGAGGAGCCACAAATTTCCTTCCACCCAGCGTTCCCCCAAGACTCTCGATAAAAATGATACCTCACTTGTGTGGGTAGGCCTAGCGCCCGCGACAGGAAATGCCCCAAAACACAACGTGGACACATCACATTTTTTGACAGAATACAGAGCTGTTTTTTGCAAAGTGCCTACCTGTAGATTTTGGCCTCTAGCTCAGCCGGCACCTAGGGACACCTACCAAAGCTGTGCATTTTTGAAAACTAGAGACCTAGGGGAATCCAAGATGGGGTGACTTGTGGGGCTCTGACCAGGTTCTGTTACCCAGAATCCTTTGCAAACCTCAAAAAGTGGCTAAAAAAACAAGTTTTCCTCACATTTCGGTGACAGAAAGTTCTGGAATCTGAGAGGAGCCACAAATTTTCTTCCACCCAATGTTCCCCCAAGTCTCCCGATAAAAATGATACCTCGCTTGTGTGGGTAGGCCTAGCGCCTGCGACAGGAAATGCCCCAAAACACAACGTGGACACATCACATTTTTTGACAGAATACAGAGCTGTTTTTTGCAAAGTGCCTACCTGTAGATTTTGGCCTCTAGCTCAGCCGGCACCTAGGGAAACCTACCAAAGCTGTGCATTTTTGAAAACTAGAGACCTAGGGGAATCCAAGATGGGGTGACTTGTTGGGCTCTGACCAGATTCTGTTACCCAGAATCCTTTGCAAACCTCAAAAAGCGGCTAAAAAAACAAGTTTTCCTCACATTATGGTGACAGAAAGTTCTGGAATCCTAGAGGAGCCACAAGTTTCCTTCCACCCAGAGTTCCCCCAAGTCTCCTGATAAAAATTATGCCTCACTTGTGTGGGTAAGCCTAGTGCCCACGACAGGAAATGCCCCAAAACACAATGTGGACACATCAAATTTTTTCATAGAAAACAGTGCCTACCTGTGGATTTTGGACACTAGCTCAGCCGGCACCTGGGGAAACCTAGCAAACCAGCACATTTTTAAAAACTAGAGACCTAGGGGAATCCAAGATGGGGTGACTTGTGGGGCTCTGACCAGGTTCTGTTACCCAGAATCCTTTGCAAACCTCAAAAAGTCGTTAAAAAAACAAGTTTTCCTCACATTTCGGTGACAGAAAGTTCTGGAATCTGAGAGGAGCCACAAATTTCCTTCCACCCAATGTTCCCCCAAGTCTCCCGATAAAAATGATACCTCGCTTGTGTGGGTAGGCCTAGCGCCCGCAACAGGAAATGCCCCAAAACACAACGTGGACACATCACATTTTTTGACAGAATACAGAGCTGTTTTTTGCAAAGTGCCTACCTGTAGATTTTGGCCTCTAGCTCAGCCGGCACCTAGGGAAACCTACCAAAGCTGTGCATTTTTGAAAACTAGAGACCTAGGGGAATCCAAGATAGGGTGACTTGTTGGGCTCTGACCAGGTTCTGTTACCCAGAATCCTTTGCAAACCTCAAAAAGTGGCTAAAAAAACAAGTTTTCCTCACATTATGGTGACAGAAAGTTCTGGAATCCGAGAGGAGCCACAAATTTCCTTCCCCATAGAGTTCCCCCAAGTCTCCTGATAAAAATTATACCTCACTTGTGTGGGTAGGCCTAGCGCCCACGACAGGAAATGCCCCAAAACACAATGTGGACACATCAAATTTTTTCATAGAAAACAGTGCCTACCTGTGGATTTTGGCCTCTAGCTCAGCCGGCACCTGGGGAAACCTAGCAAACCAGCACATTTTTGAAAACTAGAGACCTAGGGGAATCCAAGATCGGGTGATTTGTGGTGCTCTGACCAGGTTCTGTTACCCAGAATCCTTTGGAAACCTCAAAAAGTGGCTAAAAAAACAAGTTTTCCTCACATTTCGGTGACAGAAAGTTCTGGAATCTGAGAGGAGCCACAAATTTCCTTCCACCCAGCGTTCCCCCATGTCTCCCGATGAAAATAATACCTCACTTGTGTGGGTAGGCCTAGCACCTGCGACAGGAAATGCCCCAAAACACAACGTGGACACATCACATTTTTTGACAGAATACAGAGCTGTTTTTTGCTAAGTGCCTACCTGTAGATTTTGGCCTCTAGCTCAGCCGGCACATAGGGAAACCTACCAACGCTGTGCATTTTTGAAAACTAGAGACCTAGGGGAATCCAAGATGGGGTGACTTGTGGGGCTCTGACCAGGTTCTGTTACCCAGAATCCTTTGGAAACCTCAAAAAGTGGCTAAAAAAACAAGTTTTCCTCCCATTTCGGTGACAGAAAGTTCTGGAATCTGAGAGGAGCCACAAATTTCCTTCCACCCAGCGTTCCCCCAAGACTCTCGATAAAAATGATACCTCACTTGTGTGGGTAGGCCTAGTGCCCGCGACAGGAAATGCCCCAAAACACAACGTGGACACATCACATTTTTTGACAGAATACAGAGCTGTTTTTTGCAAAGTGCCTACCTGTAGATTTTGGCCTCTAGCTCAGCCGGCACCTAGGGAAACCTACCAAAGCTGTGCATTTTTGAAAACTAGAGACCTAGGGGAAACCAAGATGGGGTGACTTGTGGGGCTCTGACCAGGTTCTGTTACCCAGAATCCTTTGCAAACCTCAAAAAGTGGCTAAAAAAACAAGTTTTCCTCACATTTCGGTGACAGAAAGTTCTGGATTCTGAGAGGAGCCACAAATTTCCTTCCACCCAGCATTCCCCCAAGTCTCCCGATAAAAATGATACCTCACTTGTGTGGGTAGGCCTAGTGCCCGCGACAGGAAATGCCCCAAAACACAACGTGGACACATCCCATTTTTTGACAGAAAACACAGCTGTTTTTTCCAAAGTGCCTACCTGTAGATTTTGGCCTCTAGCTCAGCCGGCACATAGGGAAACCTACCAAACCTGTGCATTTTTGAAAACTAGAGACCTAGGGGAATCCAAGATGGGGTGACTTGTGGGGCTCTGACCAGGTTCTGTTACCCAGAATCCTTTGCAAACCTCAAAAAGTGGCTAAAAAAACAACTTTTCCTCACATTTCGGTGACAGAAAGTTCTGGAATCTGAGAGGAGCCACAAATTTCCTTCCACCCAGCGTTCCCCCAAGACTCCCGATAAAAATGATACCTCAATTGTGTGGGTAGGCCTAGCGCCCGCGACAGGAAATGCCCCAAAACACAATGTGGACACATCACATTTTTTGACAGAATACAGAGCTTTTTTTTTGCAAAGTGCCTACCTGTAGATTTTGGCCTCTAGCTCTGCCGGCACATAGGGAAACCTACCAAACCTGTGCATTTTTGAAAACTAGAGACCTAGGGGAATCCAAGATGGGGTGACTTGTGGGGCTCTGACCAGGTTCTGTTACCCAGAATCCTTTGCAAACCTCAAAAAGTGGCTAAAAAAACAAGTGTTCCTCATATTTCGGTGACAGAAAGTTCTGGAATCTGAGAGGAGCCACAAATTTCCTTCCACCTAGCGTTCCCCCAAGTCTCCCGATAAAAATGATACCTCACTTGTGTGGGTAGGCCTAGCGCCCGCAACAGGAAATGCCCCAAAACACAACGTGGACACATCACATTTTTTGACAGAATACAGAGCTGTTTTTTGGAAAGTGCCTACCTGTAGATTTTGGCCTGTAGCTCAGCCGGCACATAGGGAAACCTACCAAACCTGTGCATTTATGAAAACTAGAGACCTAGGGGAATCCAAGATGGGGTGACTTGTGGGGCTCTGACCAGGTTCTGTTACCCAGAATCCTTTGCAAACCTCAAAAAGTGGCTAAAAAAACAAGTTTTCCTCACATTTCGGTGACAGAAAGTTCTGGAATCTGAGAGGAGCCACAAATTTCCTTCCACCCAATGTTCCCCCAAGTCTCCCGATAAAAATGATACCTCGCTTGTGTGGGTAGGCCTAGCGCCCGCGACAGGAAATGCCCCAAAACACAACGTGGACACATCACATTTTTTGACAGAATACAGAGCTGTTTTTTGCAAAGTGCCTACCTGTAGATTTTGGCCTCTAGCTCAGCCGGCACATAGGGAAACCTACCAACGCTGTGCATTTTTGAAAACTAGAGACCTAGGGGAATCCAAGATGGGGTGACTTGTTGGGCTCTGACCAGGTTCTGTTACCCAGAATCCTTTGCAAACCTCAAAAAGTGGCTAAAAAAACAAGTTTTCCTCATATTTCGGTGACAGAAAGTTCTGGAATCTAAGAGGAGCCACAAATTTCCTTCCACCCAGCTTTCCCCCAAGTCTCCCGATAAAAATGATACCTCACTTGTGTGGGTAGGCCTAACGCCCGCGACAGGAAATGCCCCAAAACACAACGTGGACACATCACATTTTTTGACAGAATACAGAGCTGTTTTTTGCAAAGTGCCTACCTGTAGATTTTGGCCTCTAGCTCAGCCGGCACATAGGGAAACCTACCAACGCTGTGCATTTTTGAAAACTAGAGACCTAGGGGAATCCAAGATGGGGTGACTTGTTGGGCTCTGACCAGGTTCTGTTACCCAGAATCCTTTGCAAACCTCAAAAAGTGGCTAAAAAAACAAGTTTTCCTCACATTTCGGTGACAGAAAGTTCTGGAATCTGAGAGGAGCCACAAATTTCCTTCCACCCAATGTTCCCCCAAGTCTCCCGATAAAAATGATACCTCGCTTGTGTGGGTAGGCCTAGCGCCCGCGACAGGAAATGCCCCAAAACACAACGTGGACACATCACATTTTTTGACAGAATACAGAGCTGTTTTTTGCAAAGTGCCTACCTGTAGATTTTGGCCTCTAGCTCAGCCGGCACATAGGGAAACCTACCAACGCTGTGCATTTTTGAAAACTAGAGACCTAGGGGAATCCAAGATGGGGTGACTTGTTGGGCTCTGACCAGGTTCTGTTACCCAGAATCCTTTGCAAACCTCAAAAAGTGGCTAAAAAAACAAGTTTTACTCATATTTCGGTGACAGAAAGTTCTGGAATCTAAGAGGAGCCACAAATTTCCTTCCACCCAGCTTTCCCCCAAGTCTCCCGATAAAAATGATACCTCACTTGTGTGGGTAGGCCTAACGCCCGCGACAGGAAATGCCCCAAAACACAACGTGGACACATCACATTTTTTGACAGAATACAGAGCTGTTTTTTGCAAAGTGCCTACCTGTAGATTTTGGCCTGTAGCTCAGCCGGCACATAGGGAAACCTACCAAACCTGTGCATTTATGAAAACTAGAGACCTAGGGGAATCCAAGATGGGGTGACTTGTGGGGCTCTGACCAGGTTCTGTTACCCAGAATCCTTTGGAAACCTCAAAAAGTGGCTAAAAAAACAAGTTTTCCTCCCATTTCGGTGACAGAAAGTTCTGGAATCTGAGAGGAGCCACAAATTTCCTTCCACCCAGCGTTCCCCCAAGACTCTCGATAAAAATGATACCTCACTTGTGTGGGTAGGCCTAGCGCCCGCGACAGGAAATGCCCCAAAACACAACGTGGACACATCACATTTTTTGACAGAATACAGAGCTGTTTTTTGCAAAGTGCCTACCTGTAGATTTTGGCCTCTAGCTCAGCCGGCACCTAGGGAAACCTACCAAAGCTGTGCATTTTTGAAAACTAGAGACCTAGGGGAATCCAAGATGGGGTGACTTGTGGGGCTCTGACCAGGTTCTGTTACCCAGAATCCTTTGCAAACCTCAAAAAGTGGCTAAAAAAACAAGTTTTCCTCACATTTCGGTGACAGAAAGTTCTGGAATCTGAGAGGAGCCACAAATTTCCTTCCACCCAGCATTCCCCCAAGTCTCCCGATAAAAATGATACCTCACTTGTGTGGGTAGGCCTAGTGCCCGCGACAGGAAATGCCCCAAAACACAACGTGGACACATCCCATTTTTTGACAGAAAACACAGCTGTTTTTTCCAAAGTGCCTACCTGTAGATTTTGGCCTCTAGCTCAGCCGGCACATAGGGAAACCTACCAAACCTGTGCATTTTTTAAAACTAGAGACCTAGGGGAATCCAAGATGGGGTGACTTGTTGGGCTCTGACCAGGTTCTGTTACCCAGAATCCTTTGCAAACCTCAAAAAGTGGCTAAAAAAACAAGTTTTCCTCACATTTCGGTGACAGAAAGTTCTGGAATCTGAGAGGAGCCACAAATTTCCTTCCACCCAGCGTTCCCCCAAGACTCCCGATAAAAATGATACCTCAATTGTGTGGGTAGGCCTAGCGCCCGCGACAGGAAATGCCCCAAAACACAATGTGGACACATCACATTTTTTGACAGAATACAGAGCTTTTTTTTTGCAAAGTGCCTACCTGTAGATTTTGGCCTCTAGCTCTGCCGGCACATAGGGAAACCTACCAAACCTGTGCATTTTTGAAAACTAGAGACCTAGGGGAATCCAAGATGGGGTGACTTGTGGGGCTCTGACCAGGTTCTGTTACCCAGAATCCTTTGCAAACCTCAAAAAGTGGCTAAAAAAACAAGTGTTCCTCATATTTCGGTGACAGAAAGTTCTGGAATCTGAGAGGAGCCACAAATTTCCTTCCACCTAGCGTTCCCCCAAGTCTCCCGATAAAAATGATACCTCACTTGTGTGGGTAGGCCTAGCGCCCGCAACAGGAAATGCCCCAAAACACAACGTGGACACATCACATTTTTTGACAGAATACAGAGCTGTTTTTTGGAAAGTGCCTACCTGTAGATTTTGGCCTGTAGCTCAGCCGGCACATAGGGAAACCTACCAAACCTGTGCATTTATGAAAACTAGAGACCTAGGGGAATCCAAGATGGGGTGACTTGTGGGGCTCTGACCAGGTTCTGTTACCCAGAATCCTTTGCAAACCTCAAAAAGTGGCTAAAAAAACAAGTTTTCCTCACATTTCGGTGACAGAAAGTTCTGGAATCTGAGAGGAGCCACAAATTTCCTTCCACCCAATGTTCCCCCAAGTCTCCCGATAAAAATGATACCTCGCTTGTGTGGGTAGGCATAGCGCCCGCGACAGGAAATGCCCCAAAACACAACGTGGACACATCACATTTTTTGACAGAATACAGAGCTGTTTTTTGCAAAGTGCCTACCTGTAGATTTTGGCCTCTAGCTCAGCCGGCACATAGGGAAACCTACCAACGCTGTGCATTTTTGAAAACTAGAGACCTAGGGGAATCCAAGATGGGGTGACTTGTTGGGCTCTGACCAGGTTCTGTTACCCAGAATCCTTTGCAAACCTCAAAAAGTGGCTAAAAAAACAAGTTTTCCTCATATTTCGGTGACAGAAAGTTCTGGAATCTAAGAGGAGCCACAAATTTCCTTCCACCCAGCTTTCCCCCAAGTCTCCCGATAAAAATGATACCTCACTTGTGTGGGTAGGCCTAACGCCCGCGACAGGAAATGCCCCAAAACACAACGTGGACACATCACATTTTTTGACAGAATACAGAGCTGTTTTTTGCAAAGTGCCTACCTGTAGATTTTGGCCTGTAGCTCAGCCGGCACATAGGGAAACCTACCAAACCTGTGCATTTATGAAAACTAGAGACCTAGGGGAATCCAAGATGGGGTGACTTGTGGGGCTCTGACCAGGTTCTGTTACCCAGAATCCTTTGCAAACCTCAAAATGTGGCTAAAAAAACAACTTTTCCTCACATTTCGGTGACAGAAAGTTCTGGAATCTGAGAGGAGCCACAAATTTCCTTCCACCCAATGTTCCCCCAAGTCTCCCGATAAAAATGATACCTCGCTTGTGTGGGTAGGCCTAGCGCCTGCGACAGGAAATGCCCCAAAACACAACGTGGACACATCACATTTTTTGACAGAATACAGAGCTGTTTTTTGCAAAGTGCCTACCTGTAGATTTTGGCCTGTAGCTCAGCAGGCACATAGGGAAACCTACCAAACCTGTGCATTTATGAAAACTAGAGACCTAGGGGAATCCAAGATGGGGTGACTTGTGGGGCTCTGACCAGGTTCTGTTACCCAGAATCCTTTGCAAACCTCAAAAAGTGGTTAAAAAAACAAGTTTTCCTCACATTTCGGTGACAGAAAGTTCTGGAATCTGAGAGGAGCCACAAATTTCCTTCCACCCAATGTTCCCCCAAGTCTCCCGATAAAAATGATACCTCGCTTGTGTGGGTAGGCCTAGCGCCCGCGACAGGAAATGCCCCAAAACACAACGTGGACACATCACATTTTTTGACAGAATACAGAGCTGTTTTTTGCAAAGTGCCTACCTGTAGATTTTGGCCTCTAGCTCAGCCGGCACCTAGGGAAACCTACCAAAGCTGTGCATTTTTGGAAACTAGAGACATAGGGGAATCCAAGATAGGGTGACTTGTTGGGCTCTGACCAGGTTCTGTTACCCAGAATCCTTTGCAAACCTCAAAAAGTGGCTAAAAAAACAAGTTTTCCTCACATTATGGTGACAGAAAGTTCTGGAATCCGAGAGGAGCCACAAATTTCCTTCCACCTAGAGTTCCCCCAAGTCTCCTGATAAAAATTATACCTCACTTGTGTGGGTAGGCCTAGCGCCCACGACAGGAAATGCCCCAAAACACAATGTGGACACATCAAATTTTTTCATAGAAAACAGTGCCTACCTGTGGATGTTGGCCTCTAGCTCAGCCGGCACCTTCGGAAACCTAGCAAACCAGCACATTTTTGAAAACTAGAGACCTAGGGGAATCCAAGATCGGGTGATTTGTGGTGCTCTGACCAGGTTCTGTTACCCAGAATCCTTTGGAAACCTCAAAAAGTGGCTAAAAAAACAAGTTTTCCTCACATTTCGGTGACAGAAAGTTCTGGAATCTGAGAGGAGCCACAAATTTCCTTCCACCCAGCGTTCCCCCAAGTCTCCCGATAAAAATAATACCTCAATTGTGTGGGTAGGCCTAGCGCCTGCGACAGGAAATGCCCCAAAACACAACGTGGACACATCACATTTTTTGACAGAAGACAGAGCTGTTTTTTGCTAAGTGCCTACCTGTAGATTTTGTCCTCTAGCTCAGCCGGCACATAGGGAAACCTACCAACGCTGTGCATTTTTGAAAACTAGAGACCTAGGGGAATCCAAGATGGGGTGACTTGTGGGGCTCTGACCAGGTTCTGTTACCCAGAATCCTTTGGAAACCTCAAAAAGTGGCTAAAAAAACAAGTTTTCCTCCCATTTCGGTGACAGAAAGTTGTGGAATCTGAGAGGAGCCACAAATTTCATTCCACCCAGCGTTCCCCCAAGAATCTCGATAAAAATGATACCTCACTTGTGTGGGTAGGCCTAGCGCCCGCGACAGGAAATGCCCCAAAACACAACGTGGACACATCACATTTTTGGACAGAATACAGAGCTGTTTTTTGCAAAGTGCCTACCTGTAGATTTTGGCCTCTAGCTCAGCCGGCACCTAGGGAAACCTACCAAAGCAGTGCATTTTTGAAAACTAGAGACCTAGGGGAATCCAAGATGGGGTGACTTGTGGGGCTCTGACCAGGTTCTGTTACCCAGAATCCTTTGGAAACCTCAAAAAGTGGCTAAAAAAACAAGTTTTCCTCACATTTCGGTGACAGAAAGTTCTGGAATCTGAGAGGAGCCACAAATTTCCTTCCACCCAGCATTCCCCCAAGTCTCCCGATAAAAATGATACCTCACTTGTGTGGGTAGGCCTAGTGCCCGCGACAGGAAATGCCCCAAAACACAACGTGGACACATCCCATTTTTTGACAGAAAACACAGCTGTTTTTTCCAAAGTGCCTACCTGTAGATTTTGGCCTCTAGCTCAGCCGGCACATAGGGAAACCTACCAAACCTGTGCATTTTTTTAAACTAGAGACCTAGGGGAATCCAAGATGGGGTGACTTGTGGGGCTCTGACCAGGTTCTGTTACCCAGAATCCTTTGGAAACCTCAAAAAGTGGCTAAAAAAACAAGTTTTCCTCACATTTCGGTGACAGAAAGTTCTGGAATCTGAGAGGAGCCACAAATTTCCTTCCACCCAGCGTTCCCCCAAGACTCCCGATAAAAATGATACCTCAATTGTGTGGGTAGGCCTAGCGCCCGCGACAGGAAATGCCCCAAAACACAATGTGGACACATCGCATTTTTTGACAGAATACAGAGCTTTTTTTTTGCAAAGTGCCTACCTGTAGATTTTGGCCTCTAGCTCTGCCGGCACATAGGGAAACCTACCACACCTGTGCATTTTTGAAAACTAGAGACCTAGGGGAATCCAAGATGGGGTGACTTGTGGGGCTCTGACCAGGTTCTGTTACCCAGAATCCTTTGCAAACCTCAAAAAGTGGCTAAAAAAACAAGTTTTCCTCATATTTCGGTGACAGAAAGTTCTGGAATCTGAGAGGAGCCACAAATTTCCTTCCACCCAGCGTTCCCCCAAGTCTCCCGATAAAAATGATACCTCACTTGTGTGGGTAGGCCTAGCGCCCGCGACAGGAAATGCCCCAAAACACAACGTGGACACATCACATTTTTTGACAGAATACAGAGCTGTTTTTTGGAAAGTGCCTACCTGTAGATTTTGGCCTGTAGCTCAGCCGGCACATAGGGAAACCTACCAAACCTGTGCATTTATGAAAACTAGAGACCTAGGGGAATCCAAGATGGGGTGACTTGTGGGGCTCTGACCAGGTTCTGTTACCCAGAATCCTTTGCAAACCTCAAAAAGTGGCTAAAAAAACAAGTTTTCCTCACATTTCGGTGACAGAAAGTTCTGGAATCTGAGAGGAGCCACAAATTTCCTTCCACCCAATGTTCCCCCAAGTCTCCCGATAAAAATGATACCTCGCTTGTGTGGGTAGGCCTAGCGCCCGCGACAGGAAATGCCCCAAAACACAACGTGGACACATCACATTTTTTGACAGAATACAGAGCTGTTTTTTGCAAAGTGCTTACCTGTAGATTTTGGCCTCTAGCTCAGCCGGCACATAGGGAAACCTACCAACGCTGTGCATTTTTGAAAACTAGAGACCTAGGGGAATCCAAGATGGGGTGACTTGTTGGGCTCTGACCAGGTTCTGTTACCCAGAATCCTTTGCAAACCTCAAAAAGTGGCTAAAAAAACAAGTTTTCCTCATATTTCGGTGACAGAAAGTTCTGGAATCTGAGAGGAGCCACAAATTTCCTTCCACCCAGCGTTCCCCCAAGTCTCCCGATAAAAATGATACCTCACTTGTGTGGGTAGGCCTAGCGCCCGCGACAGGAAATGCCCCAAAACACAACGTGGACACATCACATTTTTTGACAGAATACAGAGCTGTTTTTTGCAAAGTGCCTACCTGTAGATTTTGGCCTGTAGCTCAGCCGGCACATAGGGAAACCTACCAAACCTGTGCATTTATGAAAACTAGAGACCTAGGGGAATCCAAGATGGGGTGACTTGTGGGGCTCTGACCAGGTTCTGTTACCCAGAATCCTTTGCAAACCTCAAAAAGTGGCTAAAAAAACAAGTTTTCCTCACATTATGGTGACAGAAAGTTCTGGAATCCGAGAGGAGCCACAAATTTCCTTCCACCTAGAGTTCCCCCAAGTCTCCTGATAAAAATTATACCTCACTTGTGTGGGTAGGCCTAGCGCCCACGACAGGAAATGCCCCAAAACACAATGTGGACACATCAAATTTTTTCATAGAAAACAGTGCCTACCTGTGGATTTTGGCCTCTAGCTCAGCCGGCACCTGGGGAAACCTAGCAAACCAGCACATTTTTGAAAACTAGAGACCTAGGGGAATCCAAGATCGGGTGATTTGTGGTGCTCTGACCAGGTTCTGTTACCCAGAATCCTTTGGAAACCTCAAAAAGTGGCTAAAAAAACAAGTTTTCCTCACATTTCGGTGACAGAAAGTTCTGGAATCTGAGAGGAGCCACAAATTTCCTTCCACCCAGCGTTCCCCCAAGTCTCCCGATGAAAATAATACCTCACTTGTGTGGGTAGGCCTAGCGCCTGCGACAGGAAATGCCCCAAAACACAACGTGGACACATCACATTTTTTGACAGAATACAAAGCTGTTTTTTGCTAAGTGCCTACCTGTAGATTTTGGCCTCTAGCTCAGCCGGCACCTAGGGAAACCTACCAAAGCTGTGCATTTTTGAAAACTAGAGACCTAGGGGAATCCAAGATGGGGTGACTTGTGGGGCTCTGACCAGGTTCTGTTACCCAGAATCCTTTGCAAACCTCAAAAAGTGGCTAAAAAAACAAGTTTTCCTCACATTTCGGTGACAGAAAGTTCTGGAATCTGAGAGGAGCCACAAATTTCCTTCTACCCAGCATTCCCCCAAGTCTCCCGATAAAAATGATACCTCACTTGTGTGGGTAGGCCTAGTGCCCGCGACAGGAAATGCCCCAAAACACAACGTGGACACATCCCATTTTTTGACAGAAAACACAGCTGTTTTTTCCAAAGTGCCTACCTGTAGATTTTGGCCTCTAGCTCAGCCGGCACATAGGGAAACCTACCAAACCTGTGCATTTTTGAAAACTAGAGACCATGGGGAATCCAAGATGGGGTGACTTGTGGGGCTCTGACCAGGTTCTGTTACCCAGAATCCTTTGGAAACCTCAAAAAGTGGCTAAAAAAACAAGTTTTCCTCACATTTCGGTGACAGAAAGTTCTGGAATCTGAGAGGAGCCACAAATTTCCTTCCACCCAGCGTTCCCCCAAGACTCCCGATAAAAATGATACCTCAATTGTGTGGGTAGGCCTAGCGCCCGCGACAGGAAATGCCCCAAAACACAATGTGGACACATCACATTTTTTGACAGAATACAGAGCTTTTTTTTTGCAAAGTGCCTACCTGTAGATTTTGGCCTCTAGCTCTGCCGGCACATAGGGAAACCTACCAAACCTGTGCATTTTTGAAAACTACAGACCTAGGGGAATCCAAGATAGGGTGACTTGTTGGGCTCTGACCAGGTTCTGTTACCCAGAATCCTTTGCAAACCTCAAAAAGTGGCTAAAAAAACAAGTTTTCCTCACATTATGGTGACAGAAAGTTCTGGAATCCGAGAGGAGCCACAAATTTCCTTCCACCTAGAGTTCCCCCAAGTCTCCTGATAAAAATTATACCTCACTTGTGTGGGTAGGCCTAGCGCCAACGACAGGAAATGCCCCAAAACACAATGTGGACACATCAAATTTTTTCATAGAAAACAGTGCCTACCTGTGGATTTTGGCCTCTAGCTCAGCCGGCACCTGGGGAAACCTAGCAAACCAGCACATTTTTGAAAACTAGAGACCTAGGGGAATCCAAAATCGGGTGATTTGTGGTGCTCTGACCAGGTTCTGTTACCCAGAATCCTTTGGAAACCTCAAAAAGTGGCTAAAAAAACAAGTTTTACTCACATTTCGGTGACAGAAAGTTCTGGAATCTGAGAGGAGCCACAAATTTCCTTCCACCCAGCGTTCCCCCAAGTCTCCCGATAAAAATAATACCTCACTTGTGTGGGTAGGCCTAGCGCCTGCGACAGGAAATGCCCCAAAACACAACGTGGACACATCACATTTTTTGACAGAATACAGAGCTGTTTTTTGCTAAGTGCCTACCTGTAGATTTTGGCCTCTAGCTCAGCCGGCACATAGGGAAACCTACCAACGCTGTGCATTTTTGAAAACTAGAGACCTAGGGGAATCCAAGATGGGGTGACTTGTGGGGCTCTGACCAGGTTCTGTTACCCAGAATCCTTTGGAAACCTCAAAAAGTGGCTAAAAAAACAAGTTTTCCTCCCATTTCGGTGACAGAAAGTTCTGGAATCTGAGAGGAGCCACAAATTTCCTTCCACCCAGCGTTCCCCCAAGACTCTCGATAAAAATGATACCTCACTTGTGTGGGTAGGCCTAGCGCCCGCGACAGGAAATGCCCCAAAACACAACGTGGACACATCACATTTTTTGACAGAATACAGAGCTGTTTTTTGCAAAGTGCCTACCTGTAGATTTTGGCCTCTAGCTCAGCCGGCACCTAGGGAAACCTACCAAAGCTGTGCATTTTTGAAAACTAGAGACCTAGGGGAAACCAAGATGGGGTGACTTGTGGGGCTCTGACCAGGTTCTGTTACCCAGAATCCTTTGCAAACCTCAAAAAGTGGCTAAAAAAACAAGTTTTCCTCACATTTCGGTGACAGAAAGTTCTGGAATCTGAGAGGAGCCACAAATTTCCTTCCACCCAGCATTCCCCCAAGTCTCCCGATAAAAATGATACCTCACTTGTGTGGGTAGGCCTAGTGCCCGCGACAGGAAATGCCCCAAAACACAACGTGGACACATCCCATTTTTTGACAGAAAACACAGCTGTTTTTTCCAAAGTGCCTACCTGTAGATTTTGGCCTCTAGCTCAGCCGGCACATAGGGAAACCTACCAAACCTGTGCATTTTTTAAAACTAGAGACCTAGGGGAATCCAAGATGGGGTGACTTGTGGGGCTCTGACCAGGTTCTGTTACCCAGAATCCTTTGCAAACCTCAAAAAGTGGCTAAAAAAACAAGTTTTCCTCACATTTCGGTGACAGAAAGTTCTGGAATCTGAGAGGAGCCACAAATTTCCTTCCACCCAGCGTTCCCCCAAGACTCCCGATAAAAATGATACCTCAATTGTGTGGGTAGGCCTAGCGCCCGCGACAGGAAATGCCCCAAAACACAATGTGGACACATCACATTTTTTGACAGAATACAGAGCTTTTTTTTTGCAAAGTGCCTACCTGTAGATTTTGGCCTCTAGCTCTGCCGGCACATAGGGAAACCTACCAAACCTGTGCATTTTTGAAAACTAGAGACCTAGGGGAATCCAAGATGGGGTGACTTGTGGGGCTCTGACCAGGTTCTGTTACCCAGAATCCTTTGCAAACCTCAAAAAGTGGCTAAAAAAACAAGTGTTCCTCATATTTCGGTGACAGAAAGTTCTGGAATCTGAGAGGAGCCACAAATTTCCTTCCACCTAGCGTTCCCCCAAGTCTCCCGATAAAAATGATACCTCACTTGTGTGGGTAGGCCTAGCGCCCGCAACAGGAAATGCCCCAAAACACAACGTGGACACATCACATTTTTTGACAGAATACAGAGCTGTTTTTTGGAAAGTGCCTACCTGTAGATTTTGGCCTGTAGCTCAGCCGGCACATAGGGAAACCTACCAAACCTGTGCATTTATGAAAACTAGAGACCTAGGGGAATCCAAGATGGGGTGACTTGTGGGGCTCTGACCAGGTTCTGTTACCCAGAATCCTTTGCAAACCTCAAAAAGTGGCTAAAAAAACAAGTTTTCCTCACATTTCGGTGACAGAAAGTTCTGGAATCTGAGAGGAGCCACAAATTTCCTTCCACCCAATGTTCCCCCAAGTCTCCCGATAAAAATGATACCTCGCTTGTGTGGGTAGGCCTAGCGCCCGCGACAGGAAATGCCCCAAAACACAACGTGGACACATCACATTTTTTGACAGAATACAGAGCTGTTTTTTGCAAAGTGCCTACCTGTAGATTTTGGCCTCTAGCTCAGCCGGCACATAGGGAAACCTACCAACGCTGTGCATTTTTGAAAACTAGAGACCTAGGGGAATCCAAGATGGGGTGACTTGTTGGGCTCTGACCAGGTTCTGTTACCCAGAATCCTTTGCAAACCTCAAAAAGTGGCTAAAAAAACAAGTTTTCCTCATATTTCGGTGACAGAAAGTTCTGGAATCTGAGAGGAGCCACAAATTTCCTTCCACCCAGCGTTCCCCCAAGTCTCCCGATAAAAATGATACCTCACTTGTGTGGGTAGGCCTAGCGCCCGCGACAGGAAATGCCCCAAAACACAACATGGACACATCACATTTTTTGACAGAATACAGAGCTGTTTTTTGCAAAGTGCCTACCTGTAGATTTTGGCCTGTAGCTCAGCCGGCACATAGGGAAACCTACCAAACCTGTGCATTTATGAAAACTAGAGACCTAGGGGAATCCAAGATGGGGTGACTTGTGGGGCTCTGACCAGGTTCTGTTACCCAGAATCCTTTGCAAACCTCAAAAAGTGGCTAAAAAAACAAGTTTTCCTCACATTATGGTGACAGAAAGTTCTGGAATCCGAGAGGAGCCACAAATTTCCTTCCACCTAGAGTTCCCCCAAGTCTCCTGATAAAAATTATACCTCACTTGTGTGGGTAGGCCTAGCGCCCACGACAGGAAATGCCCCAAAACACAATGTGGACACATCAAATTTTTTCATAGAAAACAGTGCCTACCTGTGGATTTTGGCCTCTAGCTCAGCCGGCACCTGGGGAAACCTAGCAAACCAGCACATTTTTGAAAACTAGAGACCTAGGGGAATCCAAGATCGGGTGATTTGTGGTGCTCTGACCAGGTTCTGTTACCCAGAATCCTTTGGAAACCTCAAAAAGTGGCTAAAAAAACAAGTTTTCCTCACATTTCGGTGACAGAAAGTTCTGGAATCTGAGAGGAGCCACAAATTTCCTTCCACCCAGCGTTCCCCCAAGTCTCCCGATAAAAATAATACCTCAATTGTGTGGGTAGGCCTAGCGCCTGCGACAGGAAATGCCCCAAAACACAACGTGGACACATCACATTTTTTGACAGAAGACAGAGCTGTTTTTTGCTAAGTGCCTACCTGTAGATTTTGTCCTCTAGCTCAGCCGGCACATAGGGAAACCTACCAACGCTGTGCATTTTTGAAAACTAGAGACCTAGGGGAATCCAAGATGGGGTGACTTGTGGGGCTCTGACCAGGTTCTGTTACCCAGAATCCTTTGGAAACCTCAAAAAGTGGCTAAAAAAACAAGTTTTCCTCCCATTTCGGTGACAGAAAGTTGTGGAATCTGAGAGGAGCCACAAATTTCATTCCACCCAGCGTTCCCCCAAGAATCTCGATAAAAATGATACCTCACTTGTGTGGGTAGGCCTAGCGCCCGCGACAGGAAATGCCCCAAAACACAACGTGGACACATCACATTTTTGGACAGAATACAGAGCTGTTTTTTGCAAAGTGCCTACCTGTAGATTTTGGCCTCTAGCTCAGCCGGCACCTAGGGAAACCTACCAAAGCAGTGCATTTTTGAAAACTAGAGACCTAGGGGAATCCAAGATGGGGTGACTTGTGGGGCTCTGACCAGGTTCTGTTACCCAGAATCCTTTGGAAACCTCAAAAAGTGGCTAAAAAAACAAGTTTTCCTCACATTTCGGTGACAGAAAGTTCTGGAATCTGAGAGGAGCCACAAATTTCCTTCCACCCAGCATTCCCCCAAGTCTCCCGATAAAAATGATACCTCACTTGTGTGGGTAGGCCTAGTGCCCGCGACAGGAAATGCCCCAAAACACAACGTGGACACATCCCATTTTTTGACAGAAAACACAGCTGTTTTTTCCAAAGTGCCTACCTGTAGATTTTGGCCTCTAGCTCAGCCGGCACATAGGGAAACCTACCAAACCTGTGCATTTTTTTAAACTAGAGACCTAGGGGAATCCAAGATGGGGTGACTTGTGGGGCTCTGACCAGGTTCTGTTACCCAGAATCCTTTGGAAACCTCAAAAAGTGGCTAAAAAAACAAGTTTTCCTCACATTTCGGTGACAGAAAGTTCTGGAATCTGAGAGGAGCCACAAATTTCCTTCCACCCAGCGTTCCCCCAAGACTCCCGATAAAAATGATACCTCAATTGTGTGGGTAGGCCTAGCGCCCGCGACAGGAAATGCCCCAAAACACAATGTGGACACATCGCATTTTTTGACAGAATACAGAGCTTTTTTTTTGCAAAGTGCCTACCTGTAGATTTTGGCCTCTAGCTCTGCCGGCACATAGGGAAACCTACCACACCTGTGCATTTTTGAAAACTAGAGACCTAGGGGAATCCAAGATGGGGTGACTTGTGGGGCTCTGACCAGGTTCTGTTACCCAGAATCCTTTGCAAACCTCAAAAAGTGGCTAAAAAAACAAGTTTTCCTCATATTTCGGTGACAGAAAGTTCTGGAATCTGAGAGGAGCCACAAATTTCCTTCCACCCAGCGTTCCCCCAAGTCTCCCGATAAAAATGATACCTCACTTGTGTGGGTAGGCCTAGCGCCCGCGACAGGAAATGCCCCAAAACACAACGTGGACACATCACATTTTTTGACAGAATACAGAGCTGTTTTTTGGAAAGTGCCTACCTGTAGATTTTGGCCTGTAGCTCAGCCGGCACATAGGGAAACCTACCAAACCTGTGCATTTATGAAAACTAGAGACCTAGGGGAATCCAAGATGGGGTGACTTGTGGGGCTCTGACCAGGTTCTGTTACCCAGAATCCTTTGCAAACCTCAAAAAGTGGCTAAAAAAACAAGTTTTCCTCACATTTCGGTGACAGAAAGTTCTGGAATCTGAGAGGAGCCACAAATTTCCTTCCACCCAATGTTCCCCCAAGTCTCCCGATAAAAATGATACCTCGCTTGTGTGGGTAGGCCTAGCGCCCGCGACAGGAAATGCCCCAAAACACAACGTGGACACATCACATTTTTTGACAGAATACAGAGCTGTTTTTTGCAAAGTGCTTACCTGTAGATTTTGGCCTCTAGCTCAGCCGGCACATAGGGAAACCTACCAACGCTGTGCATTTTTGAAAACTAGAGACCTAGGGGAATCCAAGATGGGGTGACTTGTTGGGCTCTGACCAGGTTCTGTTACCCAGAATCCTTTGCAAACCTCAAAAAGTGGCTAAAAAAACAAGTTTTCCTCATATTTCGGTGACAGAAAGTTCTGGAATCTGAGAGGAGCCACAAATTTCCTTCCACCCAGCGTTCCCCCAAGTCTCCCGATAAAAATGATACCTCACTTGTGTGGGTAGGCCTAGCGCCCGCGACAGGAAATGCCCCAAAACACAACGTGGACACATCACATTTTTTGACAGAATACAGAGCTGTTTTTTGCAAAGTGCCTACCTGTAGATTTTGGCCTGTAGCTCAGCCGGCACATAGGGAAACCTACCAAACCTGTGCATTTATGAAAACTAGAGACCTAGGGGAATCCAAGATGGGGTGACTTGTGGGGCTCTGACCAGGTTCTGTTACCCAGAATCCTTTGCAAACCTCAAAAAGTGGCTAAAAAAACAAGTTTTCCTCACATTATGGTGACAGAAAGTTCTGGAATCCGAGAGGAGCCACAAATTTCCTTCCACCTAGAGTTCCCCCAAGTCTCCTGATAAAAATTATACCTCACTTGTGTGGGTAGGCCTAGCGCCCACGACAGGAAATGCCCCAAAACACAATGTGGACACATCAAATTTTTTCATAGAAAACAGTGCCTACCTGTGGATTTTGGCCTCTAGCTCAGCCGGCACCTGGGGAAACCTAGCAAACCAGCACATTTTTGAAAACTAGAGACCTAGGGGAATCCAAGATCGGGTGATTTGTGGTGCTCTGACCAGGTTCTGTTACCCAGAATCCTTTGGAAACCTCAAAAAGTGGCTAAAAAAACAAGTTTTCCTCACATTTCGGTGACAGAAAGTTCTGGAATCTGAGAGGAGCCACAAATTTCCTTCCACCCAGCGTTCCCCCAAGTCTCCCGATGAAAATAATACCTCAATTGTGTGGGTAGGCCTAGCGCCTGCGACAGGAAATGCCCCAAAACACAACGTGGACACATCACATTTTTTGACAGAATACAAAGCTGTTTTTTGCTAAGTGCCTACCTGTAGATTTTGGCCTCTAGCTCAGCCGGCACCTAGGGAAACCTACCAAAGCTGTGCATTTTTGAAAACTAGAGACCTAGGGGAATCCAAGATGGGGTGACTTGTGGGGCTCTGACCAGGTTCTGTTACCCAGAATCCTTTGCAAACCTCAAAAAGTGGCTAAAAAAACAAGTTTTCCTCACATTTCGGTGACAGAAAGTTCTGGAATCTGAGAGGAGCCACAAATTTCCTTCTACCCAGCATTCCCCCAAGTCTCCCGATAAAAATGATACCTCACTTGTGTGGGTAGGCCTAGTGCCCGCGACAGGAAATGCCCCAAAACACAACGTGGACACATCCCATTTTTTGACAGAAAACACAGCTGTTTTTTCCAAAGTGCCTACCTGTAGATTTTGGCCTCTAGCTCAGCCGGCACATAGGGAAACCTACCAAACCTGTGCATTTTTGAAAACTAGAGACCATGGGGAATCCAAGATGGGGTGACTTGTGGGGCTCTGACCAGGTTCTGTTACCCAGAATCCTTTGGAAACCTCAAAAAGTGGCTAAAAAAACAAGTTTTCCTCACATTTCGGTGACAGAAAGTTCTGGAATCTGAGAGGAGCCACAAATTTCCTTCCACCCAGCGTTCCCCCAAGACTCCCGATAAAAATGATACCTCAATTGTGTGGGTAGGCCTAGCGCCCGCGACAGGAAATGCCCCAAAACACAATGTGGACACATCACATTTTTTGACAGAATACAGAGCTTTTTTTTTGCAAAGTGCCTACCTGTAGATTTTGGCCTCTAGCTCTGCCGGCACATAGGGAAACCTACCAAACCTGTGCATTTTTGAAAACTACAGACCTAGGGGAATCCAAGATAGGGTGACTTGTTGGGCTCTGACCAGGTTCTGTTACCCAGAATCCTTTGCAAACCTCAAAAAGTGGCTAAAAAAACAAGTTTTCCTCACATTATGGTGACAGAAAGTTCTGGAATCCGAGAGGAGCCACAAATTTCCTTCCACCTAGAGTTCCCCCAAGTCTCCTGATAAAAATTATACCTCACTTGTGTGGGTAGGCCTAGCGCCAACGACAGGAAATGCCCCAAAACACAATGTGGACACATCAAATTTTTTCATAGAAAACAGTGCCTACCTGTGGATTTTGGCCTCTAGCTCAGCCGGCACCTGGGGAAACCTAGCAAACCAGCACATTTTTGAAAACTAGAGACCTAGGGGAATCCAAAATCGGGTGATTTGTGGTGCTCTGACCAGGTTCTGTTACCCAGAATCCTTTGGAAACCTCAAAAAGTGGCTAAAAAAACAAGTTTTCCTCACATTTCGGTGACAGAAAGTTCTGGAATCTGAGAGGAGCCACAAATTTCCTTCCACCCAGCGTTCCCCCAAGTCTCCCGATAAAAATAATACCTCACTTGTGTGGGTAGGCCTAGCGCCTGCGACAGGAAATGCCCCAAAACACAACGTGGACACATCACATTTTTTGACAGAATACAGAGCTGTTTTTTGCTAAGTGCCTACCTGTAGATTTTGGCCTCTAGCTCAGCCGGCACATAGGGAAACCTACCAACGCTGTGCATTTTTGAAAACTAGAGACCTAGGGGAATCCAAGATGGGGTGACTTGTGGGGCTCTGACCAGGTTCTGTTACCCAGAATCCTTTGGAAACCTCAAAAAGTGGCTAAAAAAACAAGTTTTCCTCCCATTTCGGTGACAGAAAGTTCTGGAATCTGAGAGGAGCCACAAATTTCCTTCCACCCAGCGTTCCCCCAAGACTCTCGATAAAAATGATACCTCACTTGTGTGGGTAGGCCTAGCGCCCGCGACAGGAAATGCCCCAAAACACAACGTGGACACATCACATTTTTTGACAGAATACAGAGCTGTTTTTTGCAAAGTGCCTACCTGTAGATTTTGGCCTCTAGCTCAGCCGGCACCTAGGGAAACCTACCAAAGCTGTGCATTTTTGAAAACTAGAGACCTAGGGGAAACCAAGATGGGGTGACTTGTGGGGCTCTGACCAGGTTCTGTTACCCAGAATCCTTTGCAAACCTCAAAAAGTGGCTAAAAAAACAAGTTTTCCTCACATTTCGGTGACAGAAAGTTCTGGAATCTGAGAGGAGCCACAAATTTCCTTCCACCCAGCATTCCCCCAAGTCTCCCGATAAAAATGATACCTCACTTGTGTGGGTAGGCCTAGTGCCCGCGACAGGAAATGCCCCAAAACACAACGTGGACACATCCCATTTTTTGACAGAAAACACAGCTGTTTTTTCCAAAGTGCCTACCTGTAGATTTTGGCCTCTAGCTCAGCCGGCACATAGGGAAACCTACCAAACCTGTGCATTTTTTAAAACTAGAGACCTAGGGGAATCCAAGATGGGGTGACTTGTGGGGCTCTGACCAGGTTCTGTTACCCAGAATCCTTTGCAAACCTCAAAAAGTGGCTAAAAAAACAAGTTTTCCTCACATTTCGGTGACAGAAAGTTCTGGAATCTGAGAGGAGCCACAAATTTCCTTCCACCCAGCGTTCCCCCAAGACTCCCGATAAAAATGATACCTCAATTGTGTGGGTAGGCCTAGCGCCCGCGACAGGAAATGCCCCAAAACACAATGTGGACACATCACATTTTTTGACAGAATACAGAGCTTTTTTTTTGCAAAGTGCCTACCTGTAGATTTTGGCCTCTAGCTCTGCCGGCACATAGGGAAACCTACCAAACCTGTGCATTTTTGAAAACTAGAGACCTAGGGGAATCCAAGATGGGGTGACTTGTGGGGCTCTGACCAGGTTCTGTTACCCAGAATCCTTTGCAAACCTCAAAAAGTGGCTAAAAAAACAAGTGTTCCTCATATTTCGGTGACAGAAAGTTCTGGAATCTGAGAGGAGCCACAAATTTCCTTCCACCTAGCGTTCCCCCAAGTCTCCCGATAAAAATGATACCTCACTTGTGTGGGTAGGCCTAGCGCCCGCAACAGGAAATGCCCCAAAACACAACGTGGACACATCACATTTTTTGACAGAATACAGAGCTGTTTTTTGGAAAGTGCCTACCTGTAGATTTTGGCCTGTAGCTCAGCCGGCACATAGGGAAACCTACCAAACCTGTGCATTTATGAAAACTAGAGACCTAGGGGAATCCAAGATGGGGTGACTTGTGGGGCTCTGACCAGGTTCTGTTACCCAGAATCCTTTGCAAACCTCAAAAAGTGGCTAAAAAAACAAGTTTTCCTCACATTTCGGTGACAGAAAGTTCTGGAATCTGAGAGGAGCCACAAATTTCCTTCCACCCAATGTTCCCCCAAGTCTCCCGATAAAAATGATACCTCGCTTGTGTGGGTAGGCCTAGCGCCCGCGACAGGAAATGCCCCAAAACACAACGTGGACACATCACATTTTTTGACAGAATACAGAGCTGTTTTTTGCAAAGTGCCTACCTGTAGATTTTGGCCTCTAGCTCAGCCGGCACATAGGGAAACCTACCAACGCTGTGCATTTTTGAAAACTAGAGACCTAGGGGAATCCAAGATGGGGTGACTTGTTGGGCTCTGACCAGGTTCTGTTACCCAGAATCCTTTGCAAACCTCAAAAAGTGGCTAAAAAAACAAGTTTTCCTCATATTTCGGTGACAGAAAGTTCTGGAATCTGAGAGGAGCCACAAATTTCCTTCCACCCAGCGTTCCCCCAAGTCTCCCGATAAAAATGATACCTCACTTGTGTGGGTAGGCCTAGCGCCCGCGACAGGAAATGCCCCAAAACACAACATGGACACATCACATTTTTTGACAGAATACAGAGCTGTTTTTTGCAAAGTGCCTACCTGTAGATTTTGGCCTGTAGCTCAGCCGGCACATAGGGAAACCTACCAAACCTGTGCATTTATGAAAACTAGAGACCTAGGGGAATCCAAGATGGGGTGACTTGTGGGGCTCTGACCAGGTTCTGTTACCCAGAATCCTTTGCAAACCTCAAAAAGTGGCTAAAAAAACAAGTTTTCCTCACATTATGGTGACAGAAAGTTCTGGAATCCGAGAGGAGCCACAAATTTCCTTCCACCTAGAGTTCCCCCAAGTCTCCTGATAAAAATTATACCTCACTTGTGTGGGTAGGCCTAGCGCCCACGACAGGAAATGCCCCAAAACACAATGTGGACACATCAAATTTTTTCATAGAAAACAGTGCCTACCTGTGGATTTTGGCCTCTAGCTCAGCCGGCACCTGGGGAAACCTAGCAAACCAGCACATTTTTGAAAACTAGAGACCTAGGGGAATCCAAGATCGGGTGATTTGTGGTGCTCTGACCAGGTTCTGTTACCCAGAATCCTTTGGAAACCTCAAAAAGTGGCTAAAAAAACAAGTTTTCCTCACATTTCGGTGACAGAAAGTTCTGGAATCTGAGAGGAGCCACAAATTTCCTTCCACCCAGCGTTCCCCCAAGTCTCCCGATGAAAATAATACCTCACTTGTGTGGGTAGGCCTAGCGCCTGCGACAGGAAATGCCCCAAAACACAACGTTGACACATCACATTTTTTGACAGAATACAAAGCTGTTTTTTGCTAAGTGCCTACCTGTAGATTTTGGCCTCTAGCTCAGCCGGCACCTAGGGAAACCTACCAAAGCTGTGCATTTTTGAAAACTAGAGACCTAGGGGAATCCAAGATGGGGTGACTTGTGGGGCTCTGACCAGGTTCTGTTACCCAGAATCCTTTGCAAACCTCAAAAAGTGGCTAAAAAAACAAGTTTTCCTCACATTTCGGTGACAGAAAGTTCTGGAATCTGAGAGGAGCCACAAATTTCCTTCTACCCAGCATTCCCCCAAGTCTCCCGATAAAAATGATACCTCACTTGTGTGGGTAGGCCTAGTGCCCGCGACAGGAAATGCCCCAAAACACAACGTGGACACATCCCATTTTTTGACAGAAAACACAGCTGTTTTTTCCAAAGTGCCTACCTGTAGATTTTGGCCTCTAGCTCAGCCGGCACATAGGGAAACCTACCAAACCTGTGCATTTTTGAAAACTAGAGACCATGGGGAATCCAAGATGGGGTGACTTGTGGGGCTCTGACCAGGTTCTGTTACCCAGAATCCTTTGGAAACCTCAAAAAGTGGCTAAAAAAACAAGTTTTCCTCACATTTCGGTGACAGAAAGTTCTGGAATCTGAGAGGAGCCACAAATTTCCTTCCACCCAGCGTTCCCCCAAGACTCCCGATAAAAATGATACCTCAATTGTGTGGGTAGGCCTAGCGCCCGCGACAGGAAATGCCCCAAAACACAATGTGGACACATCACATTTTTTGACAGAATACAGAGCTTTTTTTTTGCAAAGTGCCTACCTGTAGATTTTAGCCTCTAGCTCTGCCGGCACATAGGGAAACCTACCAAACCTGTGCATTTTTGAAAACTAGAGACCTAGGGGAATCCAAGATAGGGTGACTTGTTGGGCTCTGACCAGGTTCTGTTACCCAGAATCCTTTGCAAACCTCAAAAAGTGGCTAAAAAAACAAGTTTTCCTCACATTATGGTGACAGAAAGTTCTGGAATCCGAGAGGAGCCACAAATTTCCTTCCACCTAGAGTTCCCCCAAGTCTCCTGATAAAAATTATACCTCACTTGTGTGGGTAGGCCTAGCGCCCACGACAGGAAATGCCCCAAAACACAATGTGGACACATCAAATTTTTTCATAGAAAACAGTGCCTACCTGTGGATTTTGGCCTCTAGCTCAGCCGGCACCTGGGGAAACCTAGCAAACCAGCACATTTTTGAAAACTAGAGACCTAGGGGAATCCAAAATCGGGTGATTTGTGGTGCTCTGACCAGGTTCTGTTACCCAGAATCCTTTGGAAACCTCAAAAAGTGGCTAAAAAAACAAGTTTTCCTCACATTTCGGTGACAGAAAGTTCTGGAATCTGAGAGGAGCCACAAATTTCCTTCCACCCAGCGTTCCCCCAAGTCTCCCGATAAAAATAATACCTCACTTGTGTGGGTAGGCCTAGCGCCTGCGACAGGAAATGCCCCAAAACACAACGTGGACACATCACATTTTTTGACAGAATACAGAGCTGTTTTTTGCTAAGTGCCTACCTGTAGATTTTGGCCTCTAGCTCAGCCGGCACATAGGGAAACCTACCAACGCTGTGCATTTTTGAAAACTAGAGACCTAGGGGAATCCAAGATGGGGTGACTTGTGGGGCTCTGACCAGGTTCTGTTACCCAGAATCCTTTGGAAACCTCAAAAAGTGGCTAAAAAAACAAGTTTTCCTCCCATTTCGGTGACAGAAAGTTCTGGAATCTGAGAGGAGCCACAAATTTCCTTCCACCCAGCGTTCCCCCAAGACTCTCGATAAAAATGATACCTCACTTGTGTGGGTAGGCCTAGCGCCCGCGACAGGAAATGCCCCAAAACACAACGTGGACACATCACATTTTTTGACAGAATACAGAGCTGTTTTTTGCAAAGTGCCTACCTGTAGATTTTGGCCTCTAGCTCAGCCGGCACCTAGGGAAACCTACCAAAGCTGTGCATTTTTGAAAACTAGAGACCTAGGGGAAACCAAGATGGGGTGACTTGTGGGGCTCTGACCAGGTTCTGTTACCCAGAATCCTTTGCAAACCTCAAAAAGTGGCTAAAAAAACAAGTTTTCCTCACATTTCGGTGACAGAAAGTTCTGGAATCTGAGAGGAGCCACAAATTTCCTTCCACCCAGCATTCCCCCAAGTCTCCCGATAAAAATGATACCTCACTTGTGTGGGTAGGCCTAGTGCCCGCGACAGGAAATGCCCCAAAACACAACGTGGACACATCCCATTTTTTGACAGAAAACACAGCTGTTTTTTCCAAAGTGCCTACCTGTAGATTTTGGCCTCTAGCTCAGCCGGCACATAGGGAAACCTACCAAACCTGTGCATTTTTTAAAACTAGAGACCTAGGGGAATCCAAGATGGGGTGACTTGTGGGGCTCTGACCAGGTTCTGTTACCCAGAATCCTTTGCAAACCTCAAAAAGTGGCTAAAAAAACAAGTTTTCCTCACATTTCGGTGACAGAAAGTTCTGGAATCTGAGAGGAGCCACAAATTTCCTTCCACCCAGCGTTCCCCCAAGACTCCCGATAAAAATGATACCTCAATTGTGTGGGTAGGCCTAGCGCCCGCGACAGGAAATGCCCCAAAACACAATGTGGACACATCACATTTTTTGACAGAATACAGAGCTTTTTTTTTGCAAAGTGCCTACCTGTATATTTTGGCCTCCAGCTCTGCCGGCACATAGGGAAACCTACCAAACCTGTGCATTTTTGAAAACTAGAGACCTAGGGGAATCCAAGATGGGGTGACTTGTGGGGCTCTGACCAGGTTCTGTTACCCAGAATCCTTTGCAAACCTCAAAAAGTGGCTAAAAAAACAAGTGTTCCTCATATTTCGGTGACAGAAAGTTCTGGAATCTGAGAGGAGCCACAAATTTCCTTCCACCTAGCGTTCCCCCAAGTCTCCCGATAAAAATGATACCTCACTTGTGTGGGTAGGCCTAGCGCCCGCAACAGGAAATGCCCCAAAACACAACGTGGACACATCACATTTTTTGACAGAATACAGAGCTGTTTTTTGGAAAGTGCCTACCTGTAGATTTTGGCCTGTAGCTCAGCCGGCACATAGGGAAACCTACCAAACCTGTGCATTTATGAAAACTAGAGACCTAGGGGAATCCAAGATGGGGTGACTTGTGGGGCTCTGACCAGGTTCTGTTACCCAGAATCCTTTGCAAACCTCAAAAAGTGGCTAAAAAAACAAGTTTTCCTCACATTTCGGTGACAGAAAGTTCTGGAATCTGAGAGGAGCCACAAATTTCCTTCCACCCAATGTTCCCCCAAGTCTCCCGATAAAAATGATACCTCGCTTGTGTGGGTAGGCCTAGCGCCCGCGACAGGAAATGCCCCAAAACACAATGTGGACACATCACATTTTTTGACAGAATACAGAGCTGTTTTTTGCAAAGTGCCTACCTGTAGATTTTGGCCTCTAGCTCAGCCGGCACATAGGGAAACCTACCAAAGCTGTGCATTTTTGAAAACTAGAGACCTAGGGGAATCCAAGATAGGGTGACTTGTTGGGCTCTGACCAGGTTCTGTTACCCAGAATCCTTTGCAAACCTCAAAAAGTGGCTAAAAAAACAAGTTTTCCTCACATTATGGTGACAGAAAGTTCTGGAATCCGAGA
This sequence comes from Pleurodeles waltl, assembly GCF_031143425.1. Lineage (NCBI taxonomy): Eukaryota > Metazoa > Chordata > Amphibia > Caudata > Salamandridae > Pleurodeles > Pleurodeles waltl. Next base: position 771,214,123 of record NC_090439.1, on the reverse strand, counting down.
GGAGCCACAAATTTCCTTCCACCTAGAGTTCCCCCAAGTCTCCTGATAAAAATTATACCTCACTTGTGTGGGTAGGCCTAGCGCCCACGACAGGAAATGCCCCAAAACACAATGTGGACACATCAAATTTTTTCATAGAAAACAGTGCCTACCTGTGGATTTTGGCCTCTAGCTCAGCCGGCACCTGGGGAAACCTAGCAAACCAGCACATTTTTGAAAACTAGAGACCTAGGGGAATCCAAAATCGGGTGATTTGTGGTGCTCTGACCAGGTTCTGTTACCCAGAATCCTTTGGAAACCTCAAAAAGTGGCTAAAAAAACAAGTTTTCCTCACATTTCGGTGACAGAAAGTTCTGGAATCTGAGAGGAGCCACAAATTTCCTTCCACCCAGCGTTCCCCCAAGTCTCCCGATAAAAATAATACCTCACTTGTGTGGGTAGGCCTAGCGCCTGCGACAGGAAATGCCCCAAAACACAACGTGGACACATCACATTTTTTGACAGAATACAGAGCTGTTTTTTGCTAAGTGCCTACCTGTAGATTTTGGCCTCTAGCTCAGCCGGCACATAGGGAAACCTACCAACGCTGTGCATTTTTGAAAACTAGAGACCTAGGGGAATCCAAGATGGGGTGACTTGTGGGGCTCTGACCAGGTTCTGTTACCCAGAATCCTTTGGAAACCTCAAAAAGTGGCTAAAAAAACAAGTTTTCCTCCCATTTCGGTGACAGAAAGTTCTGGAATCTGAGAGGAGCCACAAATTTCCTTCCACCCAGCGTTCCCCCAAGACTCTCGATAAAAATGATACCTCACTTGTGTGGGTAGGCCTAGCGCCCGCGACAGGAAATGCCCCAAAACACAACGTGGACACATCACATTTTTTGACAGAATACAGAGCTGTTTTTTGCAAAGTGCCTACCTGTAGATTTTGGCCTCTAGCTCAGCCGGCACCTAGGGAAACCTACCAAAGCTGTGCATTTTTGAAAACTAGAGACCTAGGGGAAACCAAGATGGGGTGACTTGTGGGGCTCTGACCAGGTTCTGTTACCCAGAATCCTTTGCAAACCTCAAAAAGTGGCTAAAAAAACAAGTTTTCCTCACATTTCGGTGACAGAAAGTTCTGGAATCTGAGAGGAGCCACAAATTTCCTTCCACCCAGCATTCCCCCAAGTCTCCCGATAAAAATGATACCTCACTTGTGTGGGTAGGCCTAGTGCCCGCGACAGGAAATGCCCCAAAACACAACGTGGACACATCCCATTTTTTGACAGAAAACACAGCTGTTTTTTCCAAAGTGCCTACCTGTAGATTTTGGCCTCTAGCTCAGCCGGCACATAGGGAAACCTACCAAACCTGTGCATTTTTGAAAACTAGAGACCTAGGGGAATCCAAGATGGGGTGACTTGTGGGGCTCTGACCAGGTTCTGTTACCCAGAATCCTTTGCAAACCTCAAAAAGTGGCTAAAAAAACAACTTTTCCTCACATTTCGGTGACAGAAAGTTCTGGAATCTGAGAGGAGCCACAAATTTCCTTCCACCCAGCGTTCCCCCAAGACTCCCGATAAAAATGATACCTCAATTGTGTGGGTAGGCCTAGCGCCCGCGACAGGAAATGCCCCAAAACACAATGTGGACACATCACATTTTTTGACAGAATACAGAGCTTTTTTTTTGCAAAGTGCCTACCTGTAGATTTTGGCCTCTAGCTCTGCCGGCACATAGGGAAACCTACCAAACCTGTGCATTTTTGAAAACTAGAGACCTAGGGGAATCCAAGATGGGGTGACTTGTGGGGCTCTGACCAGGTTCTGTTACCCAGAATCCTTTGCAAACCTCAAAAAGTGGCTAAAAAAACAAGTGTTCCTCATATTTCGGTGACAGAAAGTTCTGGAATCTGAGAGGAGCCACAAATTTCCTTCCACCTAGCGTTCCCCCAAGTCTCCCGATAAAAATGATACCTCACTTGTGTGGGTAGGCCTAGCGCCCGCAACAGGAAATGCCCCAAAACACAACGTGGACACATCACATTTTTTGACAGAATACAGAGCTGTTTTTTGGAAAGTGCCTACCTGTAGATTTTGGCCTGTAGCTCAGCCGGCACATAGGGAAACCTACCAAACCTGTGCATTTATGAAAACTAGAGACCTAGGGGAATCCAAGATGGGGTGACTTGTGGGGCTCTGACCAGGTTCTGTTACCCAGAATCCTTTGCAAACCTCAAAAAGTGGCTAAAAAAACAAGTTTTCCTCACATTTCGGTGACAGAAAGTTCTGGAATCTGAGAGGAGCCACAAATTTCCTTCCACCCAATGTTCCCCCAAGTCTCCCGATAAAAATGATACCTCGCTTGTGTGGGTAGGCCTAGCGCCCGCGACAGGAAATGCCCCAAAACACAACGTGGACACATCACATTTTTTGACAGAATACAGAGCTGTTTTTTGCAAAGTGCCTACCTGTAGATTTTGGCCTCTAGCTCAGCCGGCACATAGGGAAACCTACCAACGCTGTGCATTTTTGAAAACTAGAGACCTAGGGGAATCCAAGATGGGGTGACTTGTGGGGCTCTGACCAGGTTCTGTTACCCAGAATCCTTTGCAAACCTCAAAAAGTGGCTAAAAAAACAAGTTTTCCTCACATTTCGGTGACAGAAAGTTCTGGAATCTGAGAGGAGCCACAAATTTCCTTCTACCCAGCATTCCCCCAAGTCTCCCGATAAAAATGATACCTCACTTGTGTGGGTAGGCCTAGTGCCCGCGACAGGAAATGCCCCAAAACACAACGTGGACACATCCCATTTTTTGACAGAAAACACAGCTGTTTTTTCCAAAGTGCCTACCTGTAGATTTTGGCCTCTAGCTCAGCCGGCACATAGGGAAACCTACCAAACCTGTGCATTTTTGAAAACTAGAGACCATGGGGAATCCAAGATGGGGTGACTTGTGGGGCTCTGACCAGGTTCTGTTACCCAGAATCCTTTGGAAACCTCAAAAAGTGGCTAAAAAAACAAGTTTTCCTCACATTTCGGTGACAGAAAGTTCTGGAATCTGAGAGGAGCCACAAATTTCCTTCCACCCAGCGTTCCCCCAAGACTCCCGATAAAAATGATACCTCAATTGTGTGGGTAGGCCTAGCGCCCGCGACAGGAAATGCCCCAAAACACAATGTGGACACATCACATTTTTTGACAGAATACAGAGCTTTTTTTTTGCAAAGTGCCTACCTGTAGATTTTAGCCTCTAGCTCTGCCGGCACATAGGGAAACCTACCAAACCTGTGCATTTTTGAAAACTAGAGACCTAGGGGAATCCAAGATAGGGTGACTTGTTGGGCTCTGACCAGGTTCTGTTACCCAGAATCCTTTGCAAACCTCAAAAAGTGGCTAAAAAAACAAGTTTTCCTCACATTATGGTGACAGAAAGTTCTGGAATCCGAGAGGAGCCACAAATTTCCTTCCACCTAGAGTTCCCCCAAGTCTCCTGATAAAAATTATACCTCACTTGTGTGGGTAGGCCTAGCGCCCACGACAGGAAATGCCCCAAAACACAATGTGGACACATCAAATTTTTTCATAGAAAACAGTGCCTACCTGTGGATTTTGGCCTCTAGCTCAGCCGGCACCTGGGGAAACCTAGCAAACCAGCACATTTTTGAAAACTAGAGACCTAGGGGAATCCAAAATCGGGTGATTTGTGGTGCTCTGACCAGGTTCTGTTACCCAGAATCCTTTGGAAACCTCAAAAAGTGGCTAAAAAAACAAGTTTTCCTCACATTTCGGTGACAGAAAGTTCTGGAATCTGAGAGGAGCCACAAATTTCCTTCCACCCAGCGTTCCCCCAAGTCTCCCGATAAAAATAATACCTCACTTGTGTGGGTAGGCCTAGCGCCTGCGACAGGAAATGCCCCAAAACACAACGTGGACACATCACATTTTTTGACAGAATACAGAGCTGTTTTTTGCTAAGTGCCTACCTGTAGATTTTGGCCTCTAGCTCAGCCGGCACATAGGGAAACCTACCAACGCTGTGCATTTTTGAAAACTAGAGACCTAGGGGAATCCAAGATGGGGTGACTTGTGGGGCTCTGACCAGGTTCTGTTACCCAGAATCCTTTGGAAACCTCAAAAAGTGGCTAAAAAAACAAGTTTTCCTCCCATTTCGGTGACAGAAAGTTCTGGAATCTGAGAGGAGCCACAAATTTCCTTCCACCCAGCGTTCCCCCAAGACTCTCGATAAAAATGATACCTCACTTGTGTGGGTAGGCCTAGCGCCCGCGACAGGAAATGCCCCAAAACACAACGTGGACACATCACATTTTTTGACAGAATACAGAGCTGTTTTTTGCAAAGTGCCTACCTGTAGATTTTGGCCTCTAGCTCAGCCGGCACCTAGGGAAACCTACCAAAGCTGTGCATTTTTGAAAACTAGAGACCTAGGGGAAACCAAGATGGGGTGACTTGTGGGGCTCTGACCAGGTTCTGTTACCCAGAATCCTTTGCAAACCTCAAAAAGTGGCTAAAAAAACAAGTTTTCCTCACATTTCGGTGACAGAAAGTTCTGGAATCTGAGAGGAGCCACAAATTTCCTTCCACCCAGCATTCCCCCAAGTCTCCCGATAAAAATGATACCTCACTTGTGTGGGTAGGCCTAGTGCCCGCGACAGGAAATGCCCCAAAACACAACGTGGACACATCCCATTTTTTGACAGAAAACACAGCTGTTTTTTCCAAAGTGCCTACCTGTAGATTTTGGCCTCTAGCTCAGCCGGCACATAGGGAAACCTACCAAACCTGTGCATTTTTTAAAACTAGAGACCTAGGGGAATCCAAGATGGGGTGACTTGTGGGGCTCTGACCAGGTTCTGTTACCCAGAATCCTTTGCAAACCTCAAAAAGTGGCTAAAAAAACAAGTTTTCCTCACATTTCGGTGACAGAAAGTTCTGGAATCTGAGAGGAGCCACAAATTTCCTTCCACCCAGCGTTCCCCCAAGACTCCCGATAAAAATGATACCTCAATTGTGTGGGTAGGCCTAGCGCCCGCGACAGGAAATGCCCCAAAACACAATGTGGACACATCACATTTTTTGACAGAATACAGAGCTTTTTTTTTGCAAAGTGCCTACCTGTATATTTTGGCCTCTAGCTCTGCCGGCACATAGGGAAACCTACCAAACCTGTGCATTTTTGAAAACTAGAGACCTAGGGGAATCCAAGATGGGGTGACTTGTGGGGCTCTGACCAGGTTCTGTTACCCAGAATCCTTTGCAAACCTCAAAAAGTGGCTAAAAAAACAAGTGTTCCTCATATTTCGGTGACAGAAAGTTCTGGAATCTGAGAGGAGCCACAAATTTCCTTCCACCTAGCGTTCCCCCAAGTCTCCCGATAAAAATGATACCTCACTTGTGTGGGTAGGCCTAGCGCCCGCAACAGGAAATGCCCCAAAACACAACGTGGACACATCACATTTTTTGACAGAATACAGAGCTGTTTTTTGGAAAGTGCCTACCTGTAGATTTTGGCCTGTAGCTCAGCCGGCACATAGGGAAACCTACCAAACCTGTGCATTTATGAAAACTAGAGACCTAGGGGAATCCAAGATGGGGTGACTTGTGGGGCTCTGACCAGGTTCTGTTACCCAGAATCCTTTGCAAACCTCAAAAAGTGGCTAAAAAAACAAGTTTTCCTCACATTTCGGTGACAGAAAGTTCTGGAATCTGAGAGGAGCCACAAATTTCCTTCCACCCAATGTTCCCCCAAGTCTCCCGATAAAAATGATACCTCGATTGTGTGGGTAGGCCTAGCGCCCGCGACAGGAAATGCCCCAAAACACAATGTGGACACATCACATTTTTTGACAGAATACAGAGCTGTTTTTTGCAAAGTGCCTACCTGTAGATTTTGGCCTCTAGCTCAGCCGGCACATAGGGAAACCTACCAAAGCTGTGCATTTTTGAAAACTAGAGACCTAGGGGAATCCAAGATAGGGTGACTTGTTGGGCTCTGACCAGGTTCTGTTACCCAGAATCCTTTGCAAACCTCAAAAAGTGGCTAAAAAAACAAGTTTTCCTCACATTATGGTGACAGAAAGTTCTGGAATCCGAGAGGAGCCACAAATTTCCTTCCACCTAGAGTTCCCCCAAGTCTCCTGATAAAAATTATACCTCACTTGTGTGGGTAGGCCTAGCGCCCACGACAGGAAATGCCCCAAAACACAATGTGGACACATCAAATTTTTTCATAGAAAACAGTGCCTACCTGTGGATTTTGGCCTCTAGCTCAGCCGGCACCTGGGGAAACCTAGCAAACCAGCACATTTTTGAAAACTAGAGACCTAGGGGAATCCAAAATCGGGTGATTTGTGGTGCTCTGACCAGGTTCTGTTACCCAGAATCCTTTGGAAACCTCAAAAAGTGGCTAAAAAAACAAGTTTTCCTCACATTTCGGTGACAGAAAGTTCTGGAATCTGAGAGGAGCCACAAATTTCCTTCCACCCAGCGTTCCCCCAAGTCTCCCGATAAAAATAATACCTCACTTGTGTGGGTAGGCCTAGCGCCTGCGACAGGAAATGCCCCAAAACACAACGTGGACACATCACATTTTTTGACAGAATACAGAGCTGTTTTTTGCTAAGTGCCTACCTGTAGATTTTGGCCTCTAGCTCAGCCGGCACATAGGGAAACCTACCAACGCTGTGCATTTTTGAAAACTAGAGACCTAGGGGAATCCAAGATGGGGTGACTTGTGGGGCTCTGACCAGGTTCTGTTACCCAGAATCCTTTGGAAACCTCAAAAAGTGGCTAAAAAAACAAGTTTTCCTCCCATTTCGGTGACAGAAAGTTCTGGAATCTGAGAGGAGCCACAAATTTCCTTCCACCCAGCGTTCCCCCAAGACTCTCGATAAAAATGATACCTCACTTGTGTGGGTAGGCCTAGCGCCCGCGACAGGAAATGCCCCAAAACACAACGTGGACACATCACATTTTTTGACAGAATACAGAGCTGTTTTTTGCAAAGTGCCTACCTGTAGATTTTGGCCTCTAGCTCAGCCGGCACCTAGGGAAACCTACCAAAGCTGTGCATTTTTGAAAACTAGAGACCTAGGGGAAACCAAGATGGGGTGACTTGTGGGGCTCTGACCAGGTTCTGTTACCCAGAATCCTTTGCAAACCTCAAAAAGTGGCTAAAAAAACAAGTTTTCCTCACATTTCGGTGACAGAAAGTTCTGGAATCTGAGAGGAGCCACAAATTTCCTTCCACCCAGCATTCCCCCAAGTCTCCCGATAAAAATGATACCTCACTTGTGTGGGTAGGCCTAGTGCCCGCGACAGGAAATGCCCCAAAACACAACGTGGACACATCCCATTTTTTGACAGAAAACACAGCTGTTTTTTCCAAAGTGCCTACCTGTAGATTTTGGCCTCTAGCTCAGCCGGCACATAGGGAAACCTACCAAACCTGTGCATTTTTGAAAACTAGAGACCTAGGGGAATCCAAGATGGGGTGACTTGTGGGGCTCTGACCAGGTTCTGTTACCCAGAATCCTTTGCAAACCTCAAAAAGTGGCTAAAAAAACAACTTTTCCTCACATTTCGGTGACAGAAAGTTCTGGAATCTGAGAGGAGCCACAAATTTCCTTCCACCCAGCGTTCCCCCAAGACTCCCGATAAAAATGATACCTCAATTGTGTGGGTAGGCCTAGCGCCCGCGACAGGAAATGCCCCAAAACACAATGTGGACACATCACATTTTTTGACAGAATACAGAGCTTTTTTTTTGAAAAGTGCCTACCTGTAGATTTTGGCCTCTAGCTCTGCCGGCACATAGGGAAACCTACCAAACCTGTGCATTTTTGAAAACTAGAGACCTAGGGGAATCCAAGATGGGGTGACTTGTGGGGCTCTGACCAGGTTCTGTTACCCAGAATCCTTTGCAAACCTCAAAAAGTGGCTAAAAAAACAAGTGTTCCTCATATTTCGGTGACAGAAAGTTCTGGAATCTGAGAGGAGCCACAAATTTCCTTCCACCTAGCGTTCCCCCAAGTCTCCCGATAAAAATGATACCTCACTTGTGTGGGTAGGCCTAGCGCCCGCAACAGGAAATGCCCCAAAACACAACGTGGACACATCACATTTTTTGACAGAATACAGAGCTGTTTTTTGGAAAGTGCCTACCTGTAGATTTTGGCCTGTAGCTCAGCCGGCACATAGGGAAACCTACCAAAGCTGTGCATTTTTGAAAACTAGAGACCTAGGGGAATCCAAGATGGGGTGACTTGTGGGGCTCTGACCAGGTTCTGTTACCCAGAATCCTTTGCAAACCTCAAAAAGTGGCTAAAAAAACAAGTTTTCCTCACATTTCGGTGACAGAAAGTTCTGGAATCTGAGAGGAGCCACAAATTTCCTTCCACCCAATGTTCCCCCAAGTCTCCCGATAAAAATGATACCTCGCTTGTGTGGGTAGGCCTAGCGCCCGCGACAGGAAATGCCCCAAAACACAACGTGGACACATCACATTTTTTGACAGAATACAGAGCTGTTTTTTGCAAAGTGCCTACCTGTAGATTTTGGCCTCTAGCTCAGCCGGCACATAGGGAAACCTACCAACGCTGTGCATTTTTGAAAACTAGAGACCTAGGGGAATCCAAGATGGGGTGACTTGTTGGGCTCTGACCAGGTTCTGTTACCCAGAATCCTTTGCAAACCTCAAAAAGTGGCTAAAAAAACAAGTTTTCCTCATATTTCGGTGACAGAAAGTTCTGGAATCTAAGAGGAGCCACAAATTTCCTTCCACCCAGCTTTCCCCCAAGTCTCCCGATAAAAATGATACCTCACTTGTGTGGGTAGGCCTAACGCCCGCGACAGGAAATGCCCCAAAACACAACGTGGACACATCACATTTTTTGACAGAATACAGAGCTGTTTTTTGCAAAGTGCCTACCTGTAGATTTTGGCCTCTAGCTCAGCCGGCACATAGGGAAACCTACCAACGCTGTGCATTTTTGAAAACTAGAGACCTAGGGGAATCCAAGATGGGGTGACTTGTTGGGCTCTGACCAGGTTCTGTTACCCAGAATCCTTTGCAAACCTCAAAAAGTGGCTAAAAAAACAAGTTTTCCTCACATTTCGGTGACAGAAAGTTCTGGAATCTGAGAGGAGCCACAAATTTCCTTCCACCCAATGTTCCCCCAAGTCTCCCGATAAAAATGATACCTCGCTTGTGTGGGTAGGCCTAGCGCCCGCGACAGGAAATGCCCCAAAACACAACGTGGACACATCACATTTTTTGACAGAATACAGAGCTGTTTTTTGCAAAGTGCCTACCTGTAGATTTTGGCCTCTAGCTCAGCCGGCACATAGGGAAACCTACCAACGCTGTGCATTTTTGAAAACTAGAGACCTAGGGGAATCCAAGATGGGGTGACTTGTTGGGCTCTGACCAGGTTCTGTTACCCAGAATCCTTTGCAAACCTCAAAAAGTGGCTAAAAAAACAAGTTTTCCTCATATTTCGGTGACAGAAAGTTCTGGAATCTAAGAGGAGCCACAAATTTCCTTCCACCCAGCTTTCCCCCAAGTCTCCCGATAAAAATGATACCTCACTTGTGTGGGTAGGCCTAACGCCCGTGACAGGAAATGCCCCAAAACACAACGTGGACACATCACATTTTTTGACAGAATACAGAGCTGTTTTTTGCAAAGTGCCTACCTGTAGATTTTGGCCTGTAGCTCAGCCGGCACATAGGGAAACCTACCAAACCTGTGCATTTATGAAAACTAGAGACCTAGGGGAATCCAAGATGGGGTGACTTGTGGGGCTCTGACCAGGTTCTGTTACCCAGAATCCTTTGGAAACCTCAAAAAGTGGCTAAAAAAACAAGTTTTCCTCCCATTTCGGTGACAGAAAGTTCTGGAATCTGAGAGGAGCCACAAATTTCCTTCCACCCAGCGTTCCCCCAAGACTCTCGATAAAAATGATACCTCACTTGTGTGGGTAGGCCTAGCGCCCGCGACAGGAAATGCCCCAAAACACAACGTGGACACATCACATTTTTTGACAGAATACAGAGCTGTTTTTTGCAAAGTGCCTACCTGTAGATTTTGGCCTCTAGCTCAGCCGGCACCTAGGGAAACCTACCAAAGCTGTGCATTTTTGAAAACTAGAGACCTAGGGGAATCCAAGATGGGGTGACTTGTGGGGCTCTGACCAGGTTCTGTTACCCAGAATCCTTTGCAAACCTCAAAAAGTGGCTAAAAAAACAAGTTTTCCTCACATTTCGGTGACAGAAAGTTCTGGAATCTGAGAGGAGCCACAAATTTCCTTCCACCCAGCATTCCCCCAAGTCTCCCGATAAAAATGATACCTCACTTGTGTGGGTAGGCCTAGTGCCCGCGACAGGAAATGCCCCAAAACACAACGTGGACACATCCCATTTTTTGACAGAAAACACAGCTGTTTTTTCCAAAGTGCCCACCTGTAGATTTTGGCCTCTAGCTCAGCCGGCACATAGGGAAACCTACCAAACCTGTGCATTTTTTAAAACTAGAGACCTAGGGGAATCCAAGATGGGGTGACTTGTTGGGCTCTGACCAGGTTCTGTTACCCAGAATCCTTTGCAAACCTCAAAAAGTGGCTAAAAAAACAAGTTTTCCTCACATTTCGGTGACAGAAAGTTCCGGAATCTGAGAGGAGCCACAAATTTCCTTCCACCCAGCGTTCCCCCAAGACTCCCGATAAAAATGATACCTCAATTGTGTGGGTAGGCCTAGCGCCCGCGACAGGAAATGCCCCAAAACACAATGTGGACACATCACATTTTTTGACAGAATACAGAGCTTTTTTTTTGCAAAGTGCCTACCTGTAGATTTTGGCCTCTAGCTCTGCCGGCACATAGGGAAACCTACCAAACCTGTGCATTTTTGAAAACTAGAGACGTAGGGGAATCCAAGATGGGGTGACTTGTGGGGCTCTGACCAGGTTCTGTTACCCAGAATCCTTTGCAAACCTCAAAAAGTGGCTAAAAAAACAAGTGTTCCTCATATTTCGGTGACAGAAAGTTCTGGAATCTGAGAGGAGCCACAAATTTCCTTCCACCTAGCGTTCCCCCAAGTCTCCCGATAAAAATGATACCTCACTTGTGTGGGTAGGCCTAGCGCCCGCAACAGGAAATGCCCCAAAACACAACGTGGACACATCACATTTTTTGACAGAATACAGAGCTGTTTTTTGGAAAGTGCCTACCTGTAGATTTTGGCCTGTAGCTCAGCCGGCACATAGGGAAACCTACCAAACCTGTGCATTTATGAAAACTAGAGACCTAGGGGAATCCAAGATGGGGTGACTTGTGGGGCTCTGACCAGGTTCTGTTACCCAGAATCCTTTGCAAACCTCAAAAAGTGGCTAAAAAAACAAGTTTTCCTCACATTTCGGTGACAGAAAGTTCTGGAATCTGAGAGGAGCCACAAATTTCCTTCCACCCAATGTTCCCCCAAGTCTCCCGATAAAAATGATACCTCACTTGTGTGGGTAGGCCTAACGCCCGCGACAGGAAATGCCCCAAAACACAACGTGGACACATCACATTTTTTGACAGAATACAGAGCTGTTTTTTGCAAAGTGCCTACCTGTAGATTTTGGCCTCTAGCTCAGCCGGCACATAGGGAAACCTACCAACGCTGTGCATTTTTGAAAACTAGAGACCTAGGGGAATCCAAGATGGGGTGACTTGTTGGGCTCTGACCAGGTTCTGTTACCCAGAATCCTTTGCAAACCTCAAAAAGTGGCTAAAAAAACAAGTTTTCCTCATATTTCGGTGACAGAAAGTTCTGGAATCTAAGAGGAGCCACAAATTTCCTTCCACCCAGCTTTCCCCCAAGTCTCCCGATAAAAATGATACCTCACTTGTGTGGGTAGGCCTAACGCCCGCGACAGGAAATGCCCCAAAACACAACGTGGACACATCACATTTTTTGACAGAATACAGAGCTGTTTTTTGCAAAGTGCCTACCTGTAGATTTTGGCCTGTAGCTCAGCCGGCACATAGGGAAACCTACCAAACCTGTGCATTTATGAAAACTAGAGACCTAGGGGAATCCAAGATGGGGTGACTTGTGGGGCTCTGACCAGGTTCTGTTACCCAGAATCCTTTGGAAACCTCAAAAAGTGGCTAAAAAAACAAGTTTTCCTCCCATTTCGGTGACAGAAAGTTCTGGAATCTGAGAGGAGCCACAAATTTCCTTCCACCCAGCGTTCCCCCAAGACTCTCGATAAAAATGATACCTCACTTGTGTGGGTAGGCCTAGCGCCCGCGACAGGAAATGCCCCAAACACAACGTGGACACATCACATTTTTTGACAGAATACAGAGCTGTTTTTTGCAAAGTGCCTACCTGTAGATTTTGGCCTCTAGCTCAGCCGGCACCTAGGGAAACCTACCAAAGCTGTGCATTTTTGAAAACTAGAGACCTAGGGGAATCCAAGATGGGGTGACTTGTGGGGCTCTGACCAGGTTCTGTTACCCAGAATCCTTTGCAAACCTCAAAAAGTGGCTAAAAAAACAAGTTTTCCTCACATTTCGGTGACAGAAAGTTCTGGAATCTGAGAGGAGCCACAAATTTCCTTCCACCCAGCATTCCCCCAAGTCTCCCGATAAAAATGATACCTCACTTGTGTGGGTAGGCCTAGTGCCCGCGACAGGAAATGCCCCAAAACACAACGTGGACACATCCCATTTTTTGACAGAAAACACAGCTGTTTTTTCCAAAGTGCCTACCTGTAGATTTTGGCCTCTAGCTCAGCCGGCACATAGGGAAACCTACCAAACCTGTGCATTTTTTAAAACTAGAGACCTAGGGGAATCCAAGATGGGGTGACTTGTTGGGCTCTGACCAGGTTCTGTTACCCAGAATCCTTTGCAAACCTCAAAAAGTGGCTAAAAAAACAAGTTTTCCTCACATTTCGGTGACAGAAAGTTCTGGAATCTGAGAGGAGCCACAAATTTCCTTCCACCCAGCGTTCCCCCAAGACTCCCGATAAAAATGATACCTCAATTGTGTGGGTAGGCCTAGCGCCCGCGACAGGAAATGCCCCAAAACACAATGTGGACACATCACATTTTTTGACAGAATACAGAGCTTTTTTTTTGCAAAGTGCCTACCTGTAGATTTTGGCCTCTAGCTCTGCCGGCACATAGGGAAACCTACCAAACCTGTGCATTTTTGAAAACTAGAGACGTAGGGGAATCCAAGATGGGGTGACTTGTGGGGCTCTGACCAGGTTCTGTTACCCAGAATCCTTTGCAAACCTCAAAAAGTGGCTAAAAAAACAAGTGTTCCTCATATTTCGGTGACAGAAAGTTCTGGAATCTGAGAGGAGCCACAAATTTCCTTCCACCTAGCGTTCCCCCAAGTCTCCCGATAAAAATGATACCTCACTTGTGTGGGTAGGCCTAGCGCCCGCAACAGGAAATGCCCCAAAACACAACGTGGACACATCACATTTTTTGACAGAATACAGAGCTGTTTTTTGGAAAGTGCCTACCTGTAGATTTTGGCCTGTAGCTCAGCCGGCACATAGGGAAACCTACCAAACCTGTGCATTTATGAAAACTAGAGACCTAGGGGAATCCAAGATGGGGTGACTTGTGGGGCTCTGACCAGGTTCTGTTACCCAGAATCCTTTGCAAACCTCAAAAAGTGGCTAAAAAAACAAGTTTTCCTCACATTTCGGTGACAGAAAGTTCTGGAATCTGAGAGGAGCCACAAATTTCCTTCCACCCAATGTTCCCCCAAGTCTCCCGATAAAAATGATACCTCGCTTGTGTGGGTAGGCCTAGCGCCCGCGACAGGAAATGCCCCAAAACACAACGTGGACACATCACATTTTTTGACAGAATACAGAGCTGTTTTTTGCAAAGTGCCTACCTGTAGATTTTGGCCTCTAGCTCAGCCGGCACATAGGGAAACCTACCAACGCTGTGCATTTTTGAAAACTAGAGACCTAGGGGAATCCAAGATGGGGTGACTTGTTGGGCTCTGACCAGGTTCTGTTACCCAGAATCCTTTGCAAACCTCAAAAAGTGGCTAAAAAAACAAGTTTTCCTCATATTTCGGTGACAGAAAGTTCTGGAATCTAAGAGGAGCCACAAATTTCCTTCCACCCAGCTTTCCCCCAAGTCTCCCGATAAAAATGATACCTCACTTGTGTGGGTAGGCCTAACGCCCGCGACAGGAAATGCCCCAAAACACAACGTGGACACATCACATTTTTTGACAGAATACAGAGCTGTTTTTTGCAAAGTGCCTACCTGTAGATTTTGGCCTGTAGCTCAGCCGGCACATAGGGAAACCTACCAAACCTGTGCATTTATGAAAACTAGAGACCTAGGGGAATCCAAGATGGGGTGACTTGTGGGGCTCTGACCAGGTTCTGTTACCCAGAATCCTTTGCAAACCTCAAAATGTGGCTAAAAAAACAACTTTTCCTCACATTTCGGTGACAGAAAGTTCTGGAATCTGAGAGGAGCCACAAATTTCCTTCCACCCAATGTTCCCCCAAGTCTCCCGATAAAAATGATACCTCGCTTGTGTGGGTAGGCCTAGCGCCTGCGACAGGAAATGCCCCAAAACACAACGTGGACACATCACATTTTTTGACAGAATACAGAGCTGTTTTTTGCAAAGTGCCTACCTGTAGATTTTGGCCTGTAGCTCAGCCGGCACATAGGGAAACCTACCAAACCTGTGCATTTATGAAAACTAGAGACCTAGGGGAATCCAAGATGGGGTGACTTGTGGGGCTCTGACCAGGTTCTGTTACCCAGAATCCTTTGCAAACCTCAAAAAGTGGTTAAAAAAACAAGTTTTCCTCACATTTCGGTGACAGAAAGTTCTGGAATCTGAGAGGAGCCACAAATTTCCTTCCACCCAATGTTCCCCCAAGTCTCCCGATAAAAATGATACCTCGCTTGTGTGGGTAGGCCTAGCGCCCGCGACAGGAAATGCCCCAAAACACAACGTGGACACATCACATTTTTTGACAGAATACAGAGCTGTTTTTTGCAAAGTGCCTACCTGTAGATTTTGGCCTCTAGCTCAGCCGGCACCTAGGGAAACCTACCAAAGCTGTGCATTTTTGAAAACTAGAGACCTAGGGGAATCCAAGATAGGGTGACTTGTTGGGCTCTGACCAGGTTCTGTTACCCAGAATCCTTTGCAAACCTCAAAAAGTGGCTAAAAAAACAAGTTTTCCTCACATTATGGTGACAGAAAGTTCTGGAATCCGAGAGGAGCCACAAATTTCCTTCCACCTAGAGTTCCCCCAAGTCTCCTGATAAAAATTATACCTCACTTGTGTGGGTAGGCCTAGCGCCCACGACAGGAAATGCCCCAAAACACAATGTGGACACATCAAATTTTTTCATAGAAAACAGTGCCTACCTGTGGATGTTGGCCTCTAGCTCAGCCGGCACCTTGGGAAACCTAGCAAACCAGCACATTTTTGAAAACTAGAGACCTAGGGGAATCCAAGATCGGGTGATTTGTGGTGCTCTGACCAGGTTCTGTTACCCAGAATCCTTTGGAAACCTCAAAAAGTGGCTAAAAAAACAAGTTTTCCTCACATTTCGGTGACAGAAAGTTCTGGAATCTGAGAGGAGCCACAAATTTCCTTCCACCCAGCGTTCCCCCAAGTCTCCCGATAAAAATAATACCTCAATTGTGTGGGTAGGCCTAGCGCCTGCGACAGGAAATGCCCCAAAACACAACGTGGACACATCACATTTTTTGACAGAAGACAGAGCTGTTTTTTGCTAAGTGCCTACCTGTAGATTTTGTCCTCTAGCTCAGCCGGCACATAGGGAAACCTACCAACGCTGTGCATTTTTGAAAACTAGAGACCTAGGGGAATCCAAGATGGGGTGACTTGTGGGGCTCTGACCAGGTTCTGTTACCCAGAATCCTTTGGAAACCTCAAAAAGTGGCTAAAAAAACAAGTTTTCCTCCCATTTCGGTGACAGAAAGTTGTGGAATCTGAGAGGAGCCACAAATTTCATTCCACCCAGCGTTCCCCCAAGAATCTCGATAAAAATGATACCTCACTTGTGTGGGTAGGCCTAGCGCCCGCGACAGGAAATGCCCCAAAACACAACGTGGACACATCACATTTTTGGACAGAATACAGAGCTGTTTTTTGCAAAGTGCCTACCTGTAGATTTTGGCCTCTAGCTCAGCCGGCACCTAGGGAAACCTACCAAAGCAGTGCATTTTTGAAAACTAGAGACCTAGGGGAATCCAAGATGGGGTGACTTGTGGGGCTCTGACCAGGTTCTGTTACCCAGAATCCTTTGGAAACCTCAAAAAGTGGCTAAAAAAACAAGTTTTCCTCACATTTCGGTGACAGAAAGTTCTGGAATCTGAGAGGAGCCACAAATTTCCTTCCACCCAGCATTCCCCCAAGTCTCCCGATAAAAATGATACCTCACTTGTGTGGGTAGGCCTAGTGCCCGCGACAGGAAATGCCCCAAAACACAACGTGGACACATCCCATTTTTTGACAGAAAACACAGCTGTTTTTTCCAAAGTGCCTACCTGTAGATTTTGGCCTCTAGCTCAGCCGGCACATAGGGAAACCTACCAAACCTGTGCATTTTTTTAAACTAGAGACCTAGGGGAATCCAAGATGGGGTGACTTGTGGGGCTCTGACCAGGTTCTGTTACCCAGAATCCTTTGGAAACCTCAAAAAGTGGCTAAAAAAACAAGTTTTCCTCACATTTCGGTGACAGAAAGTTCTGGAATCTGAGAGGAGCCACAAATTTCCTTCCACCCAGCGTTCCCCCAAGACTCCCGATAAAAATGATACCTCAATTGTGTGGGTAGGCCTAGCGCCCGCGACAGGAAATGCCCCAAAACACAATGTGGACACATCGCATTTTTTGACAGAATACAGAGCTTTTTTTTTGCAAAGTGCCTACCTGTAGATTTTGGCCTCTAGCTCTGCCGGCACATAGGGAAACCTACCACACCTGTGCATTTTTGAAAACTAGAGACCTAGGGGAATCCAAGATGGGGAGACTTGTGGGGCTCTGACCAGGTTCTGTTACCCAGAATCCTTTGCAAACCTCAAAAAGTGGCTAAAAAAACAAGTTTTCCTCATATTTCGGTGACAGAAAGTTCTGGAATCTGAGAGGAGCCACAAATTTCCTTCCACCCAGCGTTCCCCCAAGTCTCCCGATAAAAATGATACCTCACTTGTGTGGGTAGGCCTAGCGCCCGCGACAGGAAATGCCCCAAAACACAACGTGGACACATCACATTTTTTGACAGAATACAGAGCTGTTTTTTGGAAAGTGCCTACCTGTAGATTTTGGCCTGTAGCTCAGCCGGCACATAGGGAAACCTACCAAACCTGTGCATTTATGAAAACTAGAGACCTAGGGGAATCCAAGATGGGGTGACTTGTGGGGCTCTGACCAGGTTCTGTTACCCAGAATCCTTTGCAAACCTCAAAAAGTGGCTAAAAAAACAAGTTTTCCTCACATTTCGGTGACAGAAAGTTCTGGAATCTGAGAGGAGCCACAAATTTCCTTCCACCCAATGTTCCCCCAAGTCTCCCGATAAAAATGATACCTCGCTTGTGTGGGTAGGCCTAGCGCCCGCGACAGGAAATGCCCCAAAACACAACGTGGACACATCACATTTTTTGACAGAATACAGAGCTGTTTTTTGCAAAGTGCCTACCTGTAGATTTTGGCCTCTAGCTCAGCCGGCACATAGGGAAACCTACCAACGCTGTGCATTTTTGAAAACTAGAGACCTAGGGGAATCCAAGATGGGGTGACTTGTTGGGCTCTGACCAGGTTCTGTTACCCAGAATCCTTTGCAAACCTCAAAAAGTGGCTAAAAAAACAAGTTTTCCTCATATTTCGGTGACAGAAAGTTCTGGAATCTGAGAGGAGCCACAAATTTCCTTCCACCCAGCGTTCCCCCAAGTCTCCCGATAAAAATGATACCTCACTTGTGTGGGTAGGCCTAGCGCCCGCGACAGGAAATGCCCCAAAACACAACGTGGACACATCACATTTTTTGACAGAATACAGAGCTGTTTTTTGCAAAGTGCCTACCTGTAGATTTTGGCCTGTAGCTCAGCCGGCACATAGGGAAACCTACCAAACCTGTGCATTTATGAAAACTAGAGACCTAGGGGAATCCAAGATGGGGTGACTTGTGGGGCTCTGACCAGGTTCTGTTACCCAGAATCCTTTGCAAACCTCAAAAAGTGGCTAAAAAAACAAGTTTTCCTCACATTATGGTGACAGAAAGTTCTGGAATCCGAGAGGAGCCACAAATTTCCTTCCACCTAGAGTTCCCCCAAGTCTCCTGATAAAAATTATACCTCACTTGTGTGGGTAGGCCTAGCGCCCACGACAGGAAATGCCCCAAAACACAATGTGGACACATCAAATTTTTTCATAGAAAACAGTGCCTACCTGTGGATTTTGGCCTCTAGCTCAGCCGGCACCTGGGGAAACCTAGCAAACCAGCACATTTTTGAAAACTAGAGACCTAGGGGAATCCAAGATCGGGTGATTTGTGGTGCTCTGACCAGGTTCTGTTACCCAGAATCCTTTGGA
This sequence comes from Pleurodeles waltl, assembly GCF_031143425.1. NCBI lineage: Eukaryota > Metazoa > Chordata > Amphibia > Caudata > Salamandridae > Pleurodeles > Pleurodeles waltl. Next base: position 771,195,505 of record NC_090439.1, on the reverse strand, counting down.
AACCTCAAAAAGTGGCTAAAAAAACAAGTTTTCCTCACATTTCGGTGACAGAAAGTTCTGGAATCTGAGAGGAGCCACAAATTTCCTTCCACCCAGCGTTCCCCCAAGTCTCCCGATGAAAATAATACCTCACTTGTGTGGGTAGGCCTAGCGCCTGCGACAGGAAATGCCCCAAAACACAACGTGGACACATCACATTTTTTGACAGAATACAAAGCTGTTTTTTGCTAAGTGCCTACCTGTAGATTTTGGCCTCTAGCTCAGCCGGCACCTAGGGAAACCTACCAAAGCTGTGCATTTTTGAAAACTAGAGACCTAGGGGAATCCAAGATGGGGTGACTTGTGGGGCTCTGACCAGGTTCTGTTACCCAGAATCCTTTGCAAACCTCAAAAAGTGGCTAAAAAAACAAGTTTTCCTCACATTTCGGTGACAGAAAGTTCTGGAATCTGAGAGGAGCCACAAATTTCCTTCTACCCAGCATTCCCCCAAGTCTCCCGATAAAAATGATACCTCACTTGTGTGGGTAGGCCTAGTGCCCGCGACAGGAAATGCCCCAAAACACAACGTGGACACATCCCATTTTTTGACAGAAAACACAGCTGTTTTTTCCAAAGTGCCTACCTGTAGATTTTGGCCTCTAGCTCAGCCGGCACATAGGGAAACCTACCAAACCTGTGCATTTTTGAAAACTAGAGACCATGGGGAATCCAAGATGGGGTGACTTGTGGGGCTCTGACCAGGTTCTGTTACCCAGAATCCTTTGGAAACCTCAAAAAGTGGCTAAAAAAACAAGTTTTCCTCACATTTCGGTGACAGAAAGTTCTGGAATCTGAGAGGAGCCACAAATTTCCTTCCACCCAGCGTTCCCCCAAGACTCCCGATAAAAATGATACCTCAATTGTGTGGGTAGGCCTAGCGCCCGCGACAGGAAATGCCCCAAAACACAATGTGGACACATCACATTTTTTGACAGAATACAGAGCTTTTTTTTTGCAAAGTGCCTACCTGTAGATTTTGGCCTCTAGCTCTGCCGGCACATAGGGAAACCTACCAAACCTGTGCATTTTTGAAAACTAGAGACCTAGGGGAATCCAAGATAGGGTGACTTGTTGGGCTCTGACCAGGTTCTGTTACCCAGAATCCTTTGCAAACCTCAAAAAGTGGCTAAAAAAACAAGTTTTCCTCACATTATGGTGACAGAAAGTTCTGGAATCCGAGAGGAGCCACAAATTTCCTTCCACCTAGAGTTCCCCCAAGTCTCCTGATAAAAATTATACCTCACTTGTGTGGGTAGGCCTAGCGCCCACGACAGGAAATGCCCCAAAACACAATGTGGACACATCAAATTTTTTCATAGAAAACAGTGCCTACCTGTGGATTTTGGCCTCTAGCTCAGCCGGCACCTGGGGAAACCTAGCAAACCAGCACATTTTTGAAAACTAGAGACCTAGGGGAATCCAAAATCGGGTGATTTGTGGTGCTCTGACCAGGTTCTGTTACCCAGAATCCTTTGGAAACCTCAAAAAGTGGCTAAAAAAACAAGTTTTCCTCACATTTCGGTGACAGAAAGTTCTGGAATCTGAGAGGAGCCACAAATTTCCTTCCACCCAGCGTTCCCCCAAGTCTCCCGATAAAAATAATACCTCACTTGTGTGGGTAGGCCTAGCGCCTGCGACAGGAAATGCCCCAAAACACAACGTGGACACATCACATTTTTTGACAGAATACAGAGCTGTTTTTTGCTAAGTGCCTACCTGTAGATTTTGGCCTCTAGCTCAGCCGGCACATAGGGAAACCTACCAACGCTGTGCATTTTTGAAAACTAGAGACCTAGGGGAATCCAAGATGGGGTGACTTGTGGGGCTCTGACCAGGTTCTGTTACCCAGAATTCTTTGGAAACCTCAAAAAGTGGCTAAAAAAACAAGTTTTCCTCCCATTTCGTTGACAGAAAGTTCTGGAATCTGAGAGGAGCCACAAATTTCCTTCCACCCAGCGTTCCCCCAAGACTCTCGATAAAAATGATACCTCACTTGTGTGGGTAGGCCTAGCGCCCGCGACAGGAAATGCCCCAAAACACAACGTGGACACATCACATTTTTTGACAGAATACAGAGCTGTTTTTTGCAAAGTGCCTACCTGTAGATTTTGGCCTCTAGCTCAGCCGGCACCTAGGGAAACCTACCAAAGCTGTGCATTTTTGAAAACTAGAGACCTAGGGGAATCCAAGATGGGGTGACTTGTTGGGCTCTGACCAGGTTCTGTTACCCAGAATCCTTTGCAAACCTCAAAAAGCGGCTAAAAAAACAAGTTTTCCTCACATTATGGTGACAGAAAGTTCTGGAATCCTAGAGGAGCCACAAGTTTCCTTCCACCCAGAGTTCCCCCAAGTCTCCTGATAAAAATTATGCCTCACTTGTGTGGGTAGGCCTAGTGCCCACGACAGGAAATGCCCCAAAACACAATGTGGACACATCAAATTTTTTCATAGAAAACAGTGCCTACCTGTGGATTTTGGCCACTAGCTCAGCCGGCACCTGGGGAAACCTAGCAAACCAGCACATTTTTAAAAACTAGAGACCTAGGGGAATCCAAGATGGGGTGACTTGTGGTGCTCTGACCAGGTTCTGTTACCCAGAATCCTTTGGAAACCTCAAAAAGTCGTTAAAAAAACAAGTTTTCCTCACATTTCGGTGACAGAAAGTTCTGGAATCTGAGAGGAGCCACAAATTTCCTTCCACCCAATGTTCCCCCAAGTCTCCCGATAAAAATGATACCTCGCTTGTGTGGGTAGGCCTAGCGCCCGCAACAGGAAATGCCCCAAAACACAACGTGGACACATCACATTTTTTGACAGAATACAGAGCTGTTTTTTGCAAAGTGCCTACCTGTAGATTTTGGCCTCTAGCTCAGCCGGCACCTAGGGAAACCTACCAAAGCTGTGCATTTTTGAAAACTAGAGACCTAGGGGAATCCAAGATAGGGTGACTTGTTGGGCTCTGACCAGGTTCTGTTACCCAGAATCCTTTGCAAACCTCAAAAAGTGGCTAAAAAAACAAGTTTTCCTCACATTATGGTGACAGAAAGTTCTGGAATCCGAGAGGAGCCACAAATTTCCTTCCCCCTAGAGTTCCCCCAAGTCTCCTGATAAAAATTATACCTCACTTGTGTGGGTAGGCCTAGCGCCCACGACAGGAAATGCCCCAAAACACAATGTGGACACATCAAATTTTTTCATAGAAAACAGTGCCTACCTGTGGATTTTGGCCTCTAGCTCAGCCGGCACCTGGGGAAACCTAGCAAACCAGCACATTTTTGAAAACTAGAGACCTAGGGGAATCCAAGATCGGGTGATTTGTGGTGCTCTGACCAGGTTCTGTTACCCAGAATCCTTTGGAAACCTCAAAAAGTGGCTAAAAAAACAAGTTTTCCTCACATTTCGGTGACAGAAAGTTCTGGAATCCTAGAGGAGCCACAAGTTTCCTTCCACCCAGAGTTCCCCCAAGTCTCCTGATAAAAATTATGCCTCACTTGTGTGGGTAGGCCTAGTGCCCACGACAGGAAATGCCCCAAAACACAATGTGGACACATCAAATTTTTTCATAGAAAACAGTGCCTACCTGTGGATTTTGGCCACTAGCTCAGCCGGCACCTGGGGAAACCTAGCAAACCAGCACATTTTTAAAAACTAGAGACCTAGGGGAATCCAAGATGGGGTGACTTGTGGGGCTCTGACCAGGTTCTGTTACCCAGAATCCTTTGCAAACCTCAAAAAGTCGTTAAAAAAACAAGTTTTCCTCACATTTCGGTGACAGAAAGTTCTGGAATCTGAGAGGAGCCACAAATTTCCTTCCACCCAATGTTCCCCCAAGTCTCCCGATAAAAATGATACCTCGCTTGTGTGGGTAGGCCTAGCGCCCGCAACAGGAAATGCCCCAAAACACAACGTGGACACATCACATTTTTTGACAGAATACAGAGATGTTTTTTGCAAAGTGCCTACCTGTAGATTTTGGCCTCTAGCTCAGCCGGCACCTAGGGAAACCTACCAAAGCTGTGCATTTTTGAAAACTAGAGACCTAGGGGAATCCAAGATAGGGTGACTTGTTGGGCTCTGACCAGGTTCTGTTACCCAGAATCCTTTGCAAACCTCAAAAAGTGGCTAAAAAAACAAGTTTTCCTCACATTATGGTGACAGAAAGTTCTGGAATCCGAGAGGAGCCACAAATTTCCTTCCCCCTAGAGTTCCCCCAAGTCTCCTGATAAAAATTATACCTCACTTGTGTGGGTAGGCCTAGCGCCCACGACAGGAAATGCCCCAAAACACAATGTGGACACATCAAATTTTTTCATAGAAAACAGTGCCTACCTGTGGATTTTGGCCTCTAGCTCAGCCGGCACCTGGGGAAACCTAGCAAACCAGCACATTTTTGAAAACTAGAGACCTAGGGGAATCCAAGATCGGGTGATTTGTGGTGCTCTGACCAGGTTCTGTTACCCAGAATCCTTTGGAAACCTCAAAAAGTGGCTAAAAAAACAAGTTTTCCTCACATTTCGGTGACAGAAAGTTCTGGAATCTGAGAGGAGCCACAAATTTCCTTCCACCCAGCGTTCCCCCATGTCTCCCGATGAAAATAATACCTCACTTGTGTGGGTAGGCCTAGCACCTGCGACAGGAAATGCCCCAAAACACAACGTGGACACATCACATTTTTTGACAGAATACAGAGCTGTTTTTTGCTAAGTGCCTACCTGTAGATTTTGGCCTCTAGCTCAGCCGGCACATAGGGAAACCTACCAACGCTGTGCATTTTTGAAAACTAGAGACCTAGGGGAATCCAAGATGGGGTGACTTGTGGGGCTCTGACCAGGTTCTGTTACCCAGAATCCTTTGGAAACCTCAAAAAGTGGCTAAAAAAACAAGTTTTCCTCACATTTCGGTGACAGAAAGTTCTGGAATCTGAGAGGAGCCACAAATTTCCTTCCACCCAGCGTTCCCCCAAGACTCTCGATAAAAATGATACCTCACTTGTGTGGGTAGGCCTAGCGCCCGCGACAGGAAATGCCCCAAAACACAACGTGGACACATCACATTTTTTGACAGAATACAGAGCTGTTTTTTGCAAAGTGCCTACCTGTAGATTTTGGCCTCTAGCTCAGCCGGCACCTAGGGAAACCTACCAAAGCTGTGCATTTTTGAAAACTAGAGACCTAGGGGAATCCAAGATGGGGTGACTTGTGGGGCTCTGACCAGGTTCTGTTACCCAGAATCCTTTGCAAACCTCAAAAAGTGGCTAAAAAAACAAGTTTTCCTCACATTTCGGTGACAGAAAGTTCTGGAATCTGAGAGGAGCCACAAATTTCCTTCCACCCAGCATTCCCCCAAGTCTCCCGATAAAAATGATACCTCACTTGTGTGGGTAGGCCTAGTGCCCGCGACAGGAAATGCCCCAAAACACAACGTGGACACATCCCATTTTTTGACAGAAAACACAGCTGTTTTTTCCAAAGTGCCTACCTGTAGATTTTGGCCTCTAGCTCAGCCGGCACATAGGGAAACCTACCAAACCTGTGCATTTTTGAAAACTAGAGACCTAGGGGAATCCAAGATGGGGTGACTTGTGGGGCTCTGACCAGGTTCTGTTACCCAGAATCCTTTGCAAACCTCAAAAAGTGGCTAAAAAAACAAGTTTTCCTCACATTTCGGTGACAGAAAGTTCTGGAATCTGAGAGGAGCCACAAATTTCCTTCCACCCAGCGTTCCCCCAAGACTCCCGATAAAAATGATACCTCAATTGTGTGGGTAGGCCTAGCGCCCGCGACAGGAAATGCCCCAAAACACAATGTGGACACATCACATTTTTTGACAGAATACAGAGCTTTTTTTTTGAAAAGTGCCTATCTGTAGATTTTGGCCTCTAGCTCTGCCGGCACATAGGGAAACCTACCAAACCTGTGCATTTTTGAAAACTAGAGACCTAGGGGAATCCAAGATGGGGTGACTTGTGGGGCTCTGACCAGGTTCTGTTACCCAGAATCCTTTGCAAACCTCAAAAAGTGGCTAAAAAAACAAGTGTTCCTCATATTTCGGTGACAGAAAGTTCTGGAATCTGAGAGGAGCCACAAATTTCCTTCCACCCAGCGTTCCCCCAAGTCTCCCGATAAAAATAATACCTCACTTGTGTGGGTAGGCCTAGCGCCTGCGACAGGAAATGCCCCAAAACACAACGTGGACACATCACATTTTTTGACAGAATACAGAGCTGTTTTTTGCTAAGTGCCTACCTGTAGATTTTGGCCTCTAGCTCAGCCGGCACATAGGGAAACCTACCAACGCTGTGCATTTTTGAAAACTAGAGACCTAGGGGAATCCAAGATGGGGTGACTTGTGGGGCTCTGACCAGGTTCTGTTACCCAGAATTCTTTGGAAACCTCAAAAAGTGGCTAAAAAAACAAGTTTTCCTCCCATTTCGTTGACAGAAAGTTCTGGAATCTGAGAGGAGCCACAAATTTCCTTCCACCCAGCGTTCCCCCAAGACTCTCGATAAAAATGATACCTCACTTGTGTGGGTAGGCCTAGCGCCCGCGACAGGAAATGCCCCAAAACACAACGTGGACACATCACATTTTTTGACAGAATACAGAGCTGTTTTTTGCAAAGTGCCTACCTGTAGATTTTGGCCTCTAGCTCAGCCGGCACCTAGGGAAACCTACCAAAGCTGTGCATTTTTGAAAACTAGAGACCTAGGGGAATCCAAGATGGGGTGACTTGTTGGGCTCTGACCAGGTTCTGTTACCCAGAATCCTTTGCAAACCTCAAAAAGCGGCTAAAAAAACAAGTTTTCCTCACATTATGGTGACAGAAAGTTCTGGAATCCTAGAGGAGCCACAAGTTTCCTTCCACCCAGAGTTCCCCCAAGTCTCCTGATAAAAATTATGCCTCACTTGTGTGGGTAGGCCTAGTGCCCACGACAGGAAATGCCCCAAAACACAATGTGGACACATCAAATTTTTTCATAGAAAACAGTGCCTACCTGTGGATTTTGGCCACTAGCTCAGCCGGCACCTGGGGAAACCTAGCAAACCAGCACATTTTTAAAAACTAGAGACCTAGGGGAATCCAAGATGGGGTGACTTGTGGTGCTCTGACCAGGTTCTGTTACCCAGAATCCTTTGGAAACCTCAAAAAGTCGTTAAAAAAACAAGTTTTCCTCACATTTCGGTGACAGAAAGTTCTGGAATCTGAGAGGAGCCACAAATTTCCTTCCACCCAATGTTCCCCCAAGTCTCCCGATAAAAATGATACCTCGCTTGTGTGGGTAGGCCTAGCGCCCGCAACAGGAAATGCCCCAAAACACAACGTGGACACATCACATTTTTTGACAGAATACAGAGCTGTTTTTTGCAAAGTGCCTACCTGTAGATTTTGGCCTCTAGCTCAGCCGGCACCTAGGGAAACCTACCAAAGCTGTGCATTTTTGAAAACTAGAGACCTAGGGGAATCCAAGATAGGGTGACTTGTTGGGCTCTGACCAGGTTCTGTTACCCAGAATCCTTTGCAAACCTCAAAAAGTGGCTAAAAAAACAAGTTTTCCTCACATTATGGTGACAGAAAGTTCTGGAATCCGAGAGGAGCCACAAATTTCCTTCCCCCTAGAGTTCCCCCAAGTCTCCTGATAAAAATTATACCTCACTTGTGTGGGTAGGCCTAGCGCCCACGACAGGAAATGCCCCAAAACACAATGTGGACACATCAAATTTTTTCATAGAAAACAGTGCCTACCTGTGGATTTTGGCCTCTAGCTCAGCCGGCACCTGGGGAAACCTAGCAAACCAGCACATTTTTGAAAACTAGAGACCTAGGGGAATCCAAGATCGGGTGATTTGTGGTGCTCTGACCAGGTTCTGTTACCCAGAATCCTTTGGAAACCTCAAAAAGTGGCTAAAAAAACAAGTTTTCCTCACATTTCGGTGACAGAAAGTTCTGGAATCCTAGAGGAGCCACAAGTTTCCTTCCACCCAGAGTTCCCCCAAGTCTCCTGATAAAAATTATGCCTCACTTGTGTGGGTAGGCCTAGTGCCCACGACAGGAAATGCCCCAAAACACAATGTGGACACATCAAATTTTTTCATAGAAAACAGTGCCTACCTGTGGATTTTGGCCACTAGCTCAGCCGGCACCTGGGGAAACCTAGCAAACCAGCACATTTTTAAAAACTAGAGACCTAGGGGAATCCAAGATGGGGTGACTTGTGGGGCTCTGACCAGGTTCTGTTACCCAGAATCCTTTGCAAACCTCAAAAAGTCGTTAAAAAAACAAGTTTTCCTCACATTTCGGTGACAGAAAGTTCTGGAATCTGAGAGGAGCCACAAATTTCCTTCCACCCAATGTTCCCCCAAGTCTCCCGATAAAAATGATACCTCGCTTGTGTGGGTAGGCCTAGCGCCCGCAACAGGAAATGCCCCAAAACACAACGTGGACACATCACATTTTTTGACAGAATACAGAGATGTTTTTTGCAAAGTGCCTACCTGTAGATTTTGGCCTCTAGCTCAGCCGGCACCTAGGGAAACCTACCAAAGCTGTGCATTTTTGAAAACTAGAGACCTAGGGGAATCCAAGATAGGGTGACTTGTTGGGCTCTGACCAGGTTCTGTTACCCAGAATCCTTTGCAAACCTCAAAAAGTGGCTAAAAAAACAAGTTTTCCTCACATTATGGTGACAGAAAGTTCTGGAATCCGAGAGGAGCCACAAATTTCCTTCCCCCTAGAGTTCCCCCAAGTCTCCTGATAAAAATTATACCTCACTTGTGTGGGTAGGCCTAGCGCCCACGACAGGAAATGCCCCAAAACACAATGTGGACACATCAAATTTTTTCATAGAAAACAGTGCCTACCTGTGGATTTTGGCCTCTAGCTCAGCCGGCACCTGGGGAAACCTAGCAAACCAGCACATTTTTGAAAACTAGAGACCTAGGGGAATCCAAGATCGGGTGATTTGTGGTGCTCTGACCAGGTTCTGTTACCCAGAATCCTTTGGAAACCTCAAAAAGTGGCTAAAAAAACAAGTTTTCCTCACATTTCGGTGACAGAAAGTTCTGGAATCTGAGAGGAGCCACAAATTTCCTTCCACCCAGCGTTCCCCCATGTCTCCCGATGAAAATAATACCTCACTTGTGTGGGTAGGCCTAGCACCTGCGACAGGAAATGCCCCAAAACACAACGTGGACACATCACATTTTTTGACAGAATACAGAGCTGTTTTTTGCTAAGTGCCTACCTGTAGATTTTGGCCTCTAGCTCAGCCGGCACATAGGGAAACCTACCAACGCTGTGCATTTTTGAAAACTAGAGACCTAGGGGAATCCAAGATGGGGTGACTTGTGGGGCTCTGACCAGGTTCTGTTACCCAGAATCCTTTGGAAACCTCAAAAAGTGGCTAAAAAAACAAGTTTTCCTCACATTTCGGTGACAGAAAGTTCTGGAATCTGAGAGGAGCCACAAATTTCCTTCCACCCAGCGTTCCCCCAAGACTCTCGATAAAAATGATACCTCACTTGTGTGGGTAGGCCTAGCGCCCGCGACAGGAAATGCCCCAAAACACAACGTGGACACATCACATTTTTTGACAGAATACAGAGCTGTTTTTTGCAAAGTGCCTACCTGTAGATTTTGGCCTCTAGCTCAGCCGGCACCTAGGGAAACCTACCAAAGCTGTGCATTTTTGAAAACTAGAGACCTAGGGGAATCCAAGATGGGGTGACTTGTGGGGCTCTGACCAGGTTCTGTTACCCAGAATCCTTTGCAAACCTCAAAAAGTGGCTAAAAAAACAAGTTTTCCTCACATTTCGGTGACAGAAAGTTCTGGAATCTGAGAGGAGCCACAAATTTCCTTCCACCCAGCATTCCCCCAAGTCTCCCGATAAAAATGATACCTCACTTGTGTGGGTAGGCCTAGTGCCCGCGACAGGAAATGCCCCAAAACACAACGTGGACACATCCCATTTTTTGACAGAAAACACAGCTGTTTTTTCCAAAGTGCCTACCTGTAGATTTTGGCCTCTAGCTCAGCCGGCACATAGGGAAACCTACCAAACCTGTGCATTTTTGAAAACTAGAGACCTAGGGGAATCCAAGATGGGGTGACTTGTGGGGCTCTGACCAGGTTCTGTTACCCAGAATCCTTTGCAAACCTCAAAAAGTGGCTAAAAAAACAAGTTTTCCTCACATTTCGGTGACAGAAAGTTCTGGAATCTGAGAGGAGCCACAAATTTCCTTCCACCCAGCGTTCCCCCAAGACTCCCGATAAAAATGATACCTCAATTGTGTGGGTAGGCCTAGCGCCCGCGACAGGAAATGCCCCAAAACACAATGTGGACACATCACATTTTTTGACAGAATACAGAGCTTTTTTTTTGAAAAGTGCCTATCTGTAGATTTTGGCCTCTAGCTCTGCCGGCACATAGGGAAACCTACCAAACCTGTGCATTTTTGAAAACTAGAGACCTAGGGGAATCCAAGATGGGGTGACTTGTGGGGCTCTGACCAGGTTCTGTTACCCAGAATCCTTTGCAAACCTCAAAAAGTGGCTAAAAAAACAAGTGTTCCTCATATTTCGATGACAGAAAGTTCTGGAATCTGAGAGGAGCCACAAATTTCCTTCCACCCAGCGTTCCCCCAAGTCTCCCGATAAAAATGATACCTCACTTGTGTGGGTAGGCCTAGCGCCCGCAACAGGAAATGCCCCAAAACACAACGTGGACACATCACATTTTTTGACAGAATACAGAGCTGTTTTTTGGAAAGTGCCTACCTGTAGATTTTGGCCTGTAGCTCAGCCGGCACATAGGGAAACCTACCAAACCTGTGCATTTATGAAAACTAGAGACCTAGGGGAATCCAAGATGGGGTGACTTGTGGGGCTCTGACCAGGTTCTGTTACCCAGAATCCTTTGCAAACCTCAAAAAGTGGCTAAAAAAACAAGTTTTCCTCACATTTCGGTGACAGAAAGTTCTGGAATCTGAGAGGAGCCACAAATTTCCTTCCACCCAATGTTCCCCCAAGTCTCCCGATAAAAATGATACCTCGCTTGTGTGGGTAGGCCTAGCGCCCGCGACAGGAAATGCCCCAAAACACAACGTGGACACATCACATTTTTTGACAGAATACAGAGCTGTTTTTTGCAAAGTGCCTACCTGTAGATTTTGGCCTCTAGCTCAGCCGGCACATAGGGAAACCTACCAACGCTGTGCATTTTTGAAAACTAGAGACCTAGGGGAATCCAAGATGGGGTGACTTGTTGGGCTCTGACCAGGTTCTGTTACCCAGAATCCTTTGCAAACCTCAAAAAGTGGCTAAAAAAACAAGTTTTCCTCATATTTCGGTGACAGAAAGTTCTGGAATCTGAGAGGAGCCACAAATTTCCTTCCACCCAGCGTTCCCCCAAGTCTCCCGATAAAAATGATACCTCACTTGTGTGGGTAGGCCTAACGCCCGCGACAGGAAATGCCCCAAAACACAACGTGGACACATCACATTTTTTGACAGAATACAGAGCTGTTTTTTGCAAAGTGCCTACCTGTAGATTTTGGCCTGTAGCTCAGCCGGCACATAGGGAAACCTACCAAACCTGTGCATTTTTGAAAACTAGAGACCTAGGGGAATCCAAGATGGGGTGACTTGTGGGGCTCTGACCAGGTTCTGTTACCCAGAATCCTTTGCAAACCTCAAAAAGTGGCTAAAAAAACAAGTTTTCCTCACATTTCGGTGACAGAAAGTTCTGGAATCTGAGAGGAGCCACACATTTCCTTCCACCCAGCGTTCCCCCAAGACTCCCGATAAAAATGATACCTCAATTGTGTGGGTAGGCCTAGCGCCCGCGACAGGAAATGCCCCAAAACACAATGTGGACACATCACATTTTTTGACAGAATACAGAGCTTTTTTTTTGAAAAGTGCCTACCTGTAGATTTTGGCCTCTAGCTCTGCCGGCACATAGGGAAACCTACCAAACCTGTGCATTTTTGAAAACTAGAGACCTAGGGGAATCCAAGATGGGGTGACTTGTGGGGCTCTGACCAGGTTCTGTTACCCAGAATCCTTTGCAAACCTCAAAAAGTGGCTAAAAAAACAAGTGTTCCTCATATTTCGGTGACAGAAAGTTCTGGAATCTGAGAGGAGCCACAAATTTCCTTCCACCCAGCGTTCCCCCAAGTCTCCCGATAAAAATGATACCTCACTTGTGTGGGTAGGCCTAGCGCCCGCAACAGGAAATGCCCCAAAACACAACGTGGACACATCACATTTTTTGACAGAATACAGAGCTGTTTTTTGGAAAGTGCCTACCTGAAGATTTTGGCCTGTAGCTCAGCCGGCACATAGGGAAACCTACCAAACCTGTGCATTTATGAAAACTAGAGACCTAGGGGAATCCAAGATGGGGTGACTTGTGGGGCTCTGACCAGGTTCTGTTACCCAGAATCCTTTGCAAACCTCAAAAAGTGGCTAAAAAACAAGTTTTCCTCACATTTCGGTGACAGAAAGTTCTGGAATCTGAGAGGAGCCACAAATTTCCTTCCACCCAATGTTCCCCCAAGTCTCCCGATAAAAATGATACCTCGCTTGTGTGGGTAGGCCTAGCGCCCGCGACAGGAAATGCCCCAAAACACAACGTGGACACATCACATTTTTTGACAGAATACAGAGCTGTTTTTTGCAAAGTGCCTACCTGTAGATTTTGGCCTCTAGCTCAGCCGGCACATAGGGAAACCTACCAACGCTGTGCATTTTTGAAAACTAGAGACCTAGGGGAATCCAAGATGGGGTGACTTGTTGGGCTCTGACCAGGTTCTGTTACCCAGAATCCTTTGCAAACCTCAAAAAGTGGCTAAAAAAACAAGTTTTCCTCATATTTCGGTGACAGAAAGTTCTGGAATCTGAGAGGAGCCACAAATTTCCTTCCACCCAGCGTTCCCCCAAGTCTCCCGATAAAAATGATACCTCACTTGTGTGGGTAGGCCTAACGCCCGCGACAGGAAATGCCCCAAAACACAACGTGGACACATCACATTTTTTGACAGAATACAGAGCTGTTTTTTGCAAAGTGCCTACCTGTAGATTTTGGCCTGTAGCTCAGCCGGCACATAGGGAAACCTACCAAACCTGTGCATTTATGAAAACTAGAGACCTAGGGGAATCCAAGATGGGGTGACTTGTGGGGCTCTGACCAGGTTCTGTTACCCAGAATCCTTTGCAAACCTCAAAATGTGGCTAAAAAAACAACTTTTCCTCACATTTCGGTGACAGAAAGTTCTGGAATCTGAGAGGAGCCACAAATTTCCTTCCACCCAATGTTCCCCCAAGTCTCCCGATAAAAATGATACCTCGCTTGTGTGGGTAGGCCTAGCGCCTGCGACAGGAAATGCCCCAAAACACAACGTGGACACATCACATTTTTTGACAGAATACAGAGCTGTTTTTTGCAAAGTGCCTACCTGTAGATTTTGGCCTGTAGCTCAGCCGGCACATAGGGAAACCTACCAAACCTGTGCATTTATGAAAACTAGAGACCTAGGGGAATCCAAGATGGGGTGACTTGTGGGGCTCTGACCAGGTTCTGTTACCCAGAATCCTTTGCAAACCTCAAAAAGTGGTTAAAAAAACAAGTTTTCCTCACATTTCGGTGACAGAAAGTTCTGGAATCTGAGAGGAGCCACAAATTTCCTTCCACCCAATGTTCCCCCAAGTCTCCCGATAAAAATGATACCTCGCTTGTGTGGGTAGGCCTAGCGCCCGCGACAGGAAATGCCCCAAAACACAACGTGGACACATCACATTTTTTGACAGAATACAGAGCTGTTTTTTGCAAAGTGCCTACCTGTAGATTTTGGCCTCTAGCTCAGCCGGCACCTAGGGAAACCTACCAAAGCTGTGCATTTTTGAAAACTAGAGACCTAGGGGAATCCAAGATAGGGTGACTTGTTGGGCTCTGACCAGGTTCTGTTACCCAGAATCCTTTGCAAACCTCAAAAAGTGGCTAAAAAAACAAGTTTTCCTCACATTATGGTGACAGAAAGTTCTGGAATCCGAGAGGAGCCACAAATTTCCTTCCACCTAGAGTTCCCCCAAGTCTCCTGATAAAAATTATACCTCACTTGTGTGGGTAGGCCTAGCGCCCACGACAGGAAATGCCCCAAAACACAATGTGGACACATCAAATTTTTTCATAGAAAACAGTGCCTACCTGTGGATGTTGGCCTCTAGCTCAGCCGGCACCTTGGGAAACCTAGCAAACCAGCAAATTTTTGAAAACTAGAGACCTAGGGGAATCCAAGATCGGGTGATTTGTGGTGCTCTGACCAGGTTCTGTTACCCAGAATCCTTTGGAAACCTCAAAAAGTGGCTAAAAAAACAAGTTTTCCTCACATTTCGGTGACAGAAAGTTCTGGAATCTGAGAGGAGCCACAAATTTCCTTCCACCCAGCGTTCCCCCAAGTCTCCCGATAAAAATAATACCTCAATTGTGTGGGTAGGCCTAGCGCCTGCGACAGGAAATGCCCCAAAACACAACGTGGACACATCACATTTTTTGACAGAAGACAGAGCTGTTTTTTGCTAAGTGCCTACCTGTAGATTTTGGCCTCTAGCTCAGCCGGCACATAGGGAAACCTACCAACGCTGTGCATTTTTGAAAACTAGAGACCTAGGGAATCCAAGATGGGGTGACTTGTGGGGCTCTGACCAGGTTCTGTTACCCAGAATCCTTTGGAAACCTCAAAAAGTGGCTAAAAAAACAAGTTTTCCTCCCATTTCGGTGACAGAAAGTTGTGGAATCTGAGAGGAGCCACAAATTTCATTCCACCCAGCGTTCCCCCAAGAATCTCGATAAAAATGATACCTCACTTGTGTGGGTAGGCCTAGCGCCCGCGACAGGAAATGCCCCAAAACACAACGTGGACACATCACATTTTTGGACAGAATACAGAGCTGTTTTTTGCAAAGTGCCTACCTGTAGATTTTGGCCTCTAGCTCAGCCGGCACCTAGGGAAACCTACCAAAGCAGTGCATTTATGAAAACTAGAGACCTAGGGGAATCCAAGATGGGGTGACTTGTGGGGCTCTGACCAGGTTCTGTTACCCAGAATCCTTTGCAAACCTCAAAATGTGGCTAAAAAAACAACTTTTCCTCACATTTCGGTGACAGAAAGTTCTGGAATCTGAGAGGAGCCACAAATTTCCTTCCACCCAATGTTCCCCCAAGTCTCCCGATAAAAATGATACCTCGCTTGTGTGGGTAGGCCTAGCGCCTGCGACAGGAAATGCCCCAAAACACAACGTGGACACATCACATTTTTTGACAGAATACAGAGTTGTTTTTTGCAAAGTGCCTACCTGTAGATTTTGGCCTGTAGCTCAGCCGGCACATAGGGAAACCTACCAAACCTGTGCATTTATGAAAACTAGAGACCTAGGGGAATCCAAGATGGGGTGACTTGTGGGGCTCTGACCAGGTTCTGTTACCCAGAATCCTTTGCAAACCTCAAAAAGTGGTTAAAAAAACAAGTTTTCCTCACATTTCGGTGACAGAAAGTTCTGGAATCTGAGAGGAGTCACAAATTTCCTTCCACCCAATGTTCCCCCAAGTCTCCCGATAAAAATGATACCTCGCTTGTGTGGGTAGGCCTAGCGCCCGCGACAGGAAATGCCCCAAAACACAACGTGGACACATCACATTTTTTGACAGAATACAGAGCTGTTTTTTGCAAAGTGCCTACCTGTAGATTTTGGCCTCTAGCTCAGCCGGCACCTAGGGAAACCTACCAAAGCTGTGCATTTTTGAAAACTAGAGACCTAGGGGAATCCAAGATAGGGTGACTTGTTGGGCTCTGACCAGGTTCTGTTACCCAGAATCCTTTGCAAACCTCAAAAAGTGGCTAAAAAAACAAGTTTTCCTCACATTATGGTGACAGAAAGTTCTGGAATCCGAGAGGAGCCACAAATTTCCTTCCACCTAGAGTTCCCCCAAGTCTCCTGATAAAAATTATACCTCACTTGTGTGGGTAGGCCTAGCGCCCACGACAGGAAATGCCCCAAAACACAATGTGGACACATCAAATTTTTTCATAGAAAACAGTGCCTACCTGTGGATGTTGGCCTCTAGCTCAGCCGGCACCTTGGGAAACCTAGCAAACCAGCAAATTTTTGAAAACTAGAGACCTAGGGGAATCCAAGATCGGGTGATTTGTGGTGCTCTGACCAGGTTCTGTTACCCAGAATCCTTTGGAAACCTCAAAAAGTGGCTAAAAAAACAAGTTTTCCTCACATTTCGGTGACAGAAAGTTCTGGAATCTGAGAGGAGCCACAAATTTCCTTCCACCCAGCGTTCCCCCAAGTCTCCCGATAAAAATAATACCTCAATTGTGTGGGTAGGCCTAGCGCCTGTGACAGGAAATGCCCCAAAACACAACGTGGACACATCACATTTTTTGACAGAAGACAGAGCTGTTTTTTGCTAAGTGCCTACCTGTAGATTTTGGCCTCTAGCTCAGCCGGCACATAGGGAAACCTACCAACGCTGTGCATTTTTGAAAACTAGAGACCTAGGGGAATCCAAGATGGGGTGACTTGTGGGGCTCTGACCAGGTTCTGTTACCCAGAATCCTTTGGAAACCTCAAAAAGTGGCTAAAAAAACAAGTTTTCCTCCCATTTCGGTGACAGAAAGTTGTGGAATCTGAGAGGAGCCACAAATTTCATTCCACCCAGCGTTCCCCCAAGAATCTCGATAAAAATGATACCTCACTTGTGTGGGTAGGCCTAGCGCCCGCGACAGGAAATGCCCCAAAACACAACGTGGACACATCACATTTTTGGACAGAATACAGAGCTGTTTTTTGCAAAGTGCCTACCTGTAGATTTTGGCCTCTAGCTCAGCCGGCACCTAGGGAAACCTACCAAAGCAGTGCATTTTTGAAAACTAGAGACCTAGGGGAATCCAAGATGGGGTGACTTGTGGGGCTCTGACCAGGTTCTGTTACCCAGAATCCTTTGGAAACCTCAAAAAGTGGCTAAAAAAACAAGTTTTCCTCACATTTCGGTGACAGAAAGTTCTGGAATCTGAGAGGAGCCACAAATTTCCTTCCACCCAGCATTCCCCCAAGTCTCCCGATAAAAATGATACCTCACTTGTGTGGGTAGGCCTAGTGCCCGCGACAGGAAATGCCCCAAAACACAACGTGGACACATCCCATTTTTTGACAGAAAACACAGCTGTTTTTTCCAAAGTGCCTACCTGTAGATTTTGGCCTCTAGCTCAGCCGGCACATAGGGAAACCTACCAAACCTGTGCATTTTTTTAAACTAGAGACCTAGGGGAATCCAAGATGGGGTGACTTGTGGGGCTCTGACCAGGTTCTGTTACCCAGAATCCTTTGGAAACCTCAAAAAGTGGCTAAAAAAACAAGTTTTCCTCACATTTCGGTGACAGAAAGTTCTGGAATCTGAGAGGAGCCACAAATTTCCTTCCACCCAGCGTTCCCCCAAGACTCCCGATAAAAATGATACCTCAATTGTGTGGGTAGGCCTAGCGCCCGCGACAGGAAATGCCCCAAAACACAATGTGGACACATCGCATTTTTTGACAGAATACAGAGCTTTTTTTTTGCAAAGTGCCTACCTGTAGATTTTGGCCTCTAGCTCTGCCGGCACATAGGGAAACCTACCACACCTGTGCATTTTTGAAAACTAGAGACCTAGGGGAATCCAAGATGGGGTGACTTGTGGGGCTCTGACCAGGTTCTGTTACCCAGAATCCTTTGCAAACCTCAAAAAGTGGCTAAAAAAACAAGTTTTCCTCATATTTCGGTGACAGAAAGTTCTGGAATCTGAGAGGAGCCACAAATTTCCTTCCACCCAGCGTTCCCCCAAGTCTCCCGATAAAAATGATACCTCACTTGTGTGGGTAGGCCTAGCGCCCGCGACAGGAAATGCCCCAAAACACAACGTGGACACATCACATTTTTTGACAGAATACAGAGCTGTTTTTTGGAAAGTGCCTACCTGTAGATTTTGGCCTGTAGCTCAGCCGGCACATAGGGAAACCTACCAAACCTGTGCATTTATGAAAACTAGAGACCTAGGGGAATCCAAGATGGGGTGACTTGTGGGGCTCTGACCAGGTTCTGTTACCCAGAATCCTTTGCAAACCTCAAAAAGTGGCTAAAAAAACAAGTTTTCCTCACATTTCGGTGACAGAAAGTTCTGGAATCTGAGAGGAGCCACAAATTTCCTTCCACCCAATGTTCCCCCAAGTCTCCCGATAAAAATGATACCTCGCTTGTGTGGGTAGGCCTAGCGCCCGCGACAGGAAATGCCCCAAAACACAACGTGGACACATCACATTTTTTGACAGAATACAGAGCTGTTTTTTGCAAAGTGCCTACCTGTAGATTTTGGCCTCTAGCTCAGCCGGCACATAGGGAAACCTACCAACGCTGTGCATTTTTGAAAACTAGAGACCTAGGGGAATCCAAGATGGGGTGACTTGTTGGGCTCTGACCAGGTTCTGTTACCCAGAATCCTTTGCAAACCTCAAAAAGTGGCTAAAAAAACAAGTTTTCCTCATATTTCGGTGACAGAAAGTTCTGGAATCTGAGAGGAGCCACAAATTTCCTTCCACCCAGCGTTCCCCCAAGTCTCCCGATAAAAATGATACCTCACTTGTGTGGGTAGGCCTAGCGCCCGCGACAGGAAATGCCCCAAAACACAACGTGGACACATCACATTTTTTGACAGAATACAGAGCTGTTTTTTGCAAAGTGCCTACCTGTAGATTTTGGCCTGTAGCTCAGCCGGCACATAGGGAAACCTACCAAACCTGTGCATTTATGAAAACTAGAGACCTAGGGGAATCCAAGATGGGGTGACTTGTGGGGCTCTGACCAGGTTCTGTTACCCAGAATCCTTTGCAAACCTCAAAATGTGGCTAAAAAAACAAGTTTTCCTCACATTTCGGTGACAGAAAGTTCTGGAATCTGAGAGGAGCCACAAATTTCCTTCCACCCAATGTTCCCCCAAGTCTCCCGATAAAAATGATACCTCGCTTGTGTGGGTAGGCCTAGCGCCTGCGACAGGAAATGCCCCAAAACACAACGTGGACACATCACATTTTTTGACAGAATACAGAGCTGTTTTTTGCAAAGTGCCTACCTGTAGATTTTGGCCTGTAGCTCAGCCGGCACATAGGGAAACCTACCAAACCTGTGCATTTATGAAAACTAGAGACCTAGGGGAATCCAATATGGGGTGACTTGTGGGGCTCTGACAAGGTTCTGTTACCCAGAATCCTTTGCAAACCTCAAAAAGTGGCTAAAAAAACAAGTTTTCCTCACATTTCGGTGACAGAAAGTTCTGGAATCTGAGAGGAGCCACAAATTTCCTTCCACCCAATGTTCCCCCAAGTCTCCCGATAAAAATGATACCTCGCTTGTGTGGGTAGGCCTAGCGCCCGCGACAGGAAATGCCCCAAAACACAACGTGGACACATCACATTTTTTGACAGAATACAGAGCTATTTTTTGCAAAGTGCCTACCTGTAGATTTTGGCCTCTAGCTCAGCCGGCACCTAGGGAAACCTACGAAAGCTGTGCATTTTTGAAAACTAGAGACCTAGGGGAATCCAAGATGGGGTGACTTGTTGGGCTCTGACCAGGTTCTGTTACCCAGAATCCTTTGCAAACCTCAAAAAGTGGCTAAAAAAAACAAGTTTTCCTCACATTATGGTGACAGAAAGTTCTGGAATCCGAGAGGAGCCACAAATTTCCTTCCACCTAGAGTTCCCCCAAGTCTCCTGATAAAAATTATACCTCACTTGTGTGGGTAGGCCTAGCGCCCACGACAGGAAATGCCCCAAAACACAATGTGGACACATCAAATTTTTTCATAGAAAACAGTGCCTACCTGTGGATTTTGGCCTCTAGCTCAGCCGGCACCTGGCGAAACCTAGCAAACCAGCACATTTTTGAAAACTAGAGACCTAGGGGAATCCAAGATCGGGTGATTTGTGGTGCTCTGACCAGGTTCTGTTACCCAGAATCCTTTGGAAACCTCAAAAAGTGGCTAAAAAAACAAGTTTTCCTCACATTTCGGTGACAGAAAGTTCTGGAATCTGAGAGGAGCCACAAATTTCCTTCCACCCAGCGTTCCCCCAAGTCTCCCGATAAAAATAATACCTCACTTGTGTGGGTAGGCCTAGCGCCTGCGACAGGAAATGCCCCAAAACACAACGTGGACACATCACATTTTTTGACAGAATACAGAGCTGTTTTTTGCAAAGTGCCTACCTGTAGATTTTGGCCTGTAGCTCAGCCGGCACATAGGGAAACCTACCAAACCTGTCCATTTATGAAAACTAGAGACCTAGGGGAATCCAACATGGGGTGACTTGTGGGGCTCTGACCAGGTTCTGTTACCCAGAATCCTTTGCAAACCTCAAAAAGTGGCTAAAAAAACAAGTTTTCCTCATATTTCGGTGACAGAAAGTTCTGGAATCTGAGAGGAGCCACAAATTTCCTTCCAAACAGCGTTCCCCCAAGTCTCCCGATAAAAATGATACCTCACTTGTGTGGGTAGGCCTAGCGCCCGCGACAGGAAATACCCCAAAACACAACGTGGACACATCACATTTTTTGACAGAATACAGAGCTGTTTTTTGCAAAGTGCCTACCTGTAGATTTTGGCCTCTAGCTCAGCCGGCACATAGGGAAACCTACCAACGCTGTGCATTTTTGAAAACTAGAGACCTAGGGGAATCCAAGATGGGGTGACTTGTTGGGCTCTGACCAGGTTCTGTTACCCAGAATCCTTTGCAAACCTCAAAAAGTGGCTAAAAAAACAAGTTTTCCTCATATTTCGGTGACAGAAAGTTCTGGAATCTGAGAGGAGCCACAAATTTCCTTCCACCCAGCGTTCCCCCAAGTCTCCCGATAAAAATGATACCTCACTTGTGTGGGTAGGCCTAGCGCCCGCGACAGGAAATGCCCCAAAACACAACGTGGACACATCACATTTTTTGACAGAATACAGAGCTGTTTTTTGCAAAGTGCCTACCTGTAGATTTTGGCCTGTAGCTCAGCCGGCACATAGGGAAACCTACCAAACCTGTGCATTTATGAAAACTAGAGACCTAGGGGAATCCAAGATGGGGTGACTTGTGGGGCTCTGACCAGGTTCTGTTACCCAGAATCCTTTGCAAACCTCAAAAAGTGGCTAAAAAAACAAGTTTTCCTCACATTATGGTGACAGAAAGTTCTGGAATCCGAGAGGAGCCACAAATTTCCTTCCACCTAGAGTTCCCCCAAGTCTCCTGATAAAAATTATACCTCACTTGTGTGGGTAGGCCTAGCGCCCACGACAGGAAATGCCCCAAAACACAATGTGGACACATCAAATTTTTTCATAGAAAACAGTGCCTACCTGTGGATTTTGGCCTCTAGCTCAGCCGGCACCTGGGGAAACCTAGCAAACCAGCACATTTTTGAAAACTAGAGACCTAGGGGAATCCAAGATCGGGTGATTTGTGGTGCTCTGACCAGGTTCTGTTACCCAGAATCCTTTGGAAACCTCAAAAAGTGGCTAAAAAAACAAGTTTTCCTCACATTTCGGTGACAGAAAGTTCTGGAATCTGAGAGGAGCCACAAATTTCCTTCCACCCAGCGTTCCCCCAAGTCTCCCGATGAAAATAATACCTCACTTGTGTGGGTAGGCCTAGCGCCTGCGACAGGAAATGCCCCAAAACACAACGTGGACACATCACATTTTTTGACAGAATACAAAGCTGTTTTTTGCTAAGTGCCTACCTGTAGATTTTGGCCTCTAGCTCAGCCGGCACCTAGGGAAACCTACCAAAGCTGTGCATTTTTGAAAACTAGAGACCTAGGGGAATCCAAGATGGGGTGACTTGTGGGGCTCTGACCAGGTTCTGTTACCCAGAATCCTTTGCAAACCTCAAAAAGTGGCTAAAAAAACAAGTTTTCCTCACATTTCGGTGACAGAAAGTTCTGGAATCTGAGAGGAGCCACAAATTTCCTTCTACCCAGCATTCCCCCAAGTCTCCCGATAAAAATGATACCTCACTTGTGTGGGTAGGCCTAGTGCCCGCGACAGGAAATGCCCCAAAACACAACGTGGACACATCCCATTTTTTGACAGAAAACACAGCTGTTTTTTCCAAAGTGCCTACCTGTAGATTTTGGCCTCTAGCTCAGCCGGCACATAGGGAAACCTACCAAACCTGTGCATTTTTGAAAACTAGAGACCATGGGGAATCCAAGATGGGGTGACTTGTGGGGCTCTGACCAGGTTCTGTTACCCAGAATCCTTTGGAAACCTCAAAAAGTGGCTAAAAAAACAAGTTTTCCTCACATTTCGGTGACAGAAAGTTCTGGAATCTGAGAGGAGCCACAAATTTCCTTCCACCCAGCGTTCCCCCAAGACTCCCGATAAAAATGATACCTCAATTGTGTGGGTAGGCCTAGCGCCCGCGACAGGAAATGCCCCAAAACACAATGTGGACACATCACATTTTTTGACAGAATACAGAGCTTTTTTTTTGCAAAGTGCCTACCTGTAGATTTTGGCCTCTAGCTCTGCCGGCACATAGGGAAACCTACCAAACCTGTGCATTTTTGAAAACTAGAGACCTAGGGGAATCCAAGATAGGGTGACTTGTTGGGCTCTGACCAGGTTCTGTTACCCAGAATCCTTTGCAAACCTCAAAAAGTGGCTAAAAAAACAAGTTTTCCTCACATTATGGTGACAGAAAGTTCTGGAATCCGAGAGGAGCCACAAATTTCCTTCCACCTAGAGTTCCCCCAAGTCTCCTGATAAAAATTATACCTCACTTGTGTGGGTAGGCCTAGCGCCCACGACAGGAAATGCCCCAAAACACAATGTGGACACATCAAATTTTTTCATAGAAAACAGTGCCTACCTGTGGATTTTGGCCTCTAGCTCAGCCGGCACCTGGGGAAACCTAGCAAACCAGCACATTTTTGAAAACTAGAGACCTAGGGGAATCCAAAATCGGGTGATTTGTGGTGCTCTGACCAGGTTCTGTTACCCAGAATCCTTTGGAAACCTCAAAAAAGTGGCTAAAAAAAACAAGTTTTCCTCACATTTCGGTGACAGAAAGTTCTGGAATCTGAGAGGAGCCACAAATTTCCTTCCACCCAGCGTTCCCCCAAGTCTCCCGATAAAAATAATACCTCACTTGTGTGGGTAGGCCTAGCGCCTGCGACAGGAAATGCCCCAAAACACAACGTGGACACATCACATTTTTTGACAGAATACAGAGCTGTTTTTTGCTAAGTGCCTACCTGTAGATTTTGGCCTCTAGCTCAGCCGGCACATAGGGAAACCTACCAACGCTGTGCATTTTTGAAAACTAGAGACCTAGGGGAATCCAAGATGGGGTGACTTGTGGGGCTCTGACCAGGTTCTGTTACCCAGAATTCTTTGGAAACCTCAAAAAGTGGCTAAAAAAAACAAGTTTTCCTCCCATTTCGTTGACAGAAAGTTCTGGAATCTGAGAGGAGCCACAAATTTCCTTCCACCCAGCGTTCCCCCAAGACTCTCGATAAAAATGATACCTCACTTGTGTGGGTAGGCCTAGCGCCCGCGACAGGAAATGCCCCAAAACACAACGTGGACACATCACATTTTTTGACAGAATACAGAGCTGTTTTTTGCAAAGTGCCTACCTGTAGATTTTGGCCTCTAGCTCAGCCGGCACCTAGGGAAACCTACCAAAGCTGTGCATTTTTGAAAACTAGAGACCTAGGGGAATCCAAGATGGGGTGACTTGTTGGGCTCTGACCAGGTTCTGTTACCCAGAATCCTTTGCAAACCTCAAAAAGCGGCTAAAAAAAACAAGTTTTCCTCACATTATGGTGACAGAAAGTTCTGGAATCCTAGAGGAGCCACAAGGTTTCCTTCCACCCAGAGTTCCCCCAAGTCTCCTGATAAAAATTATGCCTCACTTGTGTGGGTAGGCCTAGTGCCCACGACAGGAAATGCCCCAAAACACAATGTGGACACATCAAATTTTTTTCATAGAAAACAGTGCCTACCTGTGGATTTTGGCCACTAGCTCAGCCGGCACCTGGGGAAACCTAGCAAACCAGCACATTTTTAAAAACTAGAGACCTAGGGGAATCCAAGATGGGGTGACTTGTGGGGCTCTGACCAGGTTCTGTTACCCAGAATCCTTTGCAAACCTCAAAAAGTCGTTAAAAAAACAAGTTTTCCTCACATTTCGGTGACAGAAAGTTCTGGAATCTGAGAGGAGCCACAAATTTCCTTCCACCCAATGTTCCCCCAAGTCTCCCGATAAAAATGATACCTCGCTTGTGTGGGTAGGCCTAGCGCCCGCAACAGGAAATGCCCCAAAACACAACGTGGACACATCACATTTTTTGACAGAATACAGAGCTGTTTTTTGCAAAGTGCCTACCTGTAGATTTTGGCCTCTAGCTCAGCCGGCACCTAGGGAAACCTACCAAAGCTGTGCATTTTTGAAAACTAGAGACCTAGGGGGAATCCAAGATAGGGTGACTTGTTGGGCTCTGACCAGGTTCTGTTACCCAGAATCCTTTGCAAACCTCAAAAAGTGGCTAAAAAAAACAAGTTTTCCTCACATTATGGTGACAGAAAGTTCTGGAATCCGAGAGGAGCCACAAATTTCCTTCCCCCTAGCCAAGTCTCCTGATAAAAATTATACCTCACTTGTGTGGGTAGGCCTAGCGCCCACGACAGGAAATGCCCCAAAACACAATGTGGACACATCAAATTTTTTCATAGAAAACAGTGCCTACCTGTGGATTTTGGCCTCTAGCTCAGCCGGCACCTGGGGAAACCTAGCAAACCAGCACATTTTTGAAAACTAGAGACCTAGGGGAATCCAAGATCGGGTGATTTGTGGTGCTCTGACCAGGTTCTGTTACCCAGAATCCTTTGGAAACCTCAAAAAGTGGCTAAAAAAACAAGTTTTCCTCACATTTCGGTGACAGAAAGTTCTGGAATCCTAGAGGAGCCACAAGTTTCCTTCCACCCAGAGTTCCCCCAAGTCTCCTGATAAAAATTATGCCTCACTTGTGTGGGTAGGCCTAGTGCCCACGACAGGAAATGCCCCAAAACACAATGTGGACACATCAAATTTTTTCATAGAAAACAGTGCCTACCTGTGGATTTTGGCCACTAGCTCAGCCGGCACCTGGGGAAACCTAGCAAACCAGCACATTTTTAAAAACTAGAGACCTAGGGGAATCCAAGATGGGGTGACTTGTGGGGCTCTGACCAGGTTCTGTTACCCAGAATCCTTTGCAAACCTCAAAAAGTCGTTAAAAAAACAAGTTTTCCTCACATTTCGGTGACAGAAAGTTCTGGAATCTGAGAGGAGCCACAAATTTCCTTCCACCCAATGTTCCCCCAAGTCTCCCGATAAAAATGATACCTCGCTTGTGTGGGTAGGCCTAGCGCCCGCAACAGGAAATGCCCCAAAACACAACGTGGACACATCACATTTTTTGACAGAATACAGAGCTGTTTTTTGCAAAGTGCCTACCTGTAGATTTTGGCCTCTAGCTCAGCCGGCACCTAGGGAAACCTACCAAAGCTGTGCATTTTTGAAAACTAGAGACCTAGGGGAATCCAAGATAGGGTGACTTGTTGGGCTCTGACCAGGTTCTGTTACCCAGAATCCTTTGCAAACCTCAAAAAGTGGCTAAAAAAACAAGTTTTCCTCACATTATGGTGACAGAAAGTTCTGGAATCCGAGAGGAGCCACAAATTTCCTTCCCCCTAGAGTTCCCCCAAGTCTCCTGATAAAAATTATACCTCACTTGTGTGGGTAGGCCTAGCGCCCACGACAGGAAATGCCCCAAAACACAATGTGGACACATCAAATTTTTTCATAGAAAACAGTGCCTACCTGTGGATTTTGGCCTCTAGCTCAGCCGGCACCTGGGGAAACCTAGCAAACCAGCACATTTTTGAAAACTAGAGACCTAGGGGAATCCAAGATCGGGTGATTTGTGGTGCTCTGACCAGGTTCTGTTACCCAGAATCCTTTGGAAACCTCAAAAAGTGGCTAAAAAAACAAGTTTTCCTCACATTTCGGTGACAGAAAGTTCTGGAATCTGAGAGGAGCCACAAATTTCCTTCCACCCAGCGTTCCCCCATGTCTCCCGATGAAAATAATACCTCACTTGTGTGGGTAGGCCTAGCACCTGCGACAGGAAATGCCCCAAAACACAACGTGGACACATCACATTTTTTGACAGAATACAGAGCTGTTTTTTGCTAAGTGCCTACCTGTAGATTTTGGCCTCTAGCTCAGCCGGCACATAGGGAAACCTACCAACGCTGTGCATTTTTGAAAACTAGAGACCTAGGGGAATCCAAGATGGGGTGACTTGTGGGGCTCTGACCAGGTTCTGTTACCCAGAATCCTTTGGAAACCTCAAAAAGTGGCTAAAAAAACAAGTTTTCCTCCCATTTCGGTGACAGAAAGTTCTGGAATCTGAGAGGAGCCACAAATTTCCTTCCACCCAGCGTTCCCCCAAGACTCTCGATAAAAATGATACCTCACTTGTGTGGGTAGGCCTAGCGCCCGCGACAGGAAATGCCCCAAAACACAACGTGGACACATCACATTTTTTGACAGAATACAGAGCTGTTTTTTGCAAAGTGCCTACCTGTAGATTTTGGCCTCTAGCTCAGCCGGCACCTAGGGAAACCTACCAAAGCTGTGCATTTTTGAAAACTAGAGACCTAGGGGAATCCAAGATGGGGTGACTTGTGGGGCTCTGACCAGGTTCTGTTACCCAGAATCCTTTGCAAACCTCAAAAAGTGGCTAAAAAAACAAGTTTTCCTCACATTTCGGTGACAGAAAGTTCTGGAATCTGAGAGGAGCCACAACTTTCCTTCCACCCAGCATTCCCCCAAGTCTCCCGATAAAAATGATACCTCACTTGTGTGGGTAGGCCTAGTGCCCGCGACAGGAAATGCCCCAAAACACAACGTGGACACATCCCATTTTTTGACAGAAAACACAGCTGTTTTTTCCAAAGTGCCTACCTGTAGATTTTGGCCTCTAGCTCAGCCGGCACATAGGGAAACCTACCAAACCTGTGCATTTTTGAAAACTAGAGACCTAGGGGAATCCAAGATGGGGTGACTTGTGGGGCTCTGACCAGGTTCTGTTACCCAGAATCCTTTGCAAACCTCAAAAAGTGGCTAAAAAAACAAGTTTTCCTCACATTTCTGTGACAGAAAGTTCTGGAATCTGAGAGGAGCCACAAATTTCCTTCCACCCAGCGTTCCCCAAGACTCCCGATAAAAATGATACCTCAATTGTGTGGGTAGGCCTAGCGCCCGCGACAGGAAATGCTCCAAAACACAATGTGGACACATCACATTTTTTGACAGAATACAGAGCTTTTTTTTTTAAAAGTGCCTACCTGTAGATTTTGGCCTCTAGCTCTGCCGGCACATAGGGAAACCTACCAAACCTGTGCATTTTGAAAACTAGAGACCTAGGGGAATCCAAGATGGGGTGACTTGTGGGGCTCTGACCAGGTTCTGTTACCCAGAATCCTTTGCAAACCTCAAAAAGTGGCTAAAAAAACAAGTGTTCCTCATATTTCGATGACAGAAAGTTCTGGAATCTGAGAGGAGCCACAAATTTCCTTCCACCCAGCGTTCCCCCAAGTCTCCCGATAAAAATGATACCTCACTTGTGTGGGTAGGCCTAGCGCCCGCAACAGGAAATGCCCCAAAACACAACGTGGACACATCACATTTTTTGACAGAATACAGAGCTGTTTTTTGGAAAGTGCCTACCTGTAGATTTTGGCCTGTAGCTCAGCCGGCACATAGGGAAACCTACCAAACCTGTGCATTTATGAAAACTAGAGACCTAGGGGAATCCAAGATGGGGTGACTTGTGGGGCTCTGACCAGGTTCTGTTACCCAGAATCCTTTGCAAACCTCAAAAAGTGGCTAAAAAAACAAGTTTTCCTCACATTTCGGTGACAGAAAGTTCTGGAATCTGAGAGGAGCCACAAATTTCCTTCCACCCAATGTTCCCCCAAGTCTCCCGATAAAAATGATACCTCGCTTGTGTGGGTAGGCCTAGCGCCCGCGACAGGAAATGCCCCAAAACACAACGTGGACACATCACATTTTTTGACAGAATACAGAGCTGTTTTTTGCAAAGTGCCTACCTGTAGATTTTGGCCTCTAGCTCAGCCGGCACATAGGGAAACCTACCAACGCTGTGCATTTTTGAAAACTAGAGACCTAGGGGAATCCAAGATGGGGTGACTTGTTGGGCTCTGACCAGGTTCTGTTACCCAGAATCCTTTGCAAACCTCAAAAAGTGGCTAAAAAAACAAGTTTTCCTCATATTTCGGTGACAGAAAGTTCTGGAATCTGAGAGGAGCCACAAATTTCCTTCCACCCAGCGTTCCCCCAAGTCTCCCGATAAAAATGATACCTCACTTGTGTGGGTAGGCCTAACGCCCGCGACAGGAAATGCCCCAAAACACAACGTGGACACATCACATTTTTTGACAGAATACAGAGCTGTTTTTTGCAAAGTGCCTACCTGTAGATTTTGGCCTGTAGCTCAGCCGGCACATAGGGAAACCTACCAAACCTGTGCATTTTTGAAAACTAGAGACCTAGGGGAATCCAAGATGGGGTGACTTGTGGGGCTCTGACCAGGTTCTGTTACCCAGAATCCTTTGCAAACCTCAAAAAGTGGCTAAAAAAACAAGTTTTCCTCACATTTCGGTGACAGAAAGTTCTGGAATCTGAGAGGAGCCACACATTTCCTTCCACCCAGCGTTCCCCCAAGACTCCCGATAAAAATGATACCTCAATTGTGTGGGTAGGCCTAGCGCCCGCGACAGGAAATGCCCCAAAACACAATGTGGACACATCACATTTTTTGACAGAATACAGAGCTTTTTTTTTTAAAAGTGCCTACCTGTAGATTTTGGCCTCTAGCTCTGCCGGCACATAGGGAAACCTACCAAACCTGTGCATTTTTGAAAACTAGAGACCTAGGGGAATCCAAGATGGGGTGACTTGTGGGGCTCTGACCAGGTTCTGTTACCCAGAATCCTTTGCAAACCTCAAAAAGTGGCTAAAAAAACAAGTGTTCCTCATATTTCGGTGACAGAAAGTTCTGGAATCTGAGAGGAGCCACAAATTTCCTTCCACCCAGCGTTCCCCCAAGTCTCCCGATAAAAATGATACCTCACTTGTGTGGGTAGGCCTAGCGCCCGCAACAGGAAATGCCCCAAAACACAACGTGGACACATCACATTTTTTGACAGAATACAGAGCTGTTTTTTGGAAAGTGCCTACCTGAAGATTTTGGCCTGTAGCTCAGCCGGCACATAGGGAAACCTACCAAACCTGTGCATTTATGAAAACTAGAGACCTAGGGGAATCCAAGATGGGGTGACTTGTGGGGCTCTGACCAGGTTCTGTTACCCAGAATCCTTTGCAAACCTCAAAAAGTGGCTAAAAAACAAGTTTTCCTCACATTTCGGTGACAGAAAGTTCTGGAATCTGAGAGGAGCCACAAATTTCCTTCCACCCAATGTTCCCCCAAGTCTCCCGATAAAAATGATACCTCGCTTGTGTGGGTAGGCCTAGCGCCCGCGACAGGAAATGCCCCAAAACACAACGTGGACACATCACATTTTTTGACAGAATACAGAGCTGTTTTTTGCAAAGTGCCTACCTGTAGATTTTGGCCTCTAGCTCAGCCGGCACATAGGGAAACCTACCAACGCTGTGCATTTTTGAAAACTAGAGACCTAGGGGAATCCAAGATGGGGTGACTTGTTGGGCTCTGACCAGGTTCTGTTACCCAGAATCCTTTGCAAACCTCAAAAAGTGGCTAAAAAAACAAGTTTTCCTCATATTTCGGTGACAGAAAGTTCTGGAATCTGAGAGGAGCCACAAATTTCCTTCCACCCAGCGTTCCCCCAAGTCTCCTGATAAAAATGATACCTCACTTGTGTGGGTAGGCCTAACGCCCGCGACAGGAAATGCCCCAAAACACAACGTGGACACATCACATTTTTTGACAGAATACAGAGCTGTTTTTTGCAAAGTGCCTACCTGTAGATTTTGGCCTGTAGCTCAGCCGGCACATAGGGAAACCTACCAAACCTGTGCATTTATGAAAACTAGAGACCTAGGGGAATCCAAGATGGGGTGACTTGTGGGGCTCTGACCAGGTTCTGTTACCCAGAATCCTTTGCAAACCTCAAAATGTGGCTAAAAAAACAACTTTTCCTCACATTTCGGTGACAGAAAGTTCTGGAATCTGAGAGGAGCCACAAATTTCCTTCCACCCAATGTTCCCCCAAGTCTCCCGATAAAAATGATACCTCGCTTGTGTGGGTAGGCCTAGCGCCTGCGACAGGAAATGCCCCAAAACACAACGTGGACACATCACATTTTTTGACAGAATACAGAGCTGTTTTTTGCAAAGTGCCTACCTGTAGATTTTGGCCTGTAGCTCAGCCGGCACATAGGGAAACCTACCAAACCTGTGCATTTATGAAAACTAGAGACCTAGGGGAATCCAAGATGGGGTGACTTGTGGGGCTCTGACCAGGTTCTGTTACCCAGAATCCTTTGCAAACCTCAAAAAGTGGTTAAAAAAACAAGTTTTCCTCACATTTCGGTGACAGAAAGTTCTGGAATCTGAGAGGAGCCACAAATTTCCTTCCACCCAATGTTCCCCCAAGTCTCCCGATAAAAATGATACCTCGCTTGTGTGGGTAGGCCTAGCGCCCGCGACAGGAAATGCCCCAAAACACAACGTGGACACATCACATTTTTTGACAGAATACAGAGCTGTTTTTTGCAAAGTGCCTACCTGTAGATTTTGGCCTCTAGCTCAGCCGGCACCTAGGGAAACCTACCAAAGCTGTGCATTTTTGAAAACTAGAGACCTAGGGGAATCCAAGATAGGGTGACTTGTTGGGCTCTGACCAGGTTCTGTTACCCAGAATCCTTTGCAAACCTCAAAAAGTGGCTAAAAAAACAAGTTTTCCTCACATTATGGTGACAGAAAGTTCTGGAATCCGAGAGGAGCCACAAATTTCCTTCCACCTAGAGTTCCCCCAAGTCTCCTGATAAAAATTATACCTCACTTGTGTGGGTAGGCCTAGCGCCCACGACAGGAAATGCCCCAAAACACAATGTGGACACATCAAATTTTTTCATAGAAAACAGTGCCTACCTGTGGATGTTGGCCTCTAGCTCAGCCGGCACCTTGGGAAACCTAGCAAACCAGCAAATTTTTGAAAACTAGAGACCTAGGGGAATCCAAGATCGGGTGATTTGTGGTGCTCTGACCAGGTTCTGTTACCCAGAATCCTTTGGAAACCTCAAAAAGTGGCTAAAAAAACAAGTTTTCCTCACATTTCGGTGACAGAAAGTTCTGGAATCTGAGAGGAGCCACAAATTTCCTTCCACCCAGCGTTTCCCCAAGTCTCCCGATAAAAATAATACCTCAATTGTGTGGGTAGGCCTAGCGCCTGCGACAGGAAATGCCCCAAAACACAACGTGGACACATCACATTTTTTGACAGAAGACAGAGCTGTTTTTTGCTAAGTGCCTACCTGTAGATTTTGGCCTCTAGCTCAGCCGGCACATAGGGAAACCTACCAACGCTGTGCATTTTTGAAAACTAGAGACCTAGGGAATCCAAGATGGGGTGACTTGTGGGGCTCTGACCAGGTTCTGTTACCCAGAATCCTTTGGAAACCTCAAAAAGTGGCTAAAAAAACAAGTTTTCCTCCCATTTCGGTGACAGAAAGTTGTGGAATCTGAGAGGAGCCACAAATTTCATTCCACCCAGCGTTCCCCCAAGAATCTCGATAAAAATGATACCTCACTTGTGTGGGTAGGCCTAGCGCCCGCGACAGGAAATGCCCCAAAACACAACGTGGACACATCACATTTTTGGACAGAATACAGAGCTGTTTTTTGCAAAGTGCCTACCTGTAGATTTTGGCCTCTAGCTCAGCCGGCACCTAGGGAAAACTACCAAAGCAGTGCATTTATGAAAACTAGAGACCTAGGGGAATCCAAGATGGGGTGACTTGTGGGGCTCTGACCAGGTTCTGTTACCCAGAATCCTTTGCAAACCTCAAAATGTGGCTAAAAAAACAACTTTTCCTCACATTTCGGTGACAGAAAGTTCTGGAATCTGAGAGGAGCCACAAATTTCCTTCCACCCAATGTTCCCCCAAGTCTCCCGATAGAAATGATACCTCGCTTGTGTGGGTAGGCCTAGCGCCTGCGACAGGAAATGCCCCAAAACACAACGTGGACACATCACATTTTTTGACAGAATACAGAGCTGTTTTTTGCAAAGTGCCTACCTGTAGATTTTGGCCTGTAGCTCAGCCGGCACATAGGGAAACCTACCAAACCTGTGCATTTATGAAAACTAGAGACCTAGGGGAATCCAAGATGGGGTGACTTGTGGGGCTCTGACCAGGTTCTGTTACCCAGAATCCTTTGCAAACCTCAAAAAGTGGTTAAAAAAACAAGTTTTCCTCACATTTCGGTGACAGAAAGTTCTGGAATCTGAGAGGAGCCACAAATTTCCTTCCACCCAATGTTCCCCCAAGTCTCCCGATAAAAATGATACCTCGCTTGTGTGGGTAGGCCTAGCGCCCGCGACAGGAAATGCCCCAAAACACAACGTGGACACATCACATTTTTTGACAGAATACAGAGCTGTTTTTTGCAAAGTGCCTACCTGTAGATTTTGGCCTCTAGCTCAGCCGGCACCTAGGGAAACCTACCAAAGCTGTGCATTTTTGAAAACTAGAGACCTAGGGGAATCCAAGATAGGGTGACTTGTTGGGCTCTGACCAGGTTCTGTTACCCAGAATCCTTTGCAAACCTCAAAAAGTGGCTAAAAAAACAAGTTTTCCTCACATTATGGTGACAGAAAGTTCTGGAATCCGAGAGGAGCCACAAATTTCCTTCCACCTAGAGTTCCCCCAAGTCTCCTGATAAAAATTATACCTCACTTGTGTGGGTAGGCCTAGCGCCCACGACAGGAAATGCCCCAAAACACAATGTGGACACATCAAATTTTTTCATAGAAAACAGTGCCTACCTGTGGATGTTGGCCTCTAGCTCAGCCGGCACCTTGGGAAACCTAGCAAACCAGCAAATTTTTGAAAACTAGAGACCTAGGGGAATCCAAGATCGGGTGATTTGTGGTGCTCTGACCAGGTTCTGTTACCCAGAATCCTTTGGAAACCTCAAAAAGTGGCTAAAAAAACAAGTTTTCCTCACATTTCGGTGACAGAAAGTTCTGGAATCTGAGAGGAGCCACAAATTTCCTTCCACCCAGCGTTCCCCCAAGTCTCCCGATAAAAATAATACCTCAATTGTGTGGGTAGGCCTAGCGCCTGTGACAGGAAATGCCCCAAAACACAACGTGGACACATCACATTTTTTGACAGAAGACAGAGCTGTTTTTTGCTAAGTGCCTACCTGTAGATTTTGGCCTCTAGCTCAGCCGGCACATAGGGAAACCTACCAACGCTGTGCATTTTTGAAAACTAGAGACCTAGGGGAATCCAAGATGGGGTGACTTGTGGGGCTCTGACCAGGTTCTGTTACCCAGAATCCTTTGGAAACCTCAAAAAGTGGCTAAAAAAACAAGTTTTCCTCCCATTTCGGTGACAGAAAGTTGTGGAATCTGAGAGGAGCCACAAATTTCATTCCACCCAGCGTTCCCCCAAGAATCTCGATAAAAATGATACCTCACTTGTGTGGGTAGGCCTAGCGCCCGCGACAGGAAATGCCCCAAAACACAACGTGGACACATCACATTTTTGGACAGAATACAGAGCTGTTTTTTGCAAAGTGCCTACCTGTAGATTTTGGCCTCTAGCTCAGCCGGCACCTAGGGAAACCTACCAAAGCAGTGCATTTTTGAAAACTAGAGACCTAGGGGAATCCAAGATGGGGTGACTTGTGGGGCTCTGACCAGGTTCTGTTACCCAGAATCCTTTGGAAACCTCAAAAAGTGGCTAAAAAAACAAGTTTTCCTCACATTTCGGTGACAGAAAGTTCTGGAATCTGAGAGGAGCCACAAATTTCCTTCCACCCAGCATTCCCCCAAGTCTCCCGATAAAAATGATACCTCACTTGTGTGGGTAGGCCTAGTGCCCGCGACAGGAAATGCCCCAAAACACAACGTGGACACATCCCATTTTTTGACAGAAAACACAGCTGTTTTTTCCAAAGTGCCTACCTGTAGATTTTGGCCTCTAGCTCAGCCGGCACATAGGGAAACCTACCAAACCTGTGCATTTTTTTAAACTAGAGTCCTAGGGGAATCCAAGATGGGGTGACTTGTGGGGCTCTGACCAGGTTCTGTTACCCAGAATCCTTTGGAAACCTCAAAAAGTGGCTAAAAAAACAAGTTTTCCTCACATTTCGGTGACAGAAAGTTCTGGAATCTGAGAGGAGCCACAAATTTCCTTCCACCCAGCGTTCCCCCAAGACTCCCGATAAAAATGATACCTCAATTGTGTGGGTAGGCCTAGCGCCCGCGACAGGAAATGCCCCAAAACACAATGTGGACACATCGCATTTTTTGACAGAATACAGAGCTTTTTTTTTGCAAAGTGCCTACCTGTAGATTTTGGCCTCTAGCTCTGCCGGCACATAGGGAAACCTACCACACCTGTGCATTTTTGAAAACTAGAGACCTAGGGGAATCCAAGATGGGGTGACTTGTGGGGCTCTGACCAGGTTCTGTTACCCAGAATCCTTTGCAAACCTCAAAAAGTGGCTAAAAAAACAAGTTTTCCTCATATTTCGGTGACAGAAAGTTCTGGAATCTGAGAGGAGCCACAAATTTCCTTCCACCCAGCGTTCCCCCAAGTCTCCCGATAAAAATGATACCTCACTTGTGTGGGTAGGCCTAGCGCCCGCGACAGGAAATGCCCCAAAACACAACGTGGACACATCACGTTTTTTGACAGAATACAGAGCTGTTTTTTGGAAAGTGCCTACCTGTAGATTTTGGCCTGTAGCTCAGCCGGCACATAGGGAAACCTACCAAACCTGTGCATTTATGAAAACTAGAGACCTAGGGGAATCCAAGATGGGGTGACTTGTGGGGCTCTGACCAGGTTCTGTTACCCAGAATCCTTTGCAAACCTCAAAAAGTGGCTAAAAAAACAAGTTTTCCTCACATTTCGGTGACAGAAAGTTCTGGAATCTGAGAGGAGCCACAAATTTCCTTCCACCCAATGTTCCCCCAAGTCTCCCGATAAAAATGATACCTCGCTTGTGTGGGTAGGCCTAGCGCCCGCGACAGGAAATGCCCCAAAACACAACGTGGACACATCACATTTTTTGACAGA
This sequence comes from Pleurodeles waltl, assembly GCF_031143425.1. Taxonomy (NCBI): domain Eukaryota; kingdom Metazoa; phylum Chordata; class Amphibia; order Caudata; family Salamandridae; genus Pleurodeles; species Pleurodeles waltl. The sequence goes on along the minus strand of NC_090439.1, from coordinate 771,160,012 downwards.
ATACAGAGCTGTTTTTTGCAAAGTGCCTACCTGTAGATTTTGGCCTCTAGCTCAGCCGGCACATAGGGAAACCTACCAACGCTGTGCATTTTTGAAAACTAGAGACCTAGGGGAATCCAAGATGGGGTGACTTGTTGGGCTCTGACCAGGTTCTGTTACCCAGAATCCTTTGCAAACCTCAAAAAGTGGCTAAAAAAACAAGTTTTCCTCATATTTCGGTGACAGAAAGTTCTGGAATCTGAGAGGAGCCACAAATTTCCTTCCACCCAGCGTTCCCCCAAGTCTCCCGATAAAAATGATACCTCACTTGTGTGGGTAGGCCTAGCGCCCGCGACAGGAAATGCCCCAAAACACAACGTGGACACATCACATTTTTTGACAGAATACAGAGCTGTTTTTTGCAAAGTGCCTACCTGTAGATTTTGGCCTGTAGCTCAGCCGGCACATAGGGAAACCTACCAAACCTGTGCATTTATGAAAACTAGAGACCTAGGGGAATCCAAGATGGGGTGACTTGTGGGGCTCTGACCAGGTTCTGTTACCCAGAATCCTTTGCAAACCTCAAAATGTGGCTAAAAAAACAAGTTTTCCTCACATTTCGGTGACAGAAAGTTCTGGAATCTGAGAGGAGCCACAAATTTCCTTCCACCCAATGTTCCCCCAAGTCTCCCGATAAAAATGATACCTCGCTTGTGTGGGTAGGCCTAGCGCCTGCGACAGGAAATGCCCCAAAACACAACGTGGACACATCACATTTTTTGACAGAATACAGAGCTGTTTTTTGCAAAGTGCCTACCTGTAGATTTTGGCCTGTAGCTCAGCCGGCACATAGGGAAACCTACCAAACCTGTGCATTTATGAAAACTAGAGACCTAGGGGAATCCAATATGGGGTGACTTGTGGGGCTCTGACAAGGTTCTGTTACCCAGAATCCTTTGCAAACCTCAAAAAGTGGCTAAAAAAACAAGTTTTCCTCACATTTCGGTGACAGAAAGTTCTGGAATCTGAGAGGAGCCACAAATTTCCTTCCACCCAATGTTCCCCCAAGTCTCCCGATAAAAATGATACCTCGCTTGTGTGGGTAGGCCTAGCGCCCGCGACAGGAAATGCCCCAAAACACAACGTGGACACATCACATTTTTTGACAGAATACAGAGCTATTTTTTGCAAAGTGCCTACCTGTAGATTTTGGCCTCTAGCTCAGCCGGCACCTAGGGAAACCTACGAAAGCTGTGCATTTTTGAAAACTAGAGACCTAGGGGAATCCAAGATGGGGTGACTTGTTGGGCTCTGACCAGGTTCTGTTACCCAGAATCCTTTGCAAACCTCAAAAAGTGGCTAAAAAAAACAAGTTTTCCTCACATTATGGTGACAGAAAGTTCTGGAATCCGAGAGGAGCCACAAATTTCCTTCCACCTAGAGTTCCCCCAAGTCTCCTGATAAAAATTATACCTCACTTGTGTGGATAGGCCTAGCGCCCACGACAGGAAATGCCCCAAAACACAATGTGGACACATCAAATTTTTTCATAGAAAACAGTGCCTACCTGTGGATTTTGGCCTCTAGCTCAGCCGGCACCTGGCGAAACCTAGCAAACCAGCACATTTTTGAAAACTAGAGACCTAGGGGAATCCAAGATCGGGTGATTTGTGGTGCTCTGACCAGGTTCTGTTACCCAGAATCCTTTGGAAACCTCAAAAAGTGGCTAAAAAAACAAGTTTTCCTCACATTTCGGTGACAGAAAGTTCTGGAATCTGAGAGGAGCCACAAATTTCCTTCCACCCAGCGTTCCCCCAAGTCTCCCGATAAAAATAATACCTCACTTGTGTGGGTAGGCCTAGCGCCTGCGACAGGAAATGCCCCAAAACACAACGTGGACACATCACATTTTTTGACAGAATACAGAGCTGTTTTTTGCAAAGTGCCTACCTGTAGATTTTGGCCTGTAGCTCAGCCGGCACATAGGGAAACCTACCAAACCTGTCCATTTATGAAAACTAGAGACCTAGGGGAATCCAACATGGGGTGACTTGTGGGGCTCTGACCAGGTTCTGTTACCAAGAATCCTTTGCAAACCTCAAAAAGTGGCTAAAAAAACAAGTTTTCCTCATATTTCGGTGACAGAAAGTTCTGGAATCTGAGAGGAGCCACAAATTTCCTTCCACCCAGCGTTCCCCCAAGTCTCCCGATAAAAATGATACCTCACTTGTGTGGGTAGGCCTAGCGCCCGCGACAGGAAATACCCCAAAACACAACGTGGACACATCACATTTTTTGACAGAATACAGAGCTGTTTTTTGGAAAGTGTCTACCTGTAGATTTTGGCCTGTAGCTCAGCCGGCACATAGGGTAACCTACCAAACCTGTGCATTTATGAAAACTAGAGACCTAGGGGAATCCAAGATGGGGTGACTTGTGGGGCTCTGACCAGGTTCTGTTACCCAGAATCCTTTGCAAACCTCAAAAAGTGGCTAAAAAAACAAGTTTTCCTCACATTTCGGTGACAGAAAGTTCTGGAATCTGAGAGGAGCCACAAATTTCCTTCCACCCAATGTTCCCCCAAGTCTCCCGATAAAAATGATACCTCGCTTGTTTGGGTAGGCCTAGCGCCCGCGACAGGAAATGCCCCAAAACACAACGTGGACACATCACATTTTTTGACAGAATACAGAGCTGTTTTTTGCAAAGTGCCTACCTGTAGATTTTGGCCTCTAGCTCAGCCGGCACCTAGGGAAACCTACCAAAGCTGTGCATTTTTGAAAACTAGAGACCTAGGGGAATCCAAGATGGGGTGACTTGTTGCGCTCTGACCAGGTTCTGTTACCCAGAATACTTTGCAAACCTCAAATAGTGGCTAAAAAAACAAGTTTTCCTCACATTATGGTGACAGAAAGTTCTGGAATCCGAGAGGAGCCACAAATTTCCTTCCACCTAGAGTTCCCCCAAGTCTCCTGATAAAAATTATACCTCACTTGTGTGGGTAGGCCTAGCGCCCACGACAGGAAATGCCCCAAAACACAATGTGGACACATCAAATTTTTTCATAGAAAACAGTGCCTACCTGTGGATTTTGGCCTCTAGCTCAGCCGGCACCTGGGGAAACCTAGCAAACCAGCACATTTTTGAAAACTAGAGACCTAGGGGAATCCAAGATCGGGTGATTTGTGGTGCTCTGACCAGGTTCTGTTACCCAGAATCCTTTGGAAACCCCAAAAAGTGGCTAAAAAAACAAGTTTTCCTCACATTTCGGTGACAGAAAGTTCCTGAATCTGAGAGGAGCCACAAATTTCCTTCCACCCAGCGTTCCCCCAAGTCTCCCGATAAAAATAATACCTCACTTGTGTGGGTAGGCCTAGCGCCTGCGACAGGAAATGCCCCAAAACACAACGTGGACACATCACATTTTTTGACAGAATATAGAGCTGTTTTTTGCAAAGTGCCTACCTGTAGATTTTGGCCTCTAGCTCAGCCGGCACATAGGGAAACCTACCAACGCTGTGCATTTTTAAAAACTAGAGACCTAGGGGAATCCAAGATGGGGTGACTTGTGGGGTTCTGACCAGGTTCTGTTACCCAGAATACTTTGGAAACCTCAAAAAGTGGCTAAAAAAACAAGTTTTCCTCCCATTTCGGTGACAGAAAGTTCTGGAATCTGAGAGGAGCCACAAATTTCGTTCCACCCAGCGTTCCCCCAAGACTCTCGATAAAAATGATACCTCACTTGTGTGGGTAGGCCTAGCGCCCGCGACAGGAAATGCCCCAAAACACAACGTGGACACATCACATTTTTTGACAGAATGCAGAGCTGTTTTTTGCAAAGTGCCTACCTGTAGATTTTGGCCTCTAGCTCAGCTGGCACATAGGGAAACCTACCAAACCTGTGCATTTATGAAAACTAGAGACCTAGGGGAATCCAACATGGGGTGACTTGTGGGGCTCTGACCAGGTTCTGTTATTCAGAATCCTTTGCAAACCTCAAAAAGTGGCTAAAAAAACAAGTTTTCCTAACATTTCGGTGACAGAAAGTTCTGGAATCTGAGAGGAGCCACAAATTTCCTTTCACCCAATGTTCCCCCAAGTCTCCCGATAAAAATAATACCTCACTTGTGTGGGTAGGCCTAGCGCCCGCGACAGGAAATGCCCCAAAACACAACGTGGACACATCACATTTTTTGACAGAATACAGAGCTGTTTTTTGCAAAGTGCCTACCTGTAGATTTTGGCCTCTAGCTCAGCCGGCACCTATGGAAACCTACCAAAGCTGTGCATTTTTGAAAACTAGAGACCTAGGGGAATCCAAGATGGGGTGACTTGTGGGGCTCTGACCAGGTTCTGTTACCCAGAATCCTTTGCAAACCTCAAAAAGTGGCTAAAAAAACAAGTTTTCCTCACATTATGGTGACAGAAAGTTCTGGAATCTGAGAGGAGCCACAAATTTCCTTCCACCCAGCGTTCCCCCACGTCTCCCAATAAAAATGATACCTCACTTGTGTGGGTAGGCCTAGCGCCTGCGACAGGAAATGCCCCAAAACACAACGTGGACACATCACATTTTTTGACAGAATACAGAGCTGTTTTTTGCAAAGTGCCTACCTGTAGATTTTGGCCTCTAGCTCAGCCGGCACATAGGGAAACCTACCAAAGCTGTGCATTTTTGAAAACTAGAGACCTAGGGGAATCCAAGATGGGGTGACTTGTGGGGCTCTGACCAGGTTCTGTTACCCAGAATCCTTTGCAAACCTCAAAAAGTGGCTAAAAAAACAAGTTTTCCTCAAATTTCGGTGACAGAAAGTTCTGGAATCTGAGAGGAGCCACAAATTTCCTTCCACCCAGCATTCCCCCAAGTCTCCCGATAAAAATGATACCTCACTTGTGTGGGTAGGCCTAGCGCCCGCGGCAGGAAGTGCCCCAAAACACAACGTGGACACATCACATTTTTTGACAGAATACAGAGCTGTTTTTTGCAAAGTGCCTACCTGTAGATTTTGGCCTGTAGCTCAGCCGGCACATAGGGAAACCTACCAAACCTGTGCATTTATGAAAACTAGAGACCTAGGGGAATCCAACATGGGGTGACTTGTGGGGCTCTGACCAGGTTCTGTTATCCAGAATCCTTTGCAAACCTCAAAAAGTGGCTAAAAAAAACAAGTTTTCCTAACATTTCGGTGACAGAAAGTTCTGGAATCTGAGAGGAGCCACAAATTTCCTTCCACCCAATGTTCCCCCAAGTCTCCCGATAAAAATAATACCTCGCTTGTGTGGGTAGGCCTAGCGCCCGCGACAGGAAATTCCCCAAAACACAATGTGGACACATCACATTTTTTGACAGAATATAGAGCTGTTTTTTGCAAAGTGCCTACCTGTAGATTTTGGCCTCTAGCTCAGCCGGCACCTATGGAAACCTACCAAAGCTGTGCATTTTTGAAAACTAGAGACCTAGGGGAATCCAAGATGGGGTGACTTGTGGGGCTCTGACCAGGTTCTGTTACCCAGAATCCTTTGCAAACCTCAAAAAGTGGCTAAAAAAACAAGTTTTCCTCACATTATGGTGACAGAAAGTTCTGGAATCCGAGAGGAGCCACAAATTTCCTTCCACCCAGAGTTCCCCCAAGTCTCCTGATAAAAATTATACCTCGCTTGTGTGGGTAGGCCTAGCGCCCGCGACAGGAAATGCCCCAAAACACAACGTGGACACATCAAATTTTTTGACAGAATACAGAGCTGTTTTTTGCAAAGTGCCTACCTGTAGATTTTGGCCTCTAGCTCAGCCGGCACATAGGGAAACCTACCAAAGCTGTGCATTTTTGAAAACTAGAGACCTAGGGGAATCCAAGATGGGGTGACTTGTGGGGCTCTGACCAGGTTCTGTTACCCAGAATCCTTTGCAAACCTCAAAAAGTGGCTAAAAAACAAGTTTTCCTCACATTTCGGTGACAGAAAGTTCTGGAATCTGAGAGGAGCCACAAATTTCCTTCCACCCAGCGTTCACCCAAGTCTCCCAATAAAAATGATACCTCACTTGTGTGGGTAGGCCTAGTGCCCGCGACAGGAAATGCCCCAAAACACAACGTGGACACATCACATTTTTTGACAGAATACAGAGCTGTTTTTTGCAAAGTGCCTACCTGTAGATTTTGGCCTCTAGCTCAGCCGGCACCTAGGGAAACCTACCAAAGCTGTGCATTTTTGAAAACTAGAGACCTAGGGGAATCCAAGATAGGGTGACTTGTTGGGCTCTGACCAGGTTCTGTTACCCAGAATCCTTTGCAAACCTCAAAAAGTGCCTAAAAAAACAAGTTTTCCTCACATTATGGTGACAGAAAGTTCTGGAATCCAAGAGGAGCCACAAATTTCCTTCCACCTAGAGTTCCCCCAAGTCTCCTGATAAAAATTATACCTCACTTGTGTGGGTAGGCCTAGCGCCCACGACAGGAAATGCCCCAAAACACAATGTGGACACATCAAATTTTTTCATAGAAAACAGTGCCTACCTGTGGATTTTGGCCTCTAGCTCAGCCGGCACCTGAGGAAACCTAGCAAACCAGCACATTTTTGAAAACTAGAGACCTAGGGGAATCCAAGATCGGGTGATTTGTGGTGCTCTGACCAGGTTCTGTTACCCAGCATCCTTTGGAAACCTCAAAAAGTGGCTAAAAAAACAAGTTTTCCTCACATTTCGGTGACAGAAAGTTCTAGAATCTGAGAGGAGCCACAAATTTCCTTCCACCCAGCGTTCCCCCAAGTCTCCCGATAAAAATAATACCTCACTTGTGTGGGTAGGCCTAGCGCCTGCGACAGGAAATGCCCCAAAACACAACGTGGACACATCACATTTTTTGACAGAATACTGAGCTGTTTTTTGCTAAGTGCCTACCTGTAGATTTTGGCCTCTAGCTCAGCCGGCACATAGGGAAACCTACCAACGCTGTGCATTTTTGAAAACTAGAGACCTAGGTGAATCCAAGATGGGGTGACTTGTGGGGCTCTGACCAGGTTCTGTTACCCAGAATCCTTTGCAAACCTCAAAAAGTGGCTAAAAAAACAAGTTTTCCTCACATTTCGGTGACAGAAAGTTCTGGAATCTGAGAGGAGCCACAAATTTCCTTCCACCCAGCATTCCCCCAAGTCTCCCGATAAAAATGATACCTCACTTGTGTGGGTAGGCCTAGTGCCCGCGACAGGAAATGCCCCAAAACACAACGTGGACACATCCCATTTTTTGACAGAAAACACAGCTGTTTTTTCCAAAGTGCCTACCTGTAGATTTTGGCCTCTAGCTCAGCCGGCACATAGGGAAACCTACCAAACCTGTGCATTTTTGAAAACTAGAGACCTAGGGGAATCCAAGATGGGGTGACTTGTGGGGCTCTGACCAGGTTCTGTTACCCAGAATCCTTTGGAAACCTCAAAAAGTGGCTAAAAAAACAAGTTTTGCTCACATTTCGGTGACAGAAAGTTCTGGAATCTGAGAGGAGCCACAAATTTCCTTCCACCCAGCGTTCCCCCAAGACTCCCGATAAAAATGATACCTCAATTGTGTGGGTAGGCCTAGCGCCTGCGACAGGAAATGCCCCAAAACACAACGTGGACACATCACATTTTTTGACAGAATACTGAGCTGTTTTTTGCTAAGTGCCTACCTGTAGATTTTGGCCTCTAGCTCAGCCGGCACATAGGGAAACCTACCAACGCTGTGCATTTTTGAAAACTAGAGACCTAGGGGAATCCAAGATGGGGTGACTTGTGGGGCTCTGACCAGGTTCTGTTACCCAGAATCCTTTGCAAACCTCAAAAAGTGGCTAAAAAAACAAGTTTTCCTCACATTTCGGTGACAGAAAGTTCTGGAATCTGAGAGGAGCCACAAATTTCCTTCCACCCAGCATTCCCCCAAGTCTCCCGATAAAAATGATACCTCACTTGTGTGGGTAGGCCTAGTGCCCGCGACAGGAAATGCCCCAAAACACAACGTGGACACATCCCATTTTTTGACAGAAAACACAGCTGTTTTTTCCAAAGTGCCTACCTGTAGATTTTGGCCTCTAGCTCAGCCGGCACATAGGGAAACCTACCAAACCTGTGCATTTTTGAAAACTAGAGACCTAGGGGAATCCAAGATGGGGTGACTTGTGGGGCTCTGACCAGGTTCTGTTACCCAGAATCCTTTGGAAACCTCAAAAAGTGGCTAAAAAAACAAGTTTTCCTCACATTTCGGTGACAGAAAGTTCTGGAATCTGAGAGGAGCCACAAATTTCCTTCCACTCAGCGTTCCCCCAAGACTCCCGATAAAAATGATACCTCAATTGTGTGGGTAGGCCTAGCGCCTGCGACAGGAAATGCCCCAAAACACAACGTGGACACATCACATTTTTTGACAGAATACTGAGCTGTTTTTTGCTAAGTGCCTACCTGTAGATTTTGGCCTCTAGCTCAGCCGGCACATAGGGAAACCTACCAACGCTGTGCATTTTTGAAAACTAGAGACCTAGGGGAATCCAAGATGGGGTGACTTGTGGGGCTCTGACCAGGTTCTGTTACCCAGAATCCTTTGCAAACCTCAAAAAGTGGCTAAAAAAACAAGTTTTCCTCACATTTCGGTGACAGAAAGTTCTGGAATCTGAGAGGAGCCACAAATTTCCTTCCACCCAGCATTCCCCCAAGTCTCCCGATAAAAATGATACCTCACTTGTGTGGGTAGGCCTAGTGCCCGCGACAGGAAATGCCCCAAAACACAACGTGGACACATCCCATTTTTTGACAGAAAACACAGCTGTTTTTTCCAAAGTGCCTACCTGTAGATTTTGGCCTCTAGCTCAGCCGGCACATAGGGAAACCTACCAAACCTGTGCATTTTTGAAAACTAGAGACCTAGGGGAATCCAAGATGGGGTGACTTGTGGGGCTCTGACCAGGTTCTGTTACCCAGAATCCTTTGGAAACCTCAAAAAGTGGCTAAAAAAACAAGTTTTCCTCACATTTCGGTGACAGAAAGTTCTGGAATCTGAGAGGAGCAACAAATTTCCTTCCACCCAGCGTTCCCCCAAGACTCCCGATAAAAATGATACCTCAATTGTGTGGGTAGGCCTAGCGCCCGCGACAGGAAATGCCCCAAAACACAATGTGGACACATCACATTTTTTGACAGAATACAGAGCTTTTTTTTTGCAAAGTGCCTACCTGTAGATTTTGGCCTCTAGCTCTGCCGGCACATAGGGAAACCTACCAAACCTGTGCCTTTTTGAAAACTAGAGACCTAGGGGAATCCAAGATGGGGTGACTTGTGGGGCTCTGACCAGGTTCTGTTACCCAGAATCCTTTGCAAACCTCAAAAAGTGGCTAAAAAAACAAGTTTTCCTCATATTTCGGTGACAGAAAGTTCTGGAATCTGAGAGGAGCCACAAATTTCCTTCCACCCAGCGTTCCCCCAAGTCTCCCGATAAAAATGGTACCTCACTTGTGTGGGTAGGCCTAGCGCCCGTGACAGGAAATGCCCCAAAACACAACGTGGACACATCACATTTTTTGACAGAATACAGAGCTGTTTTTTGGAAAGTGCCTACCTGTAGATTTTGGCCTGTAGCTCAGCCGGCACATAGGGAAACCTACCAAACCTGTGCATTTATGAAAACTAGAGACCTAGGGGAATCCAAGATGGGGTGACTTGTGGGGCTCTGACCAGGTTCTGTTACCCAGAATCCTTTGCAAACCTCAAAAAGTGGCTAAAAAAACAAGTTTTCCTCACATGTCGGTGACAGAAAGTTCTGGAATCTGAGAGGAGCCACAAATTTCCTTCCACCCAATGTTCCCCCAAGTCTCCCGATAAAAATGATACCTCGCTTGTGTGGGTAGGCCTAGCGCCCGCGACAGGAAATGCCCCAAAACACAACGTGGACACATCACATTTTTTGACAGAATACAGAGCTGTTTTTTGCAAAGTGCCTACCTGTAGATTTTGGCCTCTAGCTCAGCCGGCACATAGGGAAACCTACCAAACCTGTGCATTTTTGAAAACTAGAGACCTAGGGGAATCCAAGATGGGGTGACTTGTGGGGCTCTGACCAGGTTCTGTTACCCAGAATCCTTTGGAAACCTCAAAAAGTGGCTAAAAAAACAAGTTTTCCTCACATTTCGGTGACAGAAAGTTCTGGAATCTGAGAGGAGCAACAAATTTCCTTCCACCCAGCGTTCCCCCAAGACTCCCGATAAAAATGATACCTCAATTGTGTGGGTAGGCCTAGCGCCCGCGACAGGAAATGCCCCAAAACACAATGTGGACACATCACATTTTTTGACAGAATACAGAGCTTTTTTTTTGCAAAGTGCCTACCTGTAGATTTTGGCCTCTAGCTCTGCCGGCACATAGGGAAACCTACCAAACCTGTGCCTTTTTGAAAACTAGAGACCTAGGGGAATCCAAGATGGGGTGACTTGTGGGGCTCTGACCAGGTTCTGTTACCCAGAATCCTTTGCAAACCTCAAAAAGTGGCTAAAAAAACAAGTTTTCCTCATATTTCGGTGACAGAAAGTTCTGGAATCTGAGAGGAGCCACAAATTTCCTTCCACCCAGCGTTCCCCCAAGTCTCCCGATAAAAATGGTACCTCACTTGTGTGGGTAGGCCTAGCGCCCGTGACAGGAAATGCCCCAAAACACAACGTGGACACATCACATTTTTTGACAGAATACAGAGCTGTTTTTTGGAAAGTGCCTACCTGTAGATTTTGGCCTGTAGCTCAGCCGGCACATAGGGAAACCTACCAAACCTGTGCATTTATGAAAACTAGAGACCTAGGGGAATCCAAGATGGGGTGACTTGTGGGGCTCTGACCAGGTTCTGTTACCCAGAATCCTTTGCAAACCTCAAAAAGTGGCTAAAAAAACAAGTTTTCCTCACATGTCGGTGACAGAAAGTTCTGGAATCTGAGAGGAGCCACAAATTTCCTTCCACCCAATGTTCCCCCAAGTCTCCCGATAAAAATGATACCTCGCTTGTGTGGGTAGGCCTAGCGCCCGCGACAGGAAATGCCCCAAAACACAACGTGGACACATCACATTTTTTGACAGAATACAGAGCTGTTTTTTGCAAAGTGCCTACCTGTAGATTTTGGCCTCTAGCTCAGCCGGCACATAGGGAAACCTACCAACGCTGTGCATTTTTGAAAACTAGAGACCTAGGGGAATCCAAGATGGGGTGACTTGTTGGGCTCTGACCAGGTTCTGTTACCCAGAATCCTTTGCAAACCTCAAAAAGTGGCTAAAAAAACAAGTTTTCCTCATATTTCGGTGACAGAAAGTTCTGGAATCTGAGAGGAGCCACAAATTTCCTTCCACCCAGCGTTCCCCCAAGTCTCCCGATAAAAATGATACCTCACTTGTGTGGGTAGGCCTAGCGCCCGCGACAGGAAATGCCCCAAAACACAACGTGGACACATCACATTTTTTGACAGAATACAGAGAAGTTTTTTGCAAAGTGCCTACCTGTAGATTTTGGCCTGTAGCTCAGCCGGCACATAGGGAAACCTACCAAACCTGTGCATTTATGAAAACTAGAGACCTAGGGGAATCCAAGATGGGGTGACTTGTGGGGCTCTGACCAGGTTCTGTTACCCAGAATCCTTTGCAAACCTCAAAATGTGGCTAAAAAAACAAGTTTTCCTCACATTTCGGTGACAGAAAGTTCTGGAATCTGAGAGGAGCCACAAATTTCCTTCCACCCAATGTTCCCCCAAGTCTCCCGATAAAAATGATACCTCGCTTGTGTGGGTAGGCCTAGCGCCTGCGACAGGAAATGCCCCAAAACACAACGTGGACACATCAAATTTTTTGACAGAATACAGAGCTGTTTTTTGCAAAGTGCCTACCTGTAGATTTTGGCCTGTAGCTCAGCCGGCACATAGGGAAACCTACCAAACCTGTGCATTTATGAAAACTAGAGACCTAGGGGAATCCAAGATGGGGTGACCTGTGGGGCTCTGACCAGGTTCTGTTACCCAGAATCCTTTGCAAACCTCAAAAAATGGCTAAAAAAACAAGTTTTCCTCACATTTCGGTGACAGAAAGTTCTGGAATCTGAGAGGAGCCACAAATTTCCTTCCACCCAATGTTCCCCCAAGTCTCCCGATAAAAATGATACCTCGCTTGTGTGGGTAGGCCTAGCGCCCGCGACAGGAAATGCCCCAAAACACAACGTGGACACATCACATTTTTTGACAGAAAACAGAGCTGTTTTTTGCAAAGTGCCTACCTGTAGATTTTGGCCTCTAGCTCAGCCGGCACCTAGGGAAACCTACCAAAGCTGTGCATTTTTGAAAACTAGAGACCTAGGGGAATCCAAGATGGGGTGACTTGTTGGGCTCTGACCAGGTTTTGTTACCCAGAATCCTTTGCAAACCTCAAAAAGTGGCTAAAAAAAACAAGTTTTCCTCACATTATGGTGACAGAAAGTTCTGGAATCCGAGAGGAGCCACAAATTTCCTTCCACCTAGAGTTCCCCCAAGTCTCCTGATAAAAATTATACCTCACTTGTGTGGGTAGGCCTAGCGCCCACGACAGGAAATGCCCCAAAACACAATGTGGACACATCAAATTTTTTCATAGAAAACAGTGCCTACCTGTGGATTTTGGCCTCTAGCTCAGCCGGCACCTGGCGAAACCTAGCAAACCAGCACATTTTTAAAAACTAGAGACCTAGGGGAATCCAAGATCGGGTGATTTGTGGTGCTCTGACCAGGTTCTGTTACCCAGAATCCTTTGGAAACCTCAAAAAGTGGCTAAAATAACAAGTTTTCCTCACATTTCGGTGACAGAAAGTTCTTGAATCTGAGAGGAGCCACAAATTTCCTTCCACCCAGCGTTCCCCCAAGTCTCCCGATAAAAATAATACCTCACTTGTGTGGGTAGGCCTAGCGCCTGCGACAGGAAATGCCCCAAAACACAACGTGGACACATCACATTTTTTGACAGAATACAGAGCTGTTTTTTGCAAAGTGCCTACCTGTAGATTTTGGCCTGTAGCTCAGCCGGCACATAGGGAAACCTACCAAACCTGTGCATTTATGAAAACTAGAGACCTAGGGGAATCCAACATGGGGTGACTTGTGGGGCTCTGACCAGGTTCTGTTACCCAGAATCCTTTGCAAACCTCAAAAAGTGGCTAAAAAAACAAGTTTTCCTCATATTTCGGTGACAGAAAGTTCTGGAATCTGAGAGGAGCCACAAATTTCCTTCCACTCAGCGTTCCCCCAAGTCTCCCGATAAAAATGATACCTCACTTGTGTGGGTAGGCCTAGCGCCCGCGACAGGAAATGCCCCAAAACACAACGTGGACACATCACATTTTTTGACAGAATACAGAGCTGTTTTTTGGAAAGTGCCTACCTGTAGATTTTGGCCTGTAGCTCAGCCGGCACATAGGGAAACCTACCAAACCTGTGCATTTATGAAAACTAGAGACGTGGGGGAATCCAAGATGGGGTGACTTGTGGGGCTCTGACCAGGTTCTGTTACCCAGAATCCTTTGCAAACCTCAAAAAGTTGCTAAAAAAACAAGTTTTCCTCACATTTCGGTGACAGAAAGTTCTGGAATCTGAGAGGAGCCACAAATTTCCTTCCACCCAATGTTCCCCCAAGTCTCCCGATAAAAATGATACCTCGCTTGTGTGGGTTGGCCTAGCGCCCGCGACAGGAAATGCCCCAAAACACAACGTGGACACATCACATTTTTTGACAGAATACAGAGCTGTTTTTTGCAAAGTGCCTACCTGTAGATTTTGGCCTCTAGCTCAGCCGGCACCTAGGGAAACCTACCAAAGCTGTGCATTTTTGAAAACTAGAGACCTAGGGGAATCCAAGATGGGGTGACTTGTTGGGCTCTGACCAGGTTCTGTTACCCAGAATACTTTGCAAACCTCAAAAAGTGGCTAAAAAAACAAGTTTTCCTCACATTATGGTGACAGAAAGTTCTGGAATCCGAGAGGAGCCACAAATTTCCTTCCACCTAGAGTTCCCCCAAGTCTCCTGATAAAAATTATACCTCACTTGTGTGGGTAGGCCTAGCGCCCACGACAGGAAATGCCCCAAAACACAATGTGGACAAATCAAATTTTTTCATAGAAAACAGTGCCTACCTGTGGATTTTGGCCTCTAGCTCAGCCGGCACCTGGGGAAACCTAGCAAACCAGCACATTTTTGAAAACTAGAGACCTAGGGGAATCCAAGATCGGGTGATTTGTGGTGCTCTGACCAGGTTCTGTTACCCAGAATCCTTTGGAAACCCCAAAAAGTGGCTAAAAAAACAAGTTTTCCTCACATTTCGGTGACAGAAAGTTCCTGAATCTGAGAGGAGCCACAAATTTCCTTCCACCCAGCGTTCCCCCAAGTCTCCCGATAAAAATAATACCTCACTTGTGTGGGTAGGCCTAGCGCCTGCGACAGGAAATGCCCCAAAACACAACGTGGACACATCACATTTTTTGACAGAATACAGAGCTGTTTTTTGCAAAGTGCCTACCTGTAGATTTTGGCCTCTAGCTCAGCCGGCACATAGGGAAACCTACCAACGCTGTGCATTTTTGAAAACTAGAGGCCTAGGGGAATCCAAGATGGGGTGACTTGTGGGGCTCTGACCAGGTTCTGTTACCCAGAATCCTTTGGAAACCTCAAAAAGTGGCTAAAAAAACAAGTTTTCCTCCCATTTCGGTGACAGAAAGTTCTGGAATCTGAGAGGAGCCACAAATTTCCTTCCACCCAGCGTTCCCCCAAATCTCCCGATAAAAATGATACCTCACTTGTGTGGGTAGGCCTAGCGCCCGCGACAGGAAATGCCCCAAAACACAACGTGGACACATCACATTTTTTGACAGAATGCAGAGCTGTTTTTTGCAAAGTGCCTACCTGTAGATTTTGGCCTCTAGCTCAGCCGGCACCTAGGGAAACCTACCAAAGCTGTGCATTTTTGAAAACTAGAGACCTAGGGGAATCCAAGATGGGGTGACTTGTGGGGCTCTGACCAGGTTCTGTTACCCAGAATCCTTTGCAAACCTCAAAAAGTGGCTAAAAAAACAAGTTTTCCTCATATTTCGGTGACAGAAAGTTCTGGAATCTGAGAGGAGCCACAAATTTCCTTCCAACCAGCGTTCCCCCAAATCTCCCGATAAAAATGATACCTCACTTGTGTGGGTAGGCCTAGCGCCCGTGACAGGAAATGCCCCAAAACACAACGTGGACACATCACATTTTTTGACAGAATACAGAGCTGTTTTTTGGAAAGTGACTACCTGTAGATTTTGGCCTGTAGCTCAGCCGGCACATAGGGAAACCTACCAAACCTGTGCATTTATGAAAACTAGAGACCTAGGGGAATCCAAGATGGGGTGACTTGTGGGGCTCTGACCAGGTTCTGTTACCCAGAATCCTTTGCAAACCTCAAAAAGTGGCTAAAAAAACAAGTTTTCCTCACATTTCGGTGACAGAAAGTTCTGGAATCTGAGAGGAGCCACAAATTTCCTTCCACCCAATGTTCCCCCAAGTCTCCCGATAAAAATGATACCTCGCTTGTGTGGGTAGGCCTAGCGCTCGCGACAGGAAATGCCCCAAAATACAACGTGGACACATCACATTTTTTGACAGAATACAGAGCTGTTTTTTGCAAAGTGCCTACCTGTAGATTTTGGCCTCTAGCTCAGCCGGCACATAGGGAAACCTACCAACGCTGTACATTTTTGAAAACTAGAGACCTAGGGGAATCCAAGATGGGGTGACTTGTTGGGCTCTGACCAGGTTCTGTTACCCAGAATCCTTTGCAAACCTCAAAAAGTGGCTAAAAAAACAAGTTTTCCTCATATTTCGGTGACAGAAAGTTCTGGAATCTGAGAGGAGCCACAAATTTCCTTCCACCCAGCGTTCCCCCAAGTCTCCCGATAAAAATGATACCTCACTTGTGTGGGTAGGCCTAGCGCCCGCGACAGGAAATGCCCCAAAACACAACGTGGACACATCACATTTTTTGACAGAATACAGAGAAGTTTTTTGCAAAGTGCCTACCTGTAGATTTTGGCCTGTAGCTCAGCCGGCACATATGGAAACCTACCAAACCTGTGCATTTATGAAAACTAGAGACCTAGGGGAATCCAAGATGGGGTGACTTGTGGGGCTCTGACCAGGTTCTGTTACCCAGAATCCTTTGCAAACCTCAAAATGTGGCTAAAAAAACAAGTTTTCCTCACATTTCGGTGACAGAAAGTTCTGGAATCTGAGAGGAGCCACAAATTTCCTTCCACCCAATGTTCCCCCAAGTCTCCCGATAAAAATGATACCTCGCTTGTGTGGGTAGGCCTAGCGCCTGCGACAGGAAATGCCCCAAAACACAACGTGGACACATCACATTTTTTGACAGAATACAGAGCTGTTTTTTGCAAAGTGTCTACCTGTAGATTTTGGCCTGTAGCTCAGCCGGCACATAGGGAAACCTACCAAACCTGTGCATTTATGAAAACTAGAGACCTAGGGGAATCCAAGATGGGGTGACCTGTGGGGCTCTGACCAGGTTCTGTTACCCAGAATCCTTTGCAAACCTCAAAAAGTGGCTAAAAAAACAAGTTTTCCTCACATTTCGGTGACAGAAAGTTCTGGAATCTGAGAGGAGCCACAAATTTCCTTCCACCCAATGTTCCCCCAAGTCTCCCGATAAAAATGATACCTCGCTTGTGTGGGTAGGCCTAGCGCCTGCGACAGGAAATGCCCCAAAACACAACGTGGACACATCACATTTTTTGACAGAATACAGAGCTGTTTTTTGCAAAGTGCCTACCTGTAGATTTTGGCCTCTAGCTCAGCCGGCACCTAGGGAAACCTACCAAAGCTGTGCATTTTTGAAAACTAGAGACCTAGGGGAATCCAAGATGGGGTGACTTGTTGGGCTCTGACCAGGTTCTGTTACCCAGAATCCTTTGCAAACCTCAAAAAGTGGCTAAAAAAAACAAGTTTTCCTCACATTATGGTGACAGAAAGTTCTGGAATCCGAGAGGAGCCACAAATTTCCTTCCACCTAGAGTTCCCCCAAGTCTCCTGATAAAAATTATACCTCACTTGTGTGGGTAGGCCTAGCGCCCACGACAGGAAATGCCCCAAAACACAATGTGGACACATCAAATTTTTTCATAGAAAACAGTGCCTACCTGTGGATTTTGGCCTCTAGCTCAGCCGGCACCTGGCGAAACCTAGCAAACCAGCACATTTTTGAAAACTAGAGACCTAGGGGAATCAAAGATGGGGTGACTTGTGGGGCTCTGACCAGGTTCTGTTACCCAGAATCCTTTGGAAACCTCAAAAAGTGGCTAAAAAAACAAGTTTTCCTCACATTTCGGTGACAGAAAGTTCTGGAATCTGAGAGGAGCCACAAATTTCCTTCCACCCAGCGTTCCCCCAAGTCTCCCGATAAAAATAATACCTCACTTGTGTGGGTAGGCCTAGCGCCTGCGACAGGAAATGTCCCAAAACACAACGTGGACACATCACATTTTTTGACAGAATACAGAGCTGTTTTTTGCAAAGTGCCTACCTGTAGATTTTGGCCTGTAGCTCAGCCGGCACATAGGGAAACCTACCAACGCTGTGCATTTTTGAAAACTAGAGGCCTAGGGGAATCCAAGATGGGGTGACTTGTGGGGCTCTGACCAGGTTCTGTTACCCAGAATCCTTTGGAAACCTCAAAAAGTGGCTAAAAAAACAAGTTTTCCTCCCATTTCGGTGACAGAAAGTTCTGGAATCTGAGAGGAGCCACAAATTTCCTTCCACCCAGCGTTCCCCCAAGACTCTCGATAAAAATGATACCTCACTTGTGTGGGTAGGCCTAGCGCCCGCGACAGGAAATGCCCCAAAACACAACGTGGACACATCACATTTTTTGACAGAATACAGAGCTGTTTTTTGCAAAGTGCCTACCTGTAGATTTTGGCCTCTAGCTCAGCCGGCACATAGGGAAACCTACCAAACCCGTGCATTTATGAAAACTAGAGACCTAGGGGAATCCAAGATGGGGTGACTTGTGGGGCTCTGACCAGGTTCTGTTACCCAGAATCCTTTGCAAACCTCAAAAAGTGGCTAAAAAAACAAGTTTTCCTCACATTTCGGTGACAGAAAGTTCTGGAATCTGAGAGGAGCCACAAATTTCCTTCCACCCAATGTTCCCCCAAGTCTCCCGATAAAAATGATACCTCGCTTGTGTGGGTAGGCCTAGCGCCCGCGACAGGAAATGCCCCAAAACACAACGTGGACACATCACATTTTTTGACAGAATACAGAGCTGTTTTTTGCAAAGTGCCTACCTGTAGATTTTGGCCTCTAGCTCAGCCGGCACCTAGGGAAACCTACCAAAGCTGTGCATTTTTGAAAACTAGAGACCTAGGGGAATCCAAGATGGGGTGACTTGTTGGGCTCTGACCAGGTTCTGTTACCCAGAATACTTTGCAAACCTCAAAAAGTGGCTAAAAAAACAAGTTTTCCTCACATTATGGTGACAGAAAGTTCTGGAATCCGAGAGGAGCCACAAATTTCCTTCTACCTAGAGTTCCCCCAAGTCTCCTGATAAAAATTATACCTCACTTGTGTGGGTAGGCCTAGCGCCCACGACAGGAAATGCCCCAAAACACAATGTGGACACATCAAATTTTTTCATAGAAAACAGTGCCTACCTGTGGATTTTGGCCTCTAGCTCAGCCGGCACCTGGGGAAACCTAGCAAACCAGCACATTTTTAAAAACTAGAGACATAGGGGAATCCAAGATCGGGTGATTTGTGGTGCTCTGACCAGGTTCTGTTACCCAGAATCCTTTGGAAACCCCAAAAAGTGGCTAAAAAAACAAGTTTTCCTCACATTTCGGTGACAGAAAGTTCCTGAATCTGAGAGGAGCCACAAATTTCCTTCCACCCAGCGTTCCCCCAAGTCTCCCGATAAAAATAATACCTCACTTGTGTGGGTAGGCCTAGCGCCTGCGACAGGAAATGCCCCAAAACACAACGTGGACACATCACATTTTTTGACAGAATACAGAGCTGTTTTTTGCAAAGTGCCTACCTGTAGATTTTGGCCTCTAGCTCAGCCGGCACATAGGGAAACCTACCAACGCTGTGCATTTTTTAAAACTAGAGGCCTAGGGGAATCCAAGATGGGGTGACTTGTGGGGCTCTGACCAGGTTCTGTTACCCAGAATCCTTTGGAAACCTCAAAAAGTGGCTAAAAAAACAAGTTTTCCTCCCATTTCGGTGACAGAAAGTTCTGGAATCTGAGAGGAGCCACAAATTTCCTTCCACCCAGCGTTCCCCCAAGACTCTCGATAAAAATGATACCTCACTTGTGTGGGTAGGCCTAGCGCCCGCGACAGGAAATGCCCCAAAACACAACGTGGACACATCACATTTTTTGACAGAATACAGAGCTGTTTTTTGCAAAGTGCCTACCTGTAGATTTTGGCCTCTAGCTCAGCCGGCACATAGGGAAACCTACCAAACCTGTGCATTTATGAAAACTAGAGACCTAGGGGAATCCAAGATGGGGTGACTTGTGGGGCTCTGACCAGGTTCTGTTACCCAGAATCCTTTGCAAACCTCAAAAAGTGGCTAAAAAAACAAGTTTTCCTCACATTTCGGTGACAGAAAGTTCTGGAATCTGAGAGGAGCCACAAATTTCCTTCCACCCAATGTTCCCCCAAGTCTCCCGATAAAAATGATACCTCGCTTGTGTGGGTAGGCCTAGCGCCCGCGACAGGAAATGCCCCAAAACACAACGTGGACACATCACATTTTTTGACAGAATACAGAGCTGTTTTTTGCAAAGTGCCTACCTGTAGATTTTGGCCTCTAGCTCAGCCGGCACCTAGGGAAACCTACCAAAGCTGTGCATTTTTGAAAACTAGAGACCTAGGGGAATCCAAGATGGGGTGACTTGTTGGGCTCTCACCAGGTTCTGTTACCCAGAATACTTTGCAAACCTCAAAAAGTGGCTAAAAAAACAAGTTTTCCTCACATTATGGTGACAGAAAGTTCTGGAATCCGAGAGGAGCCACAAATTTCCTTCTACCTAGAGTTCCCCCAAGTCTCCTGATAAAAATTATACCTCACTTGTGTGGGTAGGCCTAGCGCCCACGACAGGAAATGCCCCAAAACACAATGTGGACACATCAAATTTTTTCATAGAAAACAGTGCCTACCTGTGGATTTTGGCCTCTAGCTCAGCCGGCACCTGGGGAAACCTAGCAAACCAGCACATTTTTAAAAACTAGAGACATAGGGGAATCCAAGATCGGGTGATTTGTGGTGCTCTGACCAGGTTCTGTTACCCAGAATCCTTTGGAAACCCCAAAAAGTGGCTAAAAAAACAAGTTTTCCTCACATTTCGGTGACAGAAAGTTCCTGAATCTGAGAGGAGCCACAAATTTCCTTCCACCCAGCGTTCCCCCAAGTCTCCCGATAAAAATAATACCTCACTTGTGTGGGTAGGCCTAGCGCCTGCGACAGGAAATGCCCCAAAACACAACGTGGACACATCACATTTTTTGACAGAATACAGAGCTGTTTTTTGCAAAGTGCCTACCTGTAGATTTTGGCCTCTAGCTCAGCCGGCACATAGGGAAACCTACCAACGCTGTGCATTTTTGAAAACTAGAGGCCTAGGGGAATCCAAGATGGGGTGACTTGTGGGGCTCTGACCAGGTTCTGTTACCCAGAATCCTTTGGAAACCTCAAAAAGTGGCTAAAAAAACAAGTTTTCCTCCCATTTCGGTGACAGAAAGTTCTGGAATCTGAGAGGAGCCACAAATTTCCTTCCACCCAGCGTTCCCCCAAGACTCTCGATAAAAATGATACCTCACTTGTGTGGGTAGGCCTAGCGCCCGCGACAGGAAATGCCCCAAAACACAACGTGGACACATCACATTTTTTGACAGAATGCAGAGCTGTTTTTTGCAAAGTGCCTACCTGTAGATTTTGGCCTCTAGCTCAGCCGGCACCTAGGGAAACCTACCAAAGCTGTGCATTTTTGAAAACTGGAGACCTAGGGGAATCCAAGATGGGGTGACTTGTGGGGCTCTGACCAGGTTCTGTTACCCAGAATCCTTTGCAAACCACAAAAAGTGGCTAAAAAAACAAGTTTTCCTCACATTTCGGTGACAGAAAGTTCTGGAATCTGAGAGGAGCCACAAATTTCCTTCCACCCAGCATTCCCCCAAGTCTCCCGATAAAAATGATACCTCACTTGTGTGGGTAGGCCTAGTGCCCGCGACAGGAAATGCCCCAAAACACAACGTGGACACATCCCATTTTTTGACAGAAAACACAGATGTTTTTTCCAAAGTGCCTACCTGTAGATTTTGGCCTCTAGCTCAGCCGGCACATAGGGAAACCTACCAAAGCTGTGCATTTTTGAAAATTAGAGACCTAGGGGAATCCAAGATGGGGTGACTTGTGTGGCTCTGACCAGGTTCTGTTACCCAGAATCCTTTGCAAACTTCAAAAAGTGGCTAAAAAAACAAGTTTTCCTCATATTTCGGTGACAGAAAGTTCTGGAATCTGAGAGGAGCCACAAATTTCCTTCCACCCAGCATTCCCCCAAGTCTCCCGATAAAAATGATACCTCACTTGTGTGGGTAGGCCTAGCGCCCGCGGCAGGAAATGCCCCAAAACACAACGTGGACACATCACATTTTTTGACAGAATATAGAGCTGTTTTTTGCAAAGTGCCTACCTGTAGATTTTGGCCTGTAGCTCAGCCGGCACATAGGGAAACCTACCAAACCTGTGCATTTATGAAAACTAGAGACCTAGGGGAATCCAACATGGGGTGACTTGTGGGGCTCTGACCAGGTTCTGTTATCCAGAATCCTTTGCAAACCTCAAAAAGTGGCTAAAAAAACAAGTTTTCCTAACATTTCGGTGACAGAAAGTTCTGGAATCTGAGAGGAGCCACAAATTTCCTTCCACCCAATGTTCCCCCAAGTCTCCCGATAAAAATAATACCTCGCTTGTGTGGGTAGGCCTAGCGCCCGCGACAGGAAATGCCCCAAAACACAATGTGGACACATCACATTTTTTGACAGAATACAGAGCTGTTTTTTGCAAAGGGCCTACCTGTAGATTTTGGCCTCTAGCTCAGCCGGCAACTGTGGAAACCTACCAAAGCTGTGCATTTTTGAAAACTAGAGACCTAGGGGAATCCAAGATGGGGTGACTTGTGGGGCTCTGACCAGGTTCTGTTACCCAGAATCCTTTGCAAACCTCAAAAAGTGGCAAAAAAACAAGTTTTCCTCACATTATGGTGACAGAAAGTTCTGGAATCCAAGAGGAGCCACAAATTTCCTTCCACCCAGAGTTCCCCCAAGTCTCCTGATAAAAATTATACCTCGCTTGTGTGGGTAGGCCTAGCGCCCGCGACAGGAAATGCCCCAAAACACAAAGTGGACACATCACATTTTTTGACAGAATACAGAGCTGTTTTTTGCAAAGTGCCTACCTGTAGATTTTGGCCTCTAGCTCAGCCGGCACCTATGGAAACCTACCAAAGCTGTGCATTTTTGAAAACTAGAGACCTAGGGGAATCCAAGATGGGGTGACTTGTGGGGCTCTGACCAGGTTCTGTTACCCAGAATCCTTTGGAAACCTCAAAAAGTGGCTGAAAAAACAAGTTTTCCTCACATTTCGGTGACAGAAAGTTCTGGAATCTGAGAGGAGCCACAAATTTCCTTCCACGCAGCATTCCCCCAAGTCTCCCGATAAAAATGATACCTCACTTGTGTGGGTAGGCCTAGCGCCTGCGACAGGAAATGCCCCAAAACACAACGTGGACACATCACATTTTTTGACAGAATACAGAGCTGTTTTTTGCAAAGTGCCTACCTGTAGATTTTGGCCTCTAGCTCAGCCGGCACATAGGGAAACCTACCAAAGCTGTGCATTTTTGAAAACTAGAGACCTAGGGGAATCCAAGATGGGGTGACTTGTGGGGCTCTGACCAGGTTCTGTTACCCAGAATCCTTTGCAAACCTCAAAAAGTGGCTAAAAAAACAAGTTTTCCTCACATTTCGGTGACAGAAAGTTCTGGAATCTGAGAGGAGCCACAAATTTCCTTCCACCCAGCGTTCCCCCAAGTCTCCCAATAAAAATGATACCTCACTTGTGTGGGTAGGCCTAGTGCCTGCGACAGGAAATGCCCCAAAAAACAACGTGGACACATCCCATTTTTTGACAGAAAACACAGCTGTTTTTTCCAAAGTGCCTACCTGTAGATTTTGGCCTCTAGCTCAGCTGGCACATAGGGAAACCTACCAAACCTTTGCATTTTTGAAAACTAGAGACCTAGGGGAATTCAAGATGGGGTGACTTGTGGGGCTCTGACCAGGTTCTGTTACCCAGAATCCTTTGGAAACCTCAAAAAGTGGCTATAAAAACAAGTTTTCCTCACATTTCGGTGACAGAAAGTTCTGGAATCTGAGAGGAGCCACAAATTTCTTTCCACCCAGCGTTCCCCCAAGACTCCCGATAAAAATGATACCTCATTTGTGTGGGTAGGCCTAGCGCCCGCGACAGGAAATGCCCCAAAACACAACGTGGACACATCACATTTTTTAACAGTATACAGAGCTGTTTTTTGCAAAGTGCCTACCTGTAGATTTTGGCCTCTAGCTCAGCCGGCACCTATGGAAACCTACCAAAGCTGTGCATTTCTTAAAATTAGAGACCTAGGGGAATCCAAGATGGGGTGACTTGTGGGGCTCTGACCAGGTTCTGTTACCCAGAATCCTTTGGAAACCTCAAAAAGTGGCTGAAAAAACAAGTTTTCCTCCCATTTCGGTGACAGAAAGTTCTTGAATCTGAGAGGAGCCACAAATTTCCTTCCACCCAGCATTCCCCCAAGTCTCCCGATAAAAATGATACCTCACTTGTGTGGGTAGGCCTAGCGCCTGCGACAGGAAATGCCCCAAAACACAACGTGGACACATCACATTTTTTGACAGAATACAGAGCTGTTTTTTGCAAAGTGCCTACCTGTAGATCTTGGCCTGTAGCTCAGCCGGCACATAGGGAAACCTACCAAACCTGTGCATTTATGAAAACTAGAGACCTAGGGGAATCCAACATGGGGTGACTTGTGGGGCTCTGACCAGGTTCTGTTATCCAGAATCCTTTGCAAACCTCAAAAAGTGGCTAAAAAAACAAGTTTTCCTCACATTATGGTGACAGAAAGTTCTGGAATCCGAGAGGAGCCACAAATTTCCTTCCACCCAGAGTTCCCCCAAGTCTCCTGATAAAAATTATACCTCGCTTGTGTGGGTAGGCCTAGTGCCCGCGACAGGAAATGCCCCAAAACACAACGTGGACACATCCCATTTTTTGACAGAAAACACAGCTGTTTTTTCCAAAGTGCCTACCTGTAGATTTTGGCCTCTAGCTCAGCCGGCACATAGGGAAACCTACCAAACTTTTTCATTTTTGAAAACTAGAGACCTAGGGGAATCCAAGATGGGGTGACTTGTGGGGCTCTGACCAGGTTCTGTTACCCAGAATCCTTTGGAAACCTCAAAAAGTGGCTAAAAAAACAAGTTTTCCTCACATTTCGGTGACAGAAAGTTCTGGAATCTGAGAGGAGCCACAAATATCTTTCCACCCAGCGTTCCCCCAAGACTCCCGATAAAAATGATACCTGATTTGTGTGGGTAGGCCTAGCGCCCGCGACAGGAAATGCCCCAAAACACAACGTGGACACATCACATTTTTGGACAGAATACAGAGCTGTTTTTTGCAAAGTGCCTACCTGTAGATTTTGGCCTCTAGCTCAGCCGGCACATAGGGAAACCTACCAAAGCTGTGCATTTTTGAAAACTAGAGACATAGGGGAATCCAAGATGGGGTGACTTGTGGGGCTCTGACCAGGTTCTGTTACCCAGAATCCTTTGCAAACCTCAAAAAGTGGCTAAAAAAACAAGTTTTCCTCACATTTCGGTGACAGAAAGTTCTGGAATCTGAGAGGAGCCACAAATTTCCTTCCACCCAGCGTTCCCCCAAGACTCCCTATAAAAATTATACCTCACTTCTGTGGGTAGGCCTAGCGCCCGCGGCAGGAAATGCCCCAAAACACAACGTGGACACATCACATTTTTTGACAGAATACAGAGCTGTTTTTTGGAAAGTGCCTACCTGTAGATTTTGGCCTGTAGCTCAGCCGGCACATAGGGAAACCTACCAAACCTGTGCATTTATGAAAACTAGAGACCTAGGGGAATCCAACATGGGGTGACTTGTGGGGCTCTGACCAGGTTCTGTTATCCAGAATCCTTTGCAAACCTCAAAAAGTGTCTAAAAAAACAAGTTTTCCTCACATTTCGGTGACAGAAAGTTCTGGAATCTGAGAGGAGCCACAAATTTCCTTCCACCCAATGTTCCCCTAAGTCTCCCGATAAAAATAATACCTCGCTTGTGTGGGTAGGCCTAGCGCCCGCGACAGGAAATGCCCCAAAACACAACGTGGTCACATCACATTTTTTGACAGAATACAGAGCTGTTTTTTGCAAAGTGCCTACCTGTAGATTTTGGCCTCTAGCTCAGCCGGCACCTATGGAAACCTACCAAAGCTGTGCATTTTTGAAAACTAGAGACCTAGGGGAATCCAAGATGGGGTGACTTGTGGGGCTCTGACCAGGTTCTGTTACCCAGAATCCTTTGCAAACCTCAAAAAGTGGCTAAAAAAACAAGTTTTCCTCATATTTCGGTGACAGAAAGTTCTGGAATCTGAGAGGAGCCGCAAATTTCCTTCCACCCAGCATTCCCCCAAGTCTCCCGATAAAAATGATACCTCACTTGTGTGGGTAGGCCTAGCGCCTGCGGCAGGAAATGCCCCAAAACACAACGTGGACACATCACATTTTTTGACAGAATACAGAGCTGTTTTTTGCAAAGTGCCTACCTGTAGATTTTGGCCTGTAGCTCAGCCGGCACATAGGGAAACCTACCAAACCTGTGCATTTATGAAAACTAGAGACATAGGGGAATCCAAGATGGGGTGACTTGTGGGGCTCTGACCAGGTTCTGTTACCCAGAATCCTTTGCAAACCTCAAAAAGTGGCTAAAAAAACAAGTTTTCCTCACATTTCGGTGACAGAAAGTTCTGGAATCTGAGTGGAGCCACAAATTTCCTTCCACCCAGCGTTCCCCCAAGTCTCCCGATAAAAATGATACCTCACTTGTGTGGGTAGGCCTAGCGCCCGCGACAGGAAATGCCCCAAAACACAACGTGGACACATCACATTTTTTGACAGAATACAGAGCTGTTTTTTGGAAAGTGCCTACCTGTAGATTTTGGCCTCTAGCTCAGCCGGCACATAGGGAAACCTACCAAACCTGTGCATTTATGAAAACTAGAGACCTAGGGGAATCCAAGATGGGGTGACTTGTGGGGCTCTGACCAGGTTCTGTTAACCAGAATCCTTTGCAAACCTCTAAAAGTGGCTAAAAAAACAAGTTTTCCTCACATTTCGGTGACAGAAAGGTCTGGAATCTGAGAGGAGCCACAAATTTCCTTCCACCCAATGTTCCCCCAAGTCTCCCGATAAAAATGATACCTCGCTTGTGTGGGTAGGCCGAGCGCCCGCGACAGGAAATGCCCCAAAACACAACGTGAACACATCACATTTTTTGACAGAATACAGAGCTGTTTTTTGCAAAGTGCCTACCTGTAGATTTTGGCCTCTAGCTCAGCCGGCACCTAGGGAAACCTACCAAAGCTGTGCATTTTTTAAAACTAGAGACCTAGGGGAATCCAAGATGGGGTGACTTGTTGGGCTCTGACCAGGTTCTGTTACCCAGAATACTTTGCAAACCTCAAAAAGTGGCTAAAAAAACAAGTTTTCCTCACATTATGGTGACAGAAAGTTCTGGAATCCGAGAGGAGCCACAAATTTCCTTCCACCTACAGTTCCCCCAAGTCTCCTGATAAAAATTATACCTCACTTGTGTGGGTAGGCCTAGCGCCCACGACAGGAAATGCCCCAAAACACAACGTGGACACATCACATTTTTTCATAGAAAACAGTGCCTACCTGTGGATTTTGGCCTCTAGCTCAGCCGGCACCTGGGGAAACCTAGCAAACCAGCACATTTTTGAAAACTAGAGACCTAGGGGAATCCAAGATCGGGTGATTTGTGGTGCTTTGACCAGGTTCTGTTACGCAGAATCCTTTGGAAACCTCAAAAAGTGGCTAAAAAAACAAGTTTTCCTCACATTTCGGTGACAGAAAGTTCTGGAATCTGAGAGGAGCCACAAATTTCCTTCCACCCAGCGTTCCCCCAAGTCTCCCGATAAAAATAATACCTCACTTGTGTGGGTAGGCCTAGCGCCTGCGACAGGAAATGCCCCAAAACACAACGTGGACACATCACATTTTTTGACAGAATACAGAGCTGTTTTTTGCAAAGTGCCTACCTGTAGATTTTGGCCTCTAGCTCAGCCGGCACATAGGGAAACCTACCAACGCTGTGCATTTTTGAAAACTAGAGACCTAGGGGAATCCAAGATGGGGTGACTTGTGGGGCTCTGACCAGGTTCTGTTACCCAGAATCCTTTGGAAACCTCAAAAAGTGGCTAAAAAACAAGTTTTCCTCCCATTTCGGTGACAGAAAGTTCTGGAATCTGAGAGGAGCCACAAATTTCCTTCCACCCAGCGTTCCCCCAAGTCTCCCGATAAAAATGATACCTCACTTGTGTGGGTAGGCCTAGTGCCCGCGACAGGAAATGCCCCAAAACACAACGTGGACACATCCCATTTTTTGACAGAAAACACAGCTGTTTTTTCCAAAGTGCCTACCTGTAGATTTTGGCCTCTAGCTCAGCCGGCACATAGGGAAACCTACCAAACCAGTGCATTTTTTAAAACTAGAGACCTAGGGGAATCCAAGATGGGGTGACTTGTGGGGCTCTGACCAGGTTCTGTTACCCAGAATCCTTTGGAAACCTCAAAAAGTGGCTAAAAAAACAAGTTTTCCTCACATTTCGGTGACAGAAAGTTCTGGAATCTGAGAGGAGCCACAAATTTCCTTCCACCCAGCGTTCCCCCAAGACTCCCGATAAAAATGATACCTCACTTGTGTGGGTAGGCCTAGCGCCCGCGACAGGAAATGCCCCAAAACACAATGTGGACACATCACATTTTTTGACAGAATACAGAGCTTTTTTTTTGCAAAGTGCCTACCTGTAGATTTTGGCCTCTAGCTCTGCCAGCACATAGGGAAACCTACCAAACCTGTGCATTTTTGAAAACTAGAGACCTAGGGGAATCCAAGATGGGGTGACTTGTGGGGCTCTGACCAGGTTCTGTTACCCAGAATCCTTTGCAAACCTCAAAAAGTGGCTAAAAAAACAAGTTTTCCTCACATTTCGGTGACAGAAAGTTCTGGAATCTGAGAGGATCCACAAATTTCCTTCCACCCAGCGTTCCCCCAAGACTCTCGATAAAAATGATACCTCACTTGTGTGGGTAGGCCTAGCGCCCGCGACAGGAAATGCCCCAAAACACAATGTGGACACATCACATTTTTTGACAGAATACAGAGCTTTTTTTTTGCAAAGTGCCTACCTGTAGATTTTGGCCTCTAGCTCAGCCGGCTCACAGGGAAACCTACCAAACCTGTGCATTTTTGAAAACTAGAGACCTAGGGGAATCCAAGATGGGGTGACTTGTGGGGCTCTGACCAGGTTCTGTTACCCAGAATCCTTTGCAAACCTCAAAAAGTGGCTAAAAAAACAAGTTTTCCTCATATTTCGGTGACAGAAAGTTCTGGAATCTGAGAGGAGCCACAAATTTCCTTCCACCCAGCATTCCCCCAAGTCTCACGATAAAAATGATACCTCACTTGTGTGGGTAGGCCTAGTGCCCGCGACAGGAAATGCCCCAAAACACAACGTGGACACATCACATTTTTTGACAGAATACAGAGCTGTTTTTTGCAAAGTGCCTACCTGTAGATTTTGGCCTGTAGCTCAGCCGGCACATAGGGAAACCTACCAAACCTGTGCATTTATGAAAACTAGAGACCTAGGGGAATCCAAGATGGGGTGACTTGTGGGGCTCTGACCAGGTTCTGTTACCCAGAATCCTTTGCAAACCTCAAAATGTGGCTAAAAAAACAAGTTTTCCTCACATTTCGGTGACAGAAAGTTCTGGAATCTGAGAGGAGCCACAAATTTCCTTCCACCCAATGTTCCCCCAAGTCTCCCGATAAAAATGATACCTCGCTTGTGTGGGTAGGCCTAGCGCCTGCGACAGGAAATGCCCCAAAACACAACGTGGACACATCAAATTTTTTGACAGAATACAGAGCTGTTTTTTGCAAAGTGCCTACCTGTAGATTTTGGCCTGTAGCTCAGCCGGCACATAGGGAAACCTACCAAACCTGTGCATTTATGAAAACTAGAGACCTAGGGGAATCCAAGATGGGGTGACCTGTGGGGCTCTGACCAGGTTCTGTTACCCAGAATCCTTTGCAAACCTCAAAAAATGGCTAAAAAAACAAGTTTTCCTCACATTTCGGTGACAGAAAGTTCTGGAATCTGAGAGGAGCCACAAATTTCCTTCCACCCAATGTTCCCCCAAGTCTCCCGATAAAAATGATACCTCGCTTGTGTGGGTAGGCCTAGCGCCCGCGACAGGAAATGCCCCAAAACACAACGTGGACACATCACATTTTTTGACAGAATACAGAGCTGTTTTTTGCAAAGTGCCTACCTGTAGATTTTGGCCTCTAGCTCAGCCGGCACCTAGGGAAACCTACCAAAGCTGTGCATTTTTGAAAACTAGAGACCTAGGGGAATCCAAGATGGGGTGACTTGTTGGGCTCTGACCAGGTTCTGTTACCCAGAATCCTTTGCAAACCTCAAAAAGTGGCTAAAAAAAACAAGTTTTCCTCACATTATGGTGACAGAAAGTTCTGGAATCCGAGAGGAGCCACAAATTTCCTTCCACCTAGAGTTCCCCCAAGTCTCCTGATAAAAATTATACCTCACTTGTGTGGGTAGGCCTAGCGCCCACGACAGGAAATGCCCCAAAACACAATGTGGACACATCAAATTTTTTCATAGAAAACAGTGCCTACCTGTGGATTTTGGCCTCTAGCTCAGCCGGCACCTGGCGAAACCTAGCAAACCAGCACATCTTTGAAAACTAGAGACCTAGGGGAATCCAAGATCGGGTGATTTGTGGTGCTCTGACCAGGTTCTGTTACCCAGAATCCTTTGGAAACCTCAAAAAGTGGCTAAAATAACAAGTTTTCCTCACATTTCGGTGACAGAAAGTTCTTGAATCTGAGAGGAGCCACAAATTTCCTTCCACCCAGCGTTACCCCAAGTCTCCCGATAAAAATAATACCTCACTTGTGTGGGTAGGCCTAGCGCCTGCGACAGGAAATGCCCCAAAACACAACGTGGACACATCACATTTTTTGACAGAATACAGAGCTGTTTTTTGCAAAGTGCCTACCTGTAGATTTTGGCCTGTAGCTCAGCCGGCACATAGGGAAACCTACCAAACCTGTGCATTTATGAAAACTAGAGACCTAGGGGAATCCAACATGGGGTGACTTGTGGGGCTCTGACCAGGTTCTGTTACCCAGAATCCTTTGCAAACCTCAAAAAGTGGCTAAAAAAACAAGTTTTCCTCATATTTCGGTGACAGAAAGTTCTGGAATCTGAGAGGAGCCACAAATTTCCTTCCACTCAGCGTTCCCCCAAGTCTCCCGATAAAAATGATACCTCACTTGTGTGGGTAGGCCTAGCGCCCGCGACAGGAAATGCCCCAAAACACAACGTGGACACATCACATTTTTTGACAGAATACAGAGCTGTTTTTTGCAAAGTGCCTACCTGTAGATTTTGGCCTCTAGCTCAGCCGGCACATAGGGAAACCTACCAACGCTGTGCATTTTTGAAAACTAGAGGCCTAGGGGAATCCAAGATGGGGTGACTTGTGGGGCTCTGACCAGGTTCTGTTACCCAGAATCCTTTGGAAACCTCAAAAAGTGGCTAAAAAAACAAGTTTTCCTCCCATTTCGGTGACAGAAAGTTCTGGAATCTGAGAGGAGCCACAAATTTCCTTCCACCCAGCGTTCCCCCAAGACTCTCGATAAAAATGATACCTCACTTGTGTGGGTAGGCCTAGCGCCCGCGACAGGAAATGCCCCAAAACACAACGTGGACACATCACATTTTTTGACAGAATGCAGAGCTGTTTTTTGCAAAGTGCCTACCTGTAGATTTTGGCCTCTAGCTCAGCCGGCACCTAGGGAAACCTACCAAAGCTGTGCATTTTTGAAAACTAGAGACCTAGGGGAATCCAAGATGGGGTGACTTGTGGGGCTCTGACCAGGTTCTGTTACCCAGAATCCTTTGCAAACCTCAAAAAGTGGCTAAAAAAACAAGTTTTCCTCATATTTCGGTGACAGAAAGTTCTGGAATCTGAGAGGAGCCACAAATTTCCTTCCACCCACCGTTCCCCCAAGTCTCCCGATAAAAATGATACCTCACTTGTGTGGGTAGGCCTAGCGCCCGTGACAGGAAATGCCCCAAAACACAACGTGGACACATCACATTTTTTGACAGAATACAGAGCTGTTTTTTGGAAAGTGCCTACCTGTAGATTTTGGCCTGTAGCTCAGCCGGCACATAGGGAAACCCACCAAACCTGTGCATTTATGAAAACTAGAGACCTAGGGGAATCCAAGATGGGGTGACTTGTGGGGCTCTGACCAGGTTCTGTTACCCAGAATCCTTTGCAAACCTCAAAAAGTGCCTAAAAAAACAAGTTTTCCTCACATTTCGGTGACAGAAAGTTCTGGAATCTGAGAGGAGCCACAAATTTCCTTCCACCCAATGTTCCCCCAAGTCTCCCGATAAAAATGATACCTCGCTTGTGTGGGTAGGCCTAGCGCCCGCGACAGGAAATGCCCCAAAACACAACGTGGACACATCACATTTTTTGACAGAATACAGAGCTGTTTTTTGCAAAGTGCCTACCAGTAGATTTTGGCCTCTAGCTCAGCCGGCACATAGGGAAACCTACCAACGCTGTACATTTTTGAAAACTAGAGACCTAGGGGAATCCAAGATGGGGTGACTTGTTGGGCTCTGACCAGGTTCTGTTACCCAGAATCCTTTGCAAACCTCAAAAAGTGGCTAAAAAAACAAGTTTTCCTCATATTTCGGTGACAGAAAGTTCTGGAATCTGAGAGGAGCCACAAATTTCCTTCCACCCAGCGTTCCCCCAAGTCTCCCGATAAAAATGATACCTCACTTGTGTGGGTAGGCCTAGCGCCCGCGACAGGAAATGCCCCAAAACACAACGTGGACACATCACATTTTTTGACAGAATACAGAGAAGTTTTTTGCAAAGTGCCTACCTGTAGATTTTGGCCTGTAGCTCAGCCGGCACATAGGGAAACCTACCAAACCTGTGCATTTATGAAAACTAGAGACCTAGGGGAATCCAAGATGGGGTGACTTGTGGGGCTCTGACCAGGTTCTGTTACCCAGAATCCTTTGCAAACCTCAAAATGTGGCTAAAAAAACAAGTTTTCCTCACATTTCGGTGACAGAAAGTTCTGGAATCTGAGAGGAGCCACAAATTTCCTTCCACCCAATGTTCCCCCAAGTCTCCCGATAAAAATGATACCTCGCTTGTGTGGGTAGGCCTAGCGCCTGCGACAGGAAATGCCCCAAAACACAACGTGGACACATCACATTTTTTGACAGAATACAGAGCTGTTTTTTGCAAAGTGCCTACCTGTAGATTTTGGCCTGTAGCTCAGCCGGCACATAGGGAAACCTACCAAACCTGTGCATTTATGAAAACTAGAGACCTAGGGGAATCCAAGATGGGGTGACCTGTGGGGCTCTGACTAGGTTCTGTTACCCAGAATCCTTTGCAAACCTCAAAAAGTGGCTAAAAAAACAAGTTTTCCTCACATTTCGGTGACAGAAAGTTCTGGAA
Organism: Pleurodeles waltl; assembly: GCF_031143425.1. NCBI lineage: Eukaryota > Metazoa > Chordata > Amphibia > Caudata > Salamandridae > Pleurodeles > Pleurodeles waltl. The sequence goes on along the minus strand of NC_090439.1, from coordinate 771,127,001 downwards.
TCTGAGAGGAGCCACAAATTTCCTTCCACCCAATGTTCCCCCAAGTCTCCCGATAAAAATGATACCTCGCTTGTGTGGGTAGGCCTAGCGCCCGCGACAGGAAATGCCCCAAAACACAACGTGGACACATCACATTTTTTGACAGAATACAGAGCTGTTTTTTGCAAAGTGCCTACCTGTAGATTTTGGCCTCTAGCTCAGCCGGCACCTAGGGAAACCTACCAAAGCTGTGCATTTTTTAAAACTAGAGACCTAGGGGAATCCAAGATGGGGTGACTTGTTGGGCTCTGACCAGGTTCTGTTACCCAGAATCCTTTGCAAACCTCAAAAAGTGGCTAAAAAAAACAAGTTTTCCTCACATTATGGTGACAGAAAGTTCTGGAATCCGAGAGGAGCCACAAATTTCCTTCCACCTAGAGTTCCCCCAAGTCTCCTGATAAAAATTATACCTCACTTGTGTGGGTAGGCCTAGCGCCCACAACAGGAAATGCCCCAAAACACAATGTGGACACATCAAATTTTTTCATAGAAAACAGTGCCTACCTGTGGATTTTGGCCTCTAGCTCAGCCGGCACCTGGCGAAACCTAGCAAACCAGCACATTTTTGAAAACTAGAGACCTAGGGGAATCCAAGATCGGGTGATTTGTGGTGCTCTGACCAGGTTCTGTTACCCAGAATCCTTTGGAAACCTCAAAAAGTGGCTAAAAAAACAAGTTTTCCTCACATTTCGGTGACAGAAAGTTCTGGAATCTGAGAGGAGCCACAAATTTCCTTCCACCCAGCGTTCCCCCAAGTCTCCCGATAAAAATAATACCTCACTTGTGTGGGTAGGCCTAGCGCCTGCGACAGGAAATGCCCCAAAACACAACGTGGACACATCACATTTTTTGACAGAATACAGAGCTGTTTTTTGCAAAGTGCCTACCTGTAGATTTTGGCCTGTAGCTCAGCCGGCACATAGGGAAACCTACCAAACCTGTGCATTTATGAAAACTAGAGACCTAGGGGAATCCAACATGGGGTGACTTGTGGGGCTCTGACCAGGTTCTGTTACCCAGAATCCTTTGCAAACCTCAAAAAGTGGATAAAAAAACAAGTTTTCCTCATATTTCGGTGACAGAAAGTTCTGGAATCTGAGAGGAGCCACAAATTTCCTTCCACTCAGCGTTCCCCCAAGTCTCCCGATAAAAATGATACCTCACTTGTGTGGGTAGGCCTAGCGCCCGCGACAGGAAATGCCCCAAAACACAACGTGGACACATCACATTTTTTGACAGAATACAGAGCTGTTTTTTGGAAAGTGCCTACCTGTAGATTTTGGCCTGTAGCTCAGCCGGCACATAGGGAAACCTACCAAACCTGTGCATTTATGAAAACTAGAGACCTAGGGGAATCCAAGATGGGGTGACTTGTGGGGCTCTGACCAGGTTCTGTTACCCAGAATCCTTTGCAAACCTCAAAAAGTGGCTAAAAAAACAAGTTTTCCTCACATTTCGGTGACAGAAAGTTCTGGAATCTGAGAGGAGCCACAAATTTCCTTCCACCCAATGTTCCCCCAAGTCTCCCGATAAAAATGATACCTCGCTTGTGTGGGTAGGCCTAGCGCCCGCGACAGGAAATGCCCCAAAACACAACGTGGACACATCACATTTTTTGACAGAATACAGAGCTGTTTTTTGCAAAGTGCCTACCTGTAGATTTTGGCCTCTAGCTCAGCCGGCACCTAGGGAAACCTACCAAAGCTGTGCATTTTTGAAAACTAGAGACCTAGGGGAATCCAAGATGGGGTGACTTGTTGGGCTCTGACCAGGTTCTGTTACCCAGAATACTTTGCAAACCTCAAAAAGTGGCTAAAAAAACAAGTTTTCCTCACATTATGGTGACAGAAAGTTCTGGAATCCGAGAGGAGCCACAAATTTCCTTCTACCTAGAGTTCCCCCAAGTCTCCTGATAAAAATTATACCTCACTTGTGTGGGTAGGCCTAGCGCCCACGACAGGAAATGCCCCAAAACACAATGTGGACACATCAAATTTTTTCATAGAAAACAGTGCCTACCTGTGGATTTTGGCCTCTAGCTCAGCCGGCACCTGGGGAAACCTAGCAAACCAGCACATTTTTAAAAACTAGAGACATAGGGGAATCCAAGATCGGGTGATTTGTGGTGCTCTGACCAGGTTCTGTTACCCAGAATCCTTTGGAAACCCCAAAAAGTGGCTAAAAAAACAAGTTTTCCTCACATTTCGGTGACAGAAAGTTCCTGAATCTGAGAGGAGCCACAAATTTCCTTCCACCCAGGGTTCCCCCAAGTCTCCCGATAAAAATAATACCTCACTTGTGTGGGTAGGCCTAGCGCCTGCGACAGGAAATGCCCCAAAACACAACGTGGACACATCACATTTTTTGACAGAATACAGAGCTGTTTTTTGCAAAGTGCCTACCTGTAGATTTTGGCCTCTAGCTCAGCCGGCACATAGGGAAACCTACCAACGCTGTGCATTTTTGAAAACTAGAGGCCTAGGGGAATCCAAGATGGGGTGACTTGTGGGGCTCTGACCAGGTTCTGTTACCCAGAATCCTTTGGAAACCTCAAAAAGTGGCTAAAAAAACAAGTTTTCCTCCCATTTCGGTGACAGAAAGTTCTGGAATCTGAGAGGAGCCACAAATTTCCTTCCACCCAGCGTTCCCCCAAGACTCTCGATAAAAATGATACCTCACTTGTGTGGGTAGGCCTAGCGCCCGCGACAGGAAATGCCCCAAAACACAACGTGGACACATCACATTTTTTGACAGAATGCAGAGCTGTTTTTTGCAAAGTGCCTACCTGTAGATTTTGGCCTCTAGCTCAGCCGGCACCTAGGGAAACCTACCAAAGCTGTGCATTTTTGAAAACTAGAGACCTAGGGGAATCCAAGATGGGGTGACTTGTGGGGCTCTGACCAGGTTCTGTTACCCAGAATCCTTTGCAAACCTCAAAAAGTGGCTAAAAAAACAAGTTTTCCTCACATTTCGGTGACAGAAAGTTCTGGAATCTGAGAGGAGCCACAAATTTCCTTCCACCCAGCATTCCCCCAAGTCTCCCGATAAAAATGATACCTCACTTGTGTGGGTAGGCCTAGTGCCCGCGACAGGAAATGCCCCAAAACACAACGTGGACACATCCCATTTTTTGACAGAAAACACAGCTGTTTTTTCCAAAGTGCCTACCTGTAGATTTTGGCCTCTAGCTCAGCCGGCACATAGGGAAACCTACCAAAGCTGTGCATTTTTGAAAATTAGAGACCTAGGGGAATCCAAGATGGGGTGACTTGTGGGGCTCTGACCAGGTTCTGTTACCCGGAATCCTTTGCAAACCTCAAAAAGTGGCTAAAAAAACAAGTTTTCCTCATATTTCGGTGACAGAAAGTTCTGGAATCTGAGAGGAGCCACAAATTTCCTTCCACCCAGCATTCCCCCAAGTCTCCCGATAAAAATGATACCTCACTTGTGTGGGTAGGCCTAGCGCCCGCGGCAGGAAATGCCCCAAAACACAACGTGGACACATCACATTTTTTGACAGAATATAGAGCTGTTTTTTGCAAAGTGCCTACCTGTAGATTTTGGCCTGTAGCTCAGCCGGCACATAGGGAAACCTACCAACGCTGTGCATTTTTGAAAACTAGAGACCTAGGGGAATCCAAGATGGGGTGACTTGTGGGGCTCTGACCAGGTTCTGTTACCCAGAATCCTTTGCAAACCTCAAAAAGTGGCAAAAAAACAAGTTTTCCTCACATTATGGTGACAGAAAGTTCTGGAATCCGAGAGGAGCCACAAATTTCCTTCCACCCAGAGTTCCCCCAAGTCTCCTGATAAAAATTATACCTCGCTTGTGTGGGTAGGCCTAGCGCCCGCGACAGGAAATGCCCCAAAACACAAAGTGGACACATCACATTTTTTGACAGAATACAGAGCTGTTTTTTGCAAAGTGCCTACCTGTAGATTTTGGCCTCTAGCTCAGCCGGCACCTATGGAAACCTACCAAAGCTGTGCATTTTTGAAAACTAGAGACCTAGGGGAATCCAAGATGGGGTGACTTGTGGGGCTCTGACCAGGTTCTGTTACCCAGAATCCTTTGGAAACCTCAAAAAGTGGCTGAAAAAACAAGTTTTCCTCACATTTCGGTGACAGAAAGTTCTGGAATCTGAGAGGAGCCACAAATTTCCTTCCACGCAGCATTCCCCCAAGTCTCCCGATAAAAATTATACCTCACTTGTGTGGGTAGGCCTAGCGCCTGCGACAGGAAATGCCCCAAAACACAACGTGGACACATCACATTTTTTGACAGAATACAGAGCTGTTTTTTGCAAAGTGCCTACCTGTAGATTTTGGCCTCTAGCTCAGCCGGCACATAGGGAAACCTACCAAAGCTGTGCATTTTTGAAAACTAGAGACCTAGGGGAATCCAAGATGGGGTGACTTGTTGGGCTCTGACCAGGTTCTGTTACCCAGAATACTTTGCAAACCTCAAAAAGTGGCTAAAAAAACAAGTTTTCCTCACATTATGGTGACAGAAAGTTCTGGAATCCGAGAGGAGCCACAAATTTCCTTCTACCTAGAGTTCCCCCAAGTCTCCTGATAAAAATTATACCTCACTTGTGTGGGTAGGCCTAGCGCCCACGACAGGAAATGCCCCAAAACACAATGTGGACACATCAAATTTTTTCATAGAAAACAGTGCCTACCTGTGGATTTTGGCCTCTAGCTCAGCCGGCACCTGGGGAAACCTAGCAAACCAGCACATTTTTAAAAACTAGAGACATAGGGGAATCCAAGATCGGGTGATTTGTGGTGCTCTGACCAGGTTCTGTTACCCAGAATCCTTTGGAAACCCCAAAAAGTGGCTAAAAAAACAAGTTTTCCTCACATTTCGGTGACAGAAAGTTCCTGAATCTGAGAGGAGCCACAAATTTCCTTCCACCCAGGGTTCCCCCAAGTCTCCCGATAAAAATAATACCTCACTTGTGTGGGTAGGCCTAGCGCCTGCGACAGGAAATGCCCCAAAACACAACGTGGACACATCACATTTTTTGACAGAATACAGAGCTGTTTTTTGCAAAGTGCCTACCTGTAGATTTTGGCCTCTAGCTCAGCCGGCACATAGGGAAACCTACCAACGCTGTGCATTTTTGAAAACTAGAGGCCTAGGGGAATCCAAGATGGGGTGACTTGTGGGGCTCTGACCAGGTTCTGTTACCCAGAATCCTTTGGAAACCTCAAAAAGTGGCTAAAAAAACAAGTTTTCCTCCCATTTCGGTGACAGAAAGTTCTGGAATCTGAGAGGAGCCACAAATTTCCTTCCACCCAGCGTTCCCCCAAGACTCTCGATAAAAATGATACCTCACTTGTGTGGGTAGGCCTAGCGCCCGCGACAGGAAATGCCCCAAAACACAACGTGGACACATCACATTTTTTGACAGAATGCAGAGCTGTTTTTTGCAAAGTGCCTACCTGTAGATTTTGGCCTGTAGCTCAGCCGGCACATAGGGAAACCTACCAAACCTGTGCATTTATGAAAACTAGAGACCTAGGGGAATCCAAGATGGGGTGACTTGTGGGGCTCTGACCAGGTTCTGTTACCCAGAATCCTTTGCAAACCTCAAAAAGTGGCAAAAAAACAAGTTTTCCTCACATTATGGTGACAGAAAGTTCTGGAATCCGAGAGGAGCCACAAATTTCCTTCCACCCAGAGTTCCCCCAAGTCTCCTGATAAAAATTATACCTCGCTTGTGTGGGTAGGCCTAGCGCCCGCGACAGGAAATGCCCCAAAACACAAAGTGGACACATCACATTTTTTGACAGAATACAGAGCTGTTTTTTGCAAAGTGCCTACCTGTAGATTTTGGCCTCTAGCTCAGCCGGCACCTATGGAAACCTACCAAAGCTGTGCATTTTTGAAAACTAGAGACCTAGGGGAATCCAAGATGGGGTGACTTGTGGGGCTCTGACCAGGTTCTGTTACCCAGAATCCTTTGGAAACCTCAAAAAGTGGCTGAAAAAACAAGTTTTCCTCACATTTCGGTGACAGAAAGTTCTGGAATCTGAGAGGAGCCACAAATTTCCTTCCACGCAGCATTCCCCCAAGTCTCCCGATAAAAATTATACCTCACTTGTGTGGGTAGGCCTAGCGCCTGCGACAGGAAATGCCCCAAAACACAACGTGGACACATCACATTTTTTGACAGAATACAGAGCTGTTTTTTGCAAAGTGCCTACCTGTAGATTTTGGCCTCTAGCTCAGCCGGCACATAGGGAAACCTACCAAAGCTGTGCATTTTTGAAAACTAGAGACCTAGGGGAATCCAAGATGGGGTGACTTGTGGGGCTCTGACCAGGTTCTGTTACCCAGAATCCTTTGCAAACCTCAAAAAGTGGCTAAAAAAACAAGTTTTCCTCACATTTCGGTGACAGAAAGTTCTGGAATCTGAGAGGAGCCACAAATTTCCTTCCACCCAATGTTCCCCCAAGTCTCCCGATAAAAATGATACCTCGCTTGTGTGGGTAGGCCTAGCGCCCGCGACAGGAAATGCCCCAAAACACAACGTGGACACATCACATTTTTTGACAGAATACAGAGCTGTTTTTTGCAAAGTGCCTACCTGTAGATTTTGGCCTCTAGCTCAGCCGGCACCTAGGGAAACCTACCAAAGCTGTGCATTTTTGAAAACTAGAGACCTAGGGGAATCCAAGATGGGGTGACTTGTTGGGCTCTGACCAGGTTCTGTTACCCAGAATACTTTGCAAACCTCAAAAAGTGGCTAAAAAAACAAGTTTTCCTCACATTATGGTGACAGAAAGTTCTGGAATCCGAGAGGAGCCACAAATTTCCTTCTACCTAGAGTTCCCCCAAGTCTCCTGATAAAAATTATACCTCACTTGTGTGGGTAGGCCTAGCGCCCACGACAGGAAATGCCCCAAAACACAATGTGGACACATCAAATTTTTTCATAGAAAACAGTGCCTACCTGTGGATTTTGGCCTCTAGCTCAGCCGGCACCTGGGGAAACCTAGCAAACCAGCACATTTTTAAAAACTAGAGACATAGGGGAATCCAAGATCGGGTGATTTGTGGTGCTCTGACCAGGTTCTGTTACCCAGAATCCTTTGGAAACCCCAAAAAGTGGCTAAAAAAACAAGTTTTCCTCACATTTCGGTGACAGAAAGTTCCTGAATCTGAGAGGAGCCACAAATTTCCTTCCACCCAGGGTTCCCCCAAGTCTCCCGATAAAAATAATACCTCACTTGTGTGGGTAGGCCTAGCACCTGCGACAGGAAATGCCCCAAAACACAACGTGGACACATCACATTTTTTGACAGAATACAGAGCTGTTTTTTGCAAAGTGCCTACCTGTAGATTTTGGCCTCTAGCTCAGCCGGCACATAGGGAAACCTACCAACGCTGTGCATTTTTGAAAACTAGAGGCCTAGGGGAATCCAAGATGGGGTGACTTGTGGGGCTCTGACCAGGTTCTGTTACCCAGAATCCTTTGGAAACCTCAAAAAGTGGCTAAAAAAACAAGTTTTCCTCCCATTTCGGTGACAGAAAGTTCTGGAATCTGAGAGGAGCCACAAATTTCCTTCCACCCAGCGTTCCCCCAAGACTCTCGATAAAAATGATACCTCACTTGTGTGGGTAGGCCTAGCGCCCGCGACAGGAAATGCCCCAAAACACAACGTGGACACATCACATTTTTTGACAGAATGCAGAGCTGTTTTTTCCAAAGTGCCTACCTGTAGATTTTGGCCTCTAGCTCAGCTGGCACATAGGGAAACCTACCAAACCTTTGCATTTTTGAAAACTAGAGACCTAGGGGAATTCAAGATGGGGTGACTTGTGGGGCTCTGACCAGGTTCTGTTACCCAGAATCCTTTGGAAACCTCAAAAAGTGGCTATAAAAACAAGTTTTCCTCACATTTCGGTGACAGAAAGTTCTGGAATCTGAGAGGAGCCACAAATTTCTTTCCACCCAGCGTTCCCCCAAGACTCCCGATAAAAATGATACCTCATTTGTGTGGGTAGGCCTAGCGCCCGCGACAGGAAATGCCCCAAAACACAACGTGGACACATCACATTTTTTAACAGAATACAGAGCTGTTTTTTGCAAAGTGCCTACCTGTAGATTTTGGCCTCTAGCTCAGCCGGCACCTATGGAAACCTACCAAAGCTGTGCATTTCTTAAAATTAGAGACCTAGGGGAATCCAAGATGGGGTGACTTGTGGGGCTCTGACCAGGTTCTGTTACCCAGAATCCTTTGGAAACCTCAAAAAGTGGCTGAAAAAACAAGTTTTCCTCACCTTTCGGTGACAGAAAGTTCTGGAAATTGAGAGGAGCCACAAATTTCCTTCCACCCAGCATTCCCCCAAGTCTCCCGATAAAAATGATACCTCACTTGTGTGGGTAGGCCTAGCGCCTGCGACAGGAAATGCCCCAAAACACAACGTGGACACATCACATTTTTTGACAGAATACAGAGCTGTTTTTTGCAAAGTGCCTACCTGTAGATCTTGGCCTGTAGCTCAGCCGGCACATAGGGAAACCTACCAAACCTGTGCATTTATGAAAACTAGAGACCTAGGGGAATCCAACATGGGGTGACTTGTGGGGCTCTGACCAGGTTCTGTTATCCAGAATCCTTTGCAAACCTCAAAAAGTGGCTAAAAAAACAAGTTTTCCTCACATTATGGTGACAGAAAGTTCTGGAATCCGAGAGGAGCCACAAATTTCCTTCCACCCAGAGTTCCCCCAAGTCTCCTGATAAAAATTATACCTCGCTTGTGTGGGTAGGCCTAGCGCCCGCGACAGGAAATGCCCCAAAACACAACGTGGACACATCACATTTTTTGACAGAAAACACAGCTGTTTTTTCCAAAGTGCCTACCTGTAGATTTTGGCCTCTAGCTCAGCCGGCACATAGGGAAACCTACCAAACCTTTGCATTTTTGAAAACTAGAGACCTAGGGGAATCCAAGATGGGGTGACTTGTGGGGCTCTGACCAGGTTCTGTTACCCAGAATCCTTTGGAAACCTCAAAAAGTGGCTAAAAAAACAAGTTTTCCTCACATTTCGGTGACAGAAAGTTCTGGAATCTGAGAGGAGCCACAAATTTCCTTCTACCCAGCGTTCCCCCAAGACTCCCTATAAAAATGATACCTCACTTGTGTGGGTAGGCCTAGCGTCCCCGACAGGAAATGCCAAAAAACACAATGTGGACACATCACATTTTTTGACAGAATACAGAGCTTTTTTTTTGCAAAGTGCCTACCTGTAGATTTTGGCCTCTAGCTCAGCCGGCTCACAGGGAAACCTACCAAACCTGTGCATTTTTGAAAACTAGAGACCTAGGGGAATCCAAGATGGGGTGACTTGTGGGGCTCTGACCAGGTTCTGTTACCCAGAATCCTTTGCAAACCTCAAAAAGTGGCTAAAAAAACAAGTTTTCCTCATATTTCGGTGACAGAAAGTTCTGGAATCTGAGAGGAGCCACAAATTTCCTTCCACCCAGCATTCCCCCAAGTCTCACGATAAAAATGATACCTCACTTGTGTGGGTAGGCCTAGCGCCCGCGACAGGAAATGCCCCAAAACACAACGTGGACACATCACATTTTTTGACAGAATACAGAGCTGTTTTTTGCAAAGTGCCTACCTGTAGATTTTGGCCTGTAGCTCAGCCGGCACATAGGGAAACCTACCAAACCTGTGCATTTATGAAAACTAGAGACCTAGGGGAATCCAACATGGGCTGACTTGTGGGGCTCTGACCAGGTTCTGTTACCCAGAATCCTTTGCAAACCTCAAAAAGTGGCTAAAAAACAAGTTTTCCTCACATTTCGGTGACAGAAAGTTCTGGAATCTGAGAGGAGCCACAAATTTCCTTCCACGCAGCATTCCCCCAAGTCTCCCGATAAAAATGATACCTCACTTGTGTGGGTAGGCCTAGCGCCTGCGACAGGAAATGCCCCAAAACACAACGTGGACACATCACATTTTTTGACAGAATACAGAGCTGTTTTTTGCAAAGTGCCTACCTGTAGATTTTGGCCTGTAGCTCAGCCGGCACATAGGGAAACCTACCAAACCTGTGCATTTATGAAAACTAGAGACCTAGGGGAATCCAACATGGGGTGACTTGTGGGGCTCTGACCAGGTTCTGTTACCCAGAATCCTTTGCAAACCTCAAAAAGTGGCTAAAAAAACAAGTTTTCCTTACATTTCGGTGACAGAAAGTTCTGGAATCTGAGAGGAGCCACAAATTTCTTTCCACCCAGCGTTTCCCCAAGACTCCCTATAAAAATGATACCTCACTTGTGTGGGTAGGCCTAGCGCCCCCGACAGGAAATGCCCCAAAACACAACGTGGACACATGACATTTTTTGACAGAATACAGAGCTTTTTTTTTGCAAAGTGTCTACCTGTAGATTTTGGCCTCTAGCTCAGCCGGCTCACAGGGAAACTTACCAAACCTGTGCATTTTTGAAAACTAGAGACATAGGGGAATCCAAGATGGGGTGACTTGTGGGGCTCTGACCAGGTTCTGTTACCCAGAATCCTTTGCAAACCTCAAAAAGTGGCTAAAAAAACAAGTTTTCCTCATATTTCGGTGACAGAAAGTTCTGGAATCTGAGAGGAGCCACAAATTTCCTTCCACCCAGCGTTCCCCCAAGTCTCCCGATAAAAATGATACCTCACTTGTGTGGGTAGGCCTAGCGCCCGCGACAGGAAATGCCCCAAAACACAACGTGGACACATCACATTTTTTGACAGAATACAGAGCTGTTTTTTGGAAAGTGCCTACCTGTAGATTTTGGCCTCTAGCTCAGCCGGCACATAGGGAAACCTACCAAACCTGTGCATTTATGAAAACTAGAGACCTAGGGGAATCCAAGATGGGGTGACTTGTGGGGCTCTGACCAGGTTCTGTTACCCAGAATCCTTTGCAAACCTCTAAAAGTGGCTAAAAAAACAAGTTTTCCTCACATTTCGGTGACAGAAAGGTCTGGAATCTGAGAGGAGCCACAAATTTCCTTCCACCCAATGTTCCCCCAAGTCTCCCGATAAAAATGATACCTCGCTTGTGTGGGTAGGCCGAGCGCCCACGACAGGAAATGCCCCAAAACACAACGTGAACACATCACATTTTTTGACAGAATACAGAGCTTTTTTTTTGCAAAGTGCCTACCTGTAGATTTTGGCCTCTAGCTCAGCCGGCTCACAGGGAAACCTACCAAACCTGTGCATTTTTGAAAACTAGAGACCTAGGGGAATCCAAGATGGGGTGACTTGTGGGGCTCTGACCAGGTTCTGTTACCCAGAATCCTTTGCAAACCTCAAAAAGTGGCTAAAAAAACAAGTTTTCCTCATATTTCGGTGACAGAAAGTTCTGGAATCTGAGAGGAGCCACAAATTTCCTTCCACCCAGCATTCCCCCAAGTCTCCCGATAAAAATGATACCTCACTTGTGTGGGTAGGCCTAGCGCCCGCGACAGGAAATGCCCCAAAACACAACGTGGACACATCACATTTTTTGACAGAATACAGAGCTGTTTTTTGGAAAGTGCCTACCTGTAGATTTTGGCCTCTAGCTCAGCCGGCACATAGGGAAACCTACCAAAGCTGTGCATTTTTGAAAACTAGAGACCTAGGGGAATCCAAGATGGGGTGACTTGTGGGGCTCTGACCAGGTTCTGTTACCCAGAATCCTTTGCAAACCTCAAAAAGTGGCTAAAAAAACAAGTTTTCCTCATATTTCGGTGACAGAAAGTTCTGGAATCTGAGAGGAGCCACAAATTTCCTTCCACCCAGCATTCCCCCAAGTCTCACGATAAAAATGATACCTCACTTGTGTGGGTAGGCCTAGCGCCCGCGACAGGAAATGCCCCAAAACACAACGTGGACACATCACATTTTTTGACAGAATACAGAGCTGTTTTTTGCAAAGTGCCTACCTGTAGATTTTGGCCTGTAGCTCAGCCGGCACATAGGGAAACCTACCAAACCTGTGCATTTATGAAAACTAGAGACCTAGGGGAATCCAACATGGGCTGACTTGTGGGGCTCTGACCAGGTTCTTTTACCCAGAATCCTTTGCAAACCTCAAAAAGTGGCTAAAAAACAAGTTTTCCTCACATTTCGGTGACAGAAAGTTCTGGAATCTGAGAGGAGCCACAAATTTCCTTCCACGCAGCATTCCCCCAAGTCTCCCGATAAAAATGATACCTCACTTGTGTGGGTAGGCCTAGCTACTGCGACAGGAAATGCCCCAAAACACAACGTGGACACATCACATTTTTTGACAGAATACAGAGCTGTTTTTTGCAAAGTGCCTACCTGTAGATTTTGGCCTGTAGCTCAGCCGGCACATAGGGAAACCTACCAAACCTGTGCATTTATGAAAACTAGAGACCTAGGGGAATCCAACATGGGGTGACTTGTGGGGCTCTGACCAGGTTCTGTTACCCAGAATCCTTTGCAAACCTCAAAAAGTGGCTAAAAAAACAAGTTTTCCTTACATTTCGGTGACAGAAAGTTCTGGAATCTGAGAGGAGCCACAAATTTCTTTCCACCCAGCGTTTCCCCAAGACTCCCTATAAAAATGATACCTCACTTGTGTGGGTAGGCCTAGCGCCCCCGACAGGAAATGCCCCAAAACACAACGTGGACACATGACATTTTTTGACAGAATACAGAGCTTTTTTTTTGCAAAGTGCCTACCTGTAGATTTTGGCCTCTAGCTCAGCCGGCTCACAGGGAAACCTACCAAACCTGTGCATTTTTGAAAACTAGAGACATAGCGGAATCCAAGATGGGGTGACTTGTGGGGCTCTGACCAGGTTCTGTTACCCAGAATCCTTTGCAAACCTCAAAAAGTGGCTAAAAAAACAAGTTTTCCTCATATTTCGGTGACAGAAAGTTCTGGAATCTGAGAGGAGCCACAAATTTCCTTCCACCCAGCGTTCCCCCAAGTCTCCCGATAAAAATGATACCTCACTTGTGTGGGTAGGCCTAGCGCCCGCGACAGGAAATGCCCCAAAACACAACGTGGACACATCACATTTTTTGACAGAATACAGAGCTGTTTTTTGGAAAGTGCCTACCTGTAGATTTTGGCCTCTAGCTCAGCCGGCACATAGGGAAACCTACCAAACCTGTGCATTTATGAAAACTAGAGACCTAGGGGAATCCAAGATGGGGTGACTTGTGGGGCTCTGACCAGGTTCTGTTACCCAGAATCCTTTGCAAACCTCTAAAAGTGGCTAAAAAAACAAGTTTTCCTCACATTTCGGTGACAGAAAGGTCTGGAATCTGAGAGGAGCCACAAATTTCCTTCCACCCAATGTTCCCCCAAGTCTCCCGATAAAAATGATACCTCGCTTGTGTGGGTAGGCCGAGCGCCCACGACAGGAAATGCCCCAAAACACAACGTGAACACATCACATTTTTTGACAGAATACAGAGCTGTTTTTTGCAAAGTGCCTACCTGTAGATTTTGGCCTCTAGCTCAGCCGGCACCTAGGGAAACCTACCAAAGCTGTGCATTTTTGAAAACTAGAGACCTAGGGGAATCCAAGATGGGGTGACTTGTTGGGCTCTGACCAGGTTCTGTTACCCAGAATACTTTGCAAACCTCAAAAAGTGGCTAAAAAAACAAGTTTTCCTCACATTATGGTGACAGAAAGTTCTGGAATCCGAGAGGAGCCACAAATTTCCTTCCACCTAGAGTTCCCCCAAGTCTCCTGATAAAAATTATACCTCACTTGTGTGGGTAGGCCTAGCGCCCACGACAGGAAATGCCCCAAAACACAACGTGGACACATCACATTTTTTCATAGAAAACAGTGCCTACCTGTGGATTTTGGCCTCTAGTTCAGCCGGCACCTGGGGAAACCTAGCAAACCAGCACATTTTTGAAAACTAGAGACCTAGGGGAATCCAAGATCGGGTGATTTGTGGTGCTTTGACCAGGTTCTGTTACCCAGAATCCTTTGGAAACCTCAAAAAGTGGCTAAAAAAACAAGTTTTCCTCACATTTCGGTGACAGAAAGTTCTGGAATCTGAGAGGAGCCACAAATTTCCTTCCACCCAGCGTTCCCCCAAGTTTCCCGATAAAAATAATACCTCACTTGTGTGGGTAGGCCTAGCGCCTGCGACAGGAAATGCCCCAAAACACAACGTGGACACATCACATTTTTTGACAGAATACAGAGCTGTTTTTTGCAAAGTGCCTACCTGTAGATTTTGGCCTCTAGCTCAGCCGGCACATAGGGAAACCTACCAACGCTGTGCATTTTTGAAAACTAGAGACCTAGGGGAATCCAAGATGGGGTGACTTGTGGGGCTCTGACCAGGTTCTGTTACCCAGAATCCTTTGGAAACCTCAAAAAGTGGCTAAAAAACAAGTTTATCTCCCATTTCGGTGACAGAAAGTTCTGGAATCTGAGAGGAGCCACAAATTTCCTTCCACCCAGCGTTCCCCCAAGTCTCCCGATAAAAATGATACCTCACTTGTGTGGGTAGGCCTAGTGCCCGCGACAGGAAATGCCCCAAAACACAACGTGGACACATCCCATTTTTTGACAGAAAACACAGCTGTTTTTTCCAAAGTGCCTACCTGTAGATTTTGGCCTCTAGCTCAGCCGGCACATAGGGAAACCTACCAAACCTGTGCATTTTTGAAAACTAGAGACCTAGGGGAATCCAAGATGGGGTGACTTGTGGGGCTCTGACCAGGTTCTGTTACCCAGAATCCTTTGGAAACCTCAAAAAGTGGCAAAAAAAACAAGTTTTCCTCACATTTCGGTGACAGAAAGTTCTGGAATCTGAGAGGAGCCACAAATTTCCTTCCACCCAGCGTTCCCCCAAGACTCCCGATAAAAATGATACCTCACTTGTGTGGGTAGGCCTAGCGCCCGCGACAGGAAATGCCCCAAAACACAATGTGGACACATCACATTTTTTTAAAGAATACAGAGCTTTTTTTTTGCAAAGTGCCTACCTGTAGATTTTGGCCTCTAGCTCTGCCAGCACATAGGGAAACCTACCAAACCTGTGCATTTTTGAAAACTAGAGACCTAGGGGAATCCAAGATGGGGTGACTTGTGGGGCTCTGACCAGGTTCTGTTACCCAGAATCCTTTGCAAACCTCAAAAAGTGGCTAAAAAAACAAGTTTTCCTCACATTTCGGTGACAGAAAGTTCTGGAATCTGAGAGGAGCCACAAATTTCCTTCCACCCAGCGTTCCCCCAAGTCTCCCGATAAAAATGATACCTCACTTGTGTGGGTAGGCCTAGTGCCCGCGACAGGAAATGCCCCAAAACACAACGTGGACACATCCCATTTTTTGACAGAAAACACAGCTGTTTTTTCCAAAGTGCCTACCTGTAGATTTTGGCCTCTAGCTCAGCCGGCACATAGGGAAACCTACCAAACCAGTGCATTTTTTAAAACTAGAGACCTAGGGGAATCCAAGATGGGGTGACTTGTGGGGCTCTGACCAGGTTCTGTTACCCAGAATCCTTTGGAAACCTCAAAAAGTGGCTAAAAAAACAAGTTTTCCTCACATTTCGGTGACAGAAAGTTCTGGAATCTGAGAGGAGCCACAAATTTCCTTCCACCCAGCGTTCCCCCAAGACTCCCGATAAAAATGATACCTCACTTGTGTGGGTAGGCCTAGCGCCCGCGACAGGAAATGCCCCAAAACACAATGTGGACACATCACATTTTTTGACAGAATACAGAGCTTTTTTTTTGCAAAGTGTCTACCTGTAGATTTTGGCCTCTAGCTCTGCCAGCACATAGGGAAACCTACCAAACCTGTGCATTTTTGAAAACTAGAGACCTAGGGGAATCCAAGATGGGGTGACTTGTGGGGCTCTGACCAGGTTCTGTTACCCAGAATCCTTTGCAAACCTCAAAAAGTGGCTAAAAAAACAAGTTTTCCTCACATTTCGGTGACAGAAAGTTCTGGAATCTGAGAGGATCCACAAATTTCCTTCCACCCAGCGTTCCCCCAAGACTCTCGATAAAAATGATACCTCACTTGTGTGGGTAGGCCTAGCGACGCGACAGGAAATGCCCCAAAACACAATGTGGACACATCACATTTTTTGACAGAATACAGAGCTTTTTTTTTGCAAAGTGCCTACCTGTAGATTTTGGCCTCTAGCTCAGCCGGCTCACAGGGAAACCTACCAAACCTGTGCATTTTTGAAAACTAGAGACCTAGGGGAATCGAAGATGGGGTGACTTGTGGGGCTCTGACCAGGTTCTGTTACCCAGAATCCTTTGCAAACCTCAAAAAGTGGCTAAAAAAACAAGTTTTCCTCATATTTCGGTGACAGAAAGTTCTGGAATCTGAGAGGAGCCACAAATTTCCTTCCACCCAGCATTCCCCCAAGTCTCACGATAAAAATGATACCTCACTTGTGTGGGTAGGCCTAGCGCCCGCGACAGGAAATGCCCCAAAACACAACGTGGACACATCACATTTTTTGACAGAATACAGAGCTGTTTTTTGCAAAGTGCCTACCTGTAGATTTTGGCCTGTAGCTCAGCCGGCACATAGGGAAACCTACCAAACCTGTGCATTTATGAAAACTAGAGACCTAGGGGAATCCAACATGGGCTGACTTGTGGGGCTCTGACCAGGTTCTGTTACCCAGAATCCTTTGCAAACCTCAAAAAGTGGCTAAAAAACAAGTTTTCCTCACATTTCGGTGACAGAAAGTTCTGGAATCTGAGAGGAGCCACAAATTTCCTTCCACGCAGCATTCCCCCAAGTCTCCCGATAAAAATGATACCTCACTTGTGTGGGTAGGCCTAGCGCCTGCGACAGGAAATGCCCCAAAACACAACGTGGACACATCACATTTTTTGACAGAATACAGAGCTGTTTTTTGCAAAGTGCCTACCTGTAGATTTTGGCCTGTAGCTCAGCCGGCACATAGGGAAACCTACCAAACCTGTGCATTTATGAAAACTAGAGACCTAGGGGAATCCAACATGGGGTGACTTGTGGGGCTCTGACCAGGTTCTGTTACCCAGAATCCTTTGCAAACCTCAAAAAGTGGCTAAAAAAACAAGTTTTCCTTACATTTCGGTGACAGAAAGTTCTGGAATCTGAGAGGAGCCACAAATTTCTTTCCACCCAGCGTTTCCCCAAGACTCCCTATAAAAATGATACCTCACTTGTGTGGGTAGGCCTAGCGCCCCCGACAGGAAATGCCCCAAAACACAACGTGGACACATGACATTTTTTGACAGAATACAGAGCTTTTTTTTTGCAAAGTGCCTACCTGTAGATTTTGGCCTCTAGCTCAGCCGGCTCACAGGGAAACCTACCAAACCTGTGCATTTTTGAAAACTAGAGACATAGGGGAATCCAAGATGGGGTGACTTGTGGGGCTCTGACCAGGTTCTGTTACCCAGAATCCTTTGCAAACCTCAAAAAGTGGCTAAAAAAACAAGTTTTCCTCATATTTCGGTGACAGAAAGTTCTGGAATCTGAGAGGAGCCACAAATTTCCTTCCACCCAGCGTTCCCCCAAGTCTCCCGATAAAAATGATACCTCACTTGTGTGGGTAGGCCTAGCGCCCGCGACAGGAAATGCCCCAAAACACAACGTGGGCACATCACATTTTTTGACAGAATACAGAGCTGTTTTTTGGAAAGTGCCTACCTGTAGATTTTGGCCTCTAGCTCAGCCGGCACATAGGGAAACCTACCAAACCTGTGCATTTATGAAAACTAGAGACCTAGGGGAATCCAAGATGGGGTGACTTGTGGGGCTCTGACCAGGTTCTGTTACCCAGAATCCTTTGCAAACCTCTAAAAGTGGCTAAAAAAACAAGTTTTCCTCACATTTCGGTGACAGAAAGGTCTGGAATCTGAGAGGAGCCACAAATTTCCTTCCACCCAATGTTCCCCCAAGTCTCCCGATAAAAATGATACCTCGCTTGTGTGGGTAGGCCGAGCGCCCACAACAGGAAATGCCCCAAAACACAACGTGAACACATCACATTTTTTGACAGAATACAGAGCTGTTTTTTGCAAAGTGCCTACCTGTAGATTTTGGCCTCTAGCTCAGCCGGCTCACAGGGAAACCTACCAAACCTGTGCATTTTTGAAAACTAGAGACCTAGGGGAATCCAAGATGGGGTGACTTGTGGGGCTCTGACCAGGTTCTGTTACCCAGAATCCTTTGCAAACCTCAAAAAGTGGCTAAAAAAACAAGTTTTCCTCATATTTCGGTGACAGAAAGTTCTGGAATCTGAGAGGAGCCACAAATTTCCTTCCACCCAGCATTCCCCCAAGTCTCACGATAAAAATGATACCTCACTTGTGTGGGTAGGCCTAGCGCCCGCGACAGGAAATGCCCCAAAACACAACGTGGACACATCACATTTTTTGACAGAATACAGAGCTGTTTTTTGCAAAGTGCCTACCTGTAGATTTTGGCCTGTAGCTCAGCCGGCACATAGGGAAACCTACCAAACCTGTGCATTTATGAAAACTAGAGACCTAGGGGAATCCAACATGGGCTGACTTGTGGGGCTCTGACCAGGTTCTGTTACCCAGAATCCTTTGCAAACCTCAAAAAGTGGCTAAAAAACAAGTTTTCCTCACATTTCGGTGACAGAAAGTTCTGGAATCTGAGAGGAGCCACAAATGTCCTTCCACGCAGCATTCCCCCAAGTCTCCCGATAAAAATGATACCTCACTTGTGTGGGTAGGCCTAGCGCCTGCGACAGGAAATGCCCCAAAACACAACGTGGACACATCACATTTTTTGACAGAATACAGAGCTGTTTTTTGCAAAGTGCCTACCTGTAGATTTTGGCCTGTAGCTCAGCCGGCACATAGGGAAACCTACCAAACCTGTGCATTTATGAAAACTAGAGACCTAGGGGAATCCAACATGGGGTGACTTGTGGGGCTCTGACCAGGTTCTGTTACCCAGAATCCTTTGCAAACCTCAAAAAGTGGCTAAAAAAACAAGTTTTCCTTACATTTCGGTGACAGAAAGTTCTGGAATCTGAGAGGAGCCACAAATTTCTTTCCAGCCAGCGTTTCCCCAAGACTCCCTATAAAAATGATACCTCACTTGTGTGGGTAGGCCTAGCGCCCCCGACAGGAAATGCCCCAAAACACAACGTGGACACATGACATTTTTTGACAGAATACAGAGCTTTTTTTTTGCAAAGTGCCTACCTGTAGATTTTGGCCTCTAGCTCAGCCGGCTCACAGGGAAACCTACCAAACCTGTGCATTTTTGAAAACTAGAGACATAGGGGAATCCAAGATGGGGTGACTTGTGGGGCTCTGACCAGGTTCTGTTACCCAGAATCCTTTGCAAACCTCAAAAAGTGGCTAAAAAAACAAGTTTTCCTCATATTTCGGTGACAGAAAGTTCTGGAATCTGAGAGGAGCCACAAATTTCCTTCCACCCAGCGTTCCCCCAAGTCTCCCGATAAAAATGATACCTCACTTGTGTGGGTAGGCCTAGCGCCCGCGACAGGAAATGCCCCAAAACACAACGTGGACACATCACATTTTTTGACAGAATACAGAGCTGTTTTTTGGAAAGTGCCTACCTGTAGATTTTGGCCTCTAGCTCAGCCGGCACATAGGGAAACCTACCAAACCTGTGCATTTATGAAAACTAGAGACCTAGGGGAATCCAAGATGGGGTGACTTGTGGGGCTCTGACCAGGTTCTGTTACCCAGAATCCTTTGCAAACCTCTAAAAGTGGCTAAAAAAACAAGTTTTCCTCACATTTCGGTGACAGAAAGGTCTGGAATCTGAGAGGAGCCACAAATTTCCTTCCACCCAATGTTCCCCCAAGTCTCCCGATAAAAATGATACCTCGCTTGTGTGGGTAGGCCGAGCGCCCACGACAGGAAATGCCCCAAAACACAACGTGAACACATCACATTTTTTGACAGAATACAGAGCTGTTTTTTGCAAAGTGCCTACCTGTAGATTTTGGCCTCTAGCTCAGCCGGCACCTAGGGAAACCTACCAAAGCTGTGCATTTTTGAAAACTAGAGACCTAGGGGAATCCAAGATGGGGTGACTTGTTGGGCTCTGACCAGGTTCTGTTACCCAGAATACTTTGCAAACCTCAAAAAGTGGCTAAAAAAACAAGTTTTCCTCACATTATGGTGACAGAAAGTTCTGGAATCCGAGAGGAGCCACAAATTTCCTTCCACCTAGAGTTCCCCCAAGTCTCCTGATAAAAATTATACCTCACTTGTGTGGGTAGGCCTAGCGCCCACGACAGGAAATGCCCCAAAACACAACGTGGACACATCACATTTTTTCATAGAAAACAGTGCCTACCTGTGGATTTTGACCTCTAGCTCAGCCGGCACCTGGGGAAACCTAGCAAACCAGCACATTTTTGAAAACTAGAGACCTAGGGGAATCCAAGATCGGGTGATTTGTGGTGCTTTGACCAGGTTCTGTTACCCAGAATCCTTTGGAAACCTCAAAAAGTGGCTAAAAAAACAAGTTTTCCTCACATTTCGGTGACAGAAAGTTCTGGAATCTGAGAGGAGCCACAAATTTCCTTCCACCCAGCGTTCCCCCAAGTCTCCCGATAAAAATAATACCTCACTTGTGTGGGTAGGCCTAGCGCCTGCGACAGGAAATGCCCCAAAACACAACGTGGACACATCACATTTTTTGACAGAATACAGAGCTGTTTTTTGCAAAGTGCCTACCTGTAGATTTTGGCCTCTAGCTCAGCCGGCACATAGGGAAACCTACCAACGCTGTGCATTTTTGAAAACTAGAGACCTAGGGGAATCCAAGATGGGGTGACTTGTGGGGCTCTGACCAGGTTCTGTTACCCAGAATCCTTTGCAAACCTCTAAAAGTGGCTAAAAAAACAAGTTTTCCTCACATTTCGGTGACAGAAAGGTCTGGAATCTGAGAGGAGCCACAAATTTCCTTCCACCCAATGTTCCCCCAAGTCTCCCGATAAAAATGATACCTCGCTTGTGTGGGTAGGCCGAGCGCCCACGACAGGAAATGCCCCAAAACACAACGTGAACACATCACATTTTTTGACAGAATACAGAGCTGTTTTTTGCAAAGTGCCTACCTGTAGATTTTGGCCTCTAGCTCAGCCGGCACCTAGGGAAACCTACCAAAGCTGTGCATTTTTGAAAACTAGAGACCTAGGGGAATCCAAGATGGGGTGACTTGTTGGGCTCTGACCAGGTTCTGTTACCCAGAATACTTTGCAAACCTCAAAAAGTGGCTAAAAAAACAAGTTTTCCTCACATTATGGTGACAGAAAGTTCTGGAATCCGAGAGGAGCCACAAATTTCCTTCCACCTAGAGTTCCCCCAAGTCTCCTGATAAAAATTATACCTCACTTGTGTGGGTAGGCCTAGCGCCCACGACAGGAAATGCCCCAAAACACAACGTGGACACATCACATTTTTTCATAGAAAACAGTGCCTACCTGTGGATTTTGACCTCTAGCTCAGCCGGCACCTGGGGAAACCTAGCAAACCAGCACATTTTTGAAAACTAGAGACCTAGGGGAATCCAAGATCGGGTGATTTGTGGTGCTTTGACCAGGTTCTGTTACCCAGAATCCTTTGGAAACCTCAAAAAGTGGCTAAAAAAACAAGTTTTCCTCACATTTCGGTGACAGAAAGTTCTGGAATCTGAGAGGAGCCACAAATTTCCTTCCACCCAGCGTTCCCCCAAGTCTCCCGATAAAAATAATACCTCACTTGTGTGGGTAGGCCTAGCGCCTGCGACAGGAAATGCCCCAAAACACAACGTGGACACATCACATTTTTTGACAGAATACAGAGCTGTTTTTTGCAAAGTGCCTACCTGTAGATTTTGGCCTCTAGCTCAGCCGGCACATAGGGAAACCTACCAACGCTGTGCATTTTTGAAAACTAGAGACCTAGGGGAATCCAAGATGGGGTGACTTGTGGGGCTCTGACCAGGTTCTGTTACCCAGAATCCTTTGGAAACCTCAAAAAGTGGCTAAAAAACAAGTTTTCCTCCCATTTCGGTGACAGAAAGTTCTGGAATCTGAGAGGAGCCACAAATTTCCTTCCACCCAGCGTTCCCCCAAGTCTCCCGATAAAAATGATACCTCACTTGTGTGGGTAGGCCTAGTGCCCGCGACAGGAAATGCCCCAAAACACAACGTGGACACATCCCATTTTTTGACAGAAAACACAGCTGTTTTTTCCAAAGTGCCTACCTGTAGATTTTGGCCTCTAGCTCAGCCGGCACATAGGGAAACCTACCAAACCTGTGCATTTTTGAAAACTAGAGACCTAGGGGAATCCAAGATGGGGTGACTTGTGGGGCTCTGACCAGGTTCTGTTACCCAGAATCCTTTGGAAACCTCAAAAAGTGGCAAAAAAAACAAGTTTTCCTCACATTTCGGTGACAGAAAGTTCTGGAATCTGAGAGGAGCCACAAATTTCCTTCCACCCAGCGTTCCCCCAAGACTCCCGATAAAAATGATACCTCACTTGTGTGGGTAGGCCTAGCGCCCGCGACAGGAAATGCCCCAAAACACAATGTGGACACATCACATTTTTTGACAGAATACAGAGCTTTTTTTTTGCAAAGTGCCTACCTGTAGATTTTGGCCTCTAGCTCTGCCAGCACATAGGGAAACCTACCAAACCTGTGCATTTTTGAAAACTAGAGACCTAGGGGAATCCAAGATGGGGTGACTTGTGGGGCTCTGACCAGGTTCTGTTACCCAGAATCCTTTGCAAACCTCAAAAAGTGGCTAAAAAAACAAGTTTTCCTCACATTTCGGTGACAGAAAGTTCTGGAATCTGAGAGGATCCACAAATTTCCTTCCACCCAGCGTTCCCCCAAGACTCTCGATAAAAATGATAACTCACTTGTGTGGGTAGGCCTAGCGCCCGCGACAGGAAATGCCCCAAAACACAATGTGGACACATCACATTTTTTGACAGAATACAGAGCTTTTTTTTTGCAAAGTGCCTACCTGTAGATTTTGGCCTCTAGCTCAGCCGGCTCACAGTGAAACCTACCAAA
The DNA here is from genome assembly GCF_031143425.1 of Pleurodeles waltl. NCBI lineage: Eukaryota > Metazoa > Chordata > Amphibia > Caudata > Salamandridae > Pleurodeles > Pleurodeles waltl. Next base: position 771,103,911 of record NC_090439.1, on the reverse strand, counting down.
CCTGTGCATTTTTGAAAACTAGAGACCTAGGGGAATCCAAGATGGGGTGACTTGTGGGGCTCTGACCAGGTTCTGTTACCCAGAATCCTTTGCAAACCTCAAAAAGTGGCTAAAAAAACAAGTTTTCCTCATATTTCGGTGACAGAAAGTTCTGAAATCTGAGAGGAGCCACAAATTTCCTTCCACCCAGCATTCCCCCAAGTCTCCCGATAAAAATGATACCTCACTTGTGTGGGTAGGCCTAGCGCCCGCGACAGGAAATGCCCCAAAACACAACGTGGACACATCACATTTTTTGACAGAATACAGAGCTGTTTTTTGCAAAGTGCCTACCTGTAGATTTTGGCCTGTAGCTCAGCCGGCACATAGGGAAACCTACCAAACCTGTGCATTTATGAAAACTAGAGACCTAGGGGAATCCAACATGGGCTGACTTGTGGGGCTCTGACCAGGTTCTGTTATCCAGAATCCTTTGCAAACCTCAAAAAGTGGCTAAAAAAACAAGTTTTCCTCACATTTCGGTGACAGAAAGTTCTGGAATCTGAGAGGAGCCACAAATTTCCTTCCACCCAATGTTCCCCCAAGTCTCCCAATAAAAATAATACCTCGCTTGTGTGGGTAGGCCTAGCGCCCGTGACAGGAAATGCCCCAAAACACAACGTGGACACATCACATTTTTTGACAGACTACAGACCTGTTTTTTGCAAAGTGCCTACCTGTAGATTTTGGCCTCTAGCTCAGCCGGCACCTATGGAAACCTACCAAATCTGTGCATTTTTGAAAACTAGAGACCTAGGGGAATCCAAGATGGGGTGACTTGTGGGGCTCTGACCAGGTTCTGTTACCCAGAATCCTTTGCAAACCTCAAAAAGTGTCTAAAAAAACAAGTTTTCCTCACATTACGGTGACAGAAAGTTCTGGAATCTGAGAGGAGCCACAAATTTCCTTCCACGCAGCATTCCCCCAAGTCTCCCGATAAAAATGATACCTCAATTGTGTGGGTAGGCCTAGCGCCCGCGGCAGGAAATGCCCCAAAACACAACGTGGACACATCACATTTTTTGACAGAATACAGAGCTGTTTTTTGCAAAGTGCCTACCTGTAGATTTTGGCCTGTAGCTCAGCCGGCACATAGGGAAACCTACCAAACCTGTGCATTTATGAAAACTAGAGACCTAGGGGAATCCAACATGGGGTGACTTGTGGGGCTCTGACCAGGTTCTGTTATCCAGAATCCTTTGCAAACCTCAAAAAGTGGCTAAAAAAACAAGTTTTCCTCACATTTCGGTGACAGAAAGTTCTGGAATCTGAGAGGAGCCACAAATTTCCTTCCACCCAATGTTCCCCCAAGTCTCCCGATAAAAATAATACCTCGCTTGTGTGGGTAGGCCGAGCGCCCACGACAGGAAATGCCCCAAAACACAACGTGAACACATCACATTTTTTGACAGAATACAGAGCTGTTTTTTGCAAAGTGCCTACCTGTAGATTTTGGCCTCTAGCTCAGCCGGCACCTAGGGAAACCTACCAAAGCTGTGCATTTTTGAAAACTAGAGACCTAGGGGAATCCAAGATGGGGTGACTTGTTGGGCTCTGACCAGGTTCTGTTACCCAGAATACTTTGCAAACCTCAAAAAGTGGCTAAAAAAACAAGTTTTCCTCACATTATGGTGACAGAAAGTTCTGGAATCCGAGAGGAGCCACAAATTTCCTTCCACCTAGAGTTCCCCCAAGTCTCCTGATAAAAATTATACCTCACTTGTGTGGGTAGGCCTAGCGCCCACGACAGGAAATGCCCCAAAACACAACGTGGACACATCACATTTTTTCATAGAAAACAGTGCCTACCTGTGGATTTTGACCTCTAGCTCAGCCGGCACCTGGGGAAACCTAGCAAACCAGCACATTTTTGAAAACTAGAGACCTAGGGGAATCCAAGATCGGGTGATTTGTGGTGCTTTGACCAGGTTCTGTTACCCAGAATCCTTTGGAAACCACAAAAAGTGGCTAAAAAAACAAGTTTTCCTCACATTTCGGTGACAGAAAGTTCTGGAATCTGAGAGGAGCCACAAATTTCCTTCCACCCAGCGTTCCCCCAAGTCTCCCGATAAAAATAATACCTCACTTGTGTGGGTAGGCCTAGCGCCTGCGACAGGAAATGCCCCAAAACACAACGTGGACACATCACATTTTTTGACAGAATACAGAGCTGTTTTTTGCAAAGTGCCTACCTGTAGATTTTGGCCTCTAGCTCAGCCGGCACATAGGGAAACCTACCAACGCTGTGCATTTTTGAAAACTAGAGACCTAGGGGAATCCAAGATGGGGTGACTTGTGGGGCTCTGACCAGGTTCTGTTACCCAGAATCCTTTGGAAACCTCAAAAAGTGGCTAAAAAACAAGTTTTCCTCCCATTTCGGTGACAGAAAGTTCTGGAATCTGAGAGGAGCCACAAATTTCCTTCCACCCAGCGTTCCCCCAAGTCTCCCGATAAAAATGATACCTCACTTGTGTGGGTAGGCCTAGTGCCCGCGACAGGAAATGCCCCAAAACACAACGTGGACACATCCCATTTTTTGACAGAAAACACAGCTGTTTTTTCCAAAGTGCCTACCTGTAGATTTTGGCCTCTAGCTCAGCCGGCACATAGGGAAACCTACCAAACCTGTGCATTTTTGAAAACTAGAGACCTAGGGGAATCCAAGATGGGGTGACTTGTGGGGCTCTGACCAGGTTCTGTTACCCAGAATCCTTTGGAAACCTCAAAAAGTGGCAAAAAAAACAAGTTTTCCTCACATTTCGGTGACAGAAAGTTCTGGAATCTGAGAGGAGCCACAAATTTCCTTCCACCCAGCGTTCCCCCAAGACTCCCGATAAAAATGATACCTCACTTGTGTGGGTAGGCCTAGCGCCCGCGACAGGAAATGCCCCAAAACACAATGTGGACACATCACATTTTTTGACAGAATACAGAGCTTTTTTTTTGCAAAGTGCCTACCTGTAGATTTTGGCCTCTAGCTCTGCCAGCACATAGGGAAACCTACCAAACCTGTGCATTTTTGAAAACTAGAGACCTAGGGGAATCCAAGATGGGGTGACTTGTGGGGCTCTGACCAGGTTCTGTTACCCAGAATCCTTTGCAAACCTCAAAAAGTGGCTAAAAAAACAAGTTTTCCTCAAATTTCGGTGACAGAAAGTTCTGGAATCTGAGAGGATCCACAAATTTCCTTCCACCCAGCGTTCCCCCAAGACTCTCGATAAAAATGATAACTCACTTGTGTGGGTAGGCCTAGCGCCCGCGACAGGAAATGCCCCAAAACACAATGTGGACACATCACATTTTTTGACAGAATACAGAGCTTTTTTTTTGCAAAGTGCCTACCTGTAGATTTTGGCCTCTAGCTCAGCCGGCTCACAGTGAAACCTACCAAACCTGTGCATTTTTGAAAACTAGAGACCTAGGGGAATCCAAGATGGGGTGACTTGTGGGGCTCTGACCAGGTTCTGTTACCCAGAATCCTTTGCAAACCTCAAAAAGTGGCTAAAAAAACAAGTTTTCCTCATATTTCGGTGACAGAAAGTTCTGAAATCTGAGAGGAGCCACAAATTTCCTTCCACCCAGCATTCCCCCAAGTCTCCCGATAAAAATGATACCTCACTTGTGTGGGTAGGCCTAGCGCCCGCGACAGGAAATGCCCCAAAACACAACGTGGACACATCACATTTTTTGACAGAATACAGAGCTGTTTTTTGCAAAGTGCCTACCTGTAGATTTTGGCCTGTAGCTCAGCCGGCACATAGGGAAACCTACCAAACCTGTGCATTTATGAAAACTAGAGACCTAGGGGAATCCAACATGGGCTGACTTGTGGGGCTCTGACCAGGTTCTGTTATCCAGAATCCTTTGCAAACCTCAAAAAGTGGCTAAAAAAACAAGTTTTCCTCACATTTCGGTGACAGAAAGTTCTGGAATCTGAGAGGAGCCACAAATTTCCTTCCACCCAATGTTCCCCCAAGTCTCCCAATAAAAATAATACCTCGCTTGTGTGGGTAGGCCTAGCGCCCGTGACAGGAAATGCCCCAAAACACAACGTGGACACATCACATTTTTTGACAGACTACAGACCTGTTTTTTGCAAAGTGCCTACCTGTAGATTTTGGCCTCTAGCTCAGCCGGCACCTATGGAAACCTACCAAATCTGTGCATTTTTGAAAACTAGAGACCTAGGGGAATCCAAGATGGGGTGACTTGTGGGGCTCTGACCAGGTTCTGTTACCCAGAATCCTTTGCAAACCTCAAAAAGTGGCTAAAAAAACAAGTTTTCCTCACATTACGGTGACAGAAAGTTCTGGAATCTGAGAGGAGCCACAAATTTCCTTCCACGCAGCATTCCCCCAAGTCTCCCGATAAAAATGATACCTCAATTGTGTGGGTAGGCCTAGCGCCCGCGGCAGGAAATGCCCCAAAACACAACGTGGACACATCACATTTTTTGACAGAATACAGAGCTGTTTTTTGCAAAGTGCCTACCTGTAGATTTTGGCCTGTAGCTCAGCCGGCACATAGGGAAACCTACCAAACCTGTGCATTTATGAAAACTAGAGACCTAGGGGAATCCAACATGGGGTGACTTGTGGGGCTCTGACCAGGTTCTGTTATCCAGAATCCTTTGCAAACCTCAAAAAGTGGCTAAAAAAACAAGTTTTCCTCACATTTCGGTGACAGAAAGTTCTGGAATCTGAGAGGAGCCACAAATTTCCTTCCACCCAATGTTCCCCCAAGTCTCCCGATAAAAATAATACCTCGCTTGTGTGGGTAGGCCTAGCGCCCGCGACAGGAAATGCCCCAAAACACAACGTGGACACATCACATTTTTTGACAGAATACAGAGCTGTTTTTTGCAAAGTGCCTACCTGTAGATTTTGGCCTCTAGCTCAGCCGGCACCTATGGAAACCTACCAAAGCTGTGCATTTTTGAAAACTAGAGACCTAGGGGAATCCAAGATGGGGTGACTTGTGGGGCTCTGACCAGGTTCTGTTACCCAGAATCCTTTGCAAACCTCAAAAAGTGGCTAAAAAAAAAAGTTTTCCTCATATTTCGGTGACAGAAAGTTCTGGAATCTGAGAGGAGCCACAAATGTACTTCCACCCAGCATTCCCCCAAGTCTCCCGATAAAAATGATACCTCACTTGTGTGGGTAGGCCTAGCGCCCGCGGCAGGAAATGCCCCAAAACACAACGTGGACACATCACATTTTTTGACAGAATACAGAGCTGTTTTTTGCAAAGTGCCTACCTGTAGATTTTGGCCTCTAGCTCAGCCGGCACATAGGGAAACCTACCAAACCTGTGCATTTTTGAAAACTAGAGACCTAGGGGAATCCAAGATGGGGTGACTTGTGGGGCTCTGACCAGGTTCTGTTACCCAGAATCCTTTGCAAACCTCAAAAAGTGGCTAAAAAAACAAGTTTTCCTCACATTTCGGTGACAGAAAGTTCTGGAATCTGAGAGGAGCCACAAATTTCCTTCCACCCAGCGTTCCCCCAAGTCTCCCGATAAAAATGATACCTCACTTGTGTGGGTAGGCCTAGTGCCCGCGACAGGAAATGCCCCAAAACACAACGTGGACACATCCCATTTTTTGACAGAAAACACAGCTGTTTTTTCCAAAGTGCCTACCTGTAGATTTTGGCCTCTAGCTCAGCCGGCACATAGGGAAACCTACCAAACCTTTGCATTTTTGAAAACTAGAGACCTAGGGGAATCCAAGATGGGGTGACTTGTGGGGCTCTGACCAGGTTCTGTTACCCAGAATCCTTTGGAAACCTCAAAAAGTGGCTAAAAAAACAAGTTTTCCTCACATTTCGGTGACAGAAAGTTCTGGAATCTGAGAGGAGCCACAAATTTCCTTCCACCCAGCGTTCCCCCAAGACTCCCTATAAAAATGATACCTCACTTGTGTGGGTAGGCCTAGCGTCCCCGACAGGAAATGCCAAAAAACACAATGTGGACACATCACATTTTTTGACAGAATACAGAGCTTTTTTTTTGCAAAGTGCCTACCTGTAGATTTTGGCCTCTAGCTCAGCCGGCTCACAGGGAAACCTACCAAACCTGTGCATTTTTGAAAACTAGAGACCTAGGGGAATCCAAGATGGGGTGACTTGTGGGGCTCTGACCAGGTTCTGTTACCCAGAATCCTTTGCAAACCTCAAAAAGTGGCTAAAAAAACAAGTTTTCCTCATATTTCGGTGACAGAAAGTTCTGGAATCTGAGAGGAGCCACAAATTTCCTTCCACCCAGCATTCCCCCAAGTCTCCCGATAAAAATGATACCTCACTTGTGTGGGTAGGCCTAGCGCCCGCGACAGGAAATGCCCCAAAACACAACGTGGACACATCACATTTTTTGACAGAATACAGAGCTGTTTTTTGGAAAGTGCCTACCTGTAGATTTTGGCCTCTAGCTCAGCCGGCACATAGGGAAACCTACCAAAGCTGTGCATTTTTGAAAACTAGAGACCTAGGGGAATCCAAGATGGGGTGACTTGTGGGGCTCTGACCAGGTTCTGTTACCCAGAATCCTTTGCAAACCTCAAAAAGTGGCTAAAAAAACAAGTTTTCCTCACATTTCGGTGACAGAAAGTTCTGGAATCTGAGAGGAGCCACAAATTTCCTTCCACCCAGCGTTCCCCCAAGTCTCCCGATAAAAATGATACCTCACTTGTGTGGGTAGGCCTAGTGCCCGCGACAGGAAATGCCCCAAAACACAACGTGGACACATCCCATTTTTTGACAGAAAACACAGCTGTTTTTTCCAAAGTGCCTACCTGTAGATTTTGGCCTCTAGCTCAGCCGGCACATAGGGAAACCTACCAAACCAGTGCATTTTTTAAAACTAGAGACCTAGGGGAATCCAAGATGGGGTGACTTGTGGGGCTCTGACCAGGTTCTGTTACCCAGAATCCTTTGGAAACCTCAAAAAGTGGCTAAAAAAACAAGTTTTCCTCACATTTCGGTGACAGAAAGTTCTGGAATCTGAGAGGAGCCACAAATTTCCTTCCACCCAGCGTTCCCCCAAGACTCCCGATAAAAATGATACCTCACTTGTGTGGGTAGACCTAGCGCCCGCGACAGGAAATGCCCCAAAACACAATGTGGACACATCACATTTTTTGACAGAATACAGAGCTTTTTTTTTGCAAAGTGTCTACCTGTAGATTTTGGCCTCTAGCTCTGCCAGCACATAGGGAAACCTACCAAACCTGTGCATTTTTGAAAACTAGAGACCTAGGGGAATCCAAGATGGGGTGACTTGTGGGGCTCTGACCAGGTTCTGTTACCCAGAATCCTTTGCAAACCTCAAAAAGTGGCTAAAAAAACAAGTTTTCCTCACATTTCGGTGACAGAAAGTTCTGGAATCTGAGAGGAGCCACAAATTTCCTTCCACCCAGCATTCCCCCAAGTCTCACGATAAAAATGATACCTCACTTGTGTGGGTAGGCCTAGCGCCCGCGACAGGAAATGCCCCAAAACACAACGTGGACACATCACATTTTTTGACAGAATACAGAGCTGTTTTTTGCAAAGTGCCTACCTGTAGATTTTGGCCTGTAGCTCAGCCGGCACATAGGGAAACCTACCAAACCTGTGCATTTATGAAAACTAGAGACCTAGGGGAATCCAACATGGGCTGACTTGTGGGGCTCTGACCAGGTTCTGTTACCCAGAATCCTTTGCAAACCTCAAAAAGTGGCTAAAAAACAAGTTTTCCTCACATTTCGGTGACAGAAAGTTCTGGAATCTGAGAGGAGCCACAAATTTCCTTCCACGCAGCATTCCCCCAAGTCTCCCGATAAAAATGATACCTCACTTGTGTGGGTAGGCCTAGCGCCTGCGACAGGAAATGCCCCAAAACACAACGTGGACACATCACATTTTTTGACAGAATACAGAGCTGTTTTTTGCAAAGTGCCTACCTGTAGATTTTGGCCTGTAGCTCAGCCGGCACATAGGGAAACCTACCAAACCTGTGCATTTATGAAAACTAGAGACCTAGGGGAATCCAACATGGGGTGACTTGTGGGGCTCTGACCAGGTTCTGTTACCCAGAATCCTTTGCAAACCTCAAAAAGTGGCTAAAAAAACAAGTTTTCCTCATATTTCGGTGACAGAAAGTTCTGGAATCTGAGAGGAGCCACAAATTTCCTTCCACCCAGCATTCCCCCAAGTCTCCCGATAAAAATGATACCTCACTTGTGTGGGTAGGCCTAGCGCCCGCGACAGGAAATGCCCCAAAACACAACGTGGACACATCACATTTTTTGACAGAATACAGAGCTGTTTTTTGGAAAGTGCCTACCTGTAGATTTTGGCCTCTAGCTCAGCCGGCACATAGGGAAACCTACCAAAGCTGTGCATTTTTGAAAACTAGAGACCTAGGGGAATCCAAGATGGGGTGACTTGTGGGGCTCTGACCAGGTTCTGTTACCCAGAATCCTTTGCAAACCTCAAAAAGTGGCTAAAAAAACAAGTTTTCCTCACATTTCGGTGACAGAAAGTTCTGGAATCTGAGAGGAGCCACAAATTTCCTTCCACCCAGCGTTCCCCCAAGTCTCCCGATAAAAATGATACCTCACTTGTGTGGGTAGGCCTAGTGCCCGCGACAGGAAATGCCCCAAAACACAACGTGGACACATCCCATTTTTTGACAGAAAACACAGCTGTTTTTTCCAAAGTGCCTACCTGTAGATTTTGGCCTCTAGCTCAGCCGGCACATAGGGAAACCTACCAAACCAGTGCATTTTTTAAAACTAGAGACCTAGGGGAATCCAAGATGGGGTGACTTGTGGGGCTCTGACCAGGTTCTGTTACCCAGAATCCTTTGGAAACCTCAAAAAGTGGCTAAAAAAACAAGTTTTCCTCACATTTCGGTGACAGAAAGTTCTGGAATCTGAGAGGAGCCACAAATTTCCTTCCACCCAGCGTTCCCCCAAGACTCCCGATAAAAATGATACCTCACTTGTGTGGGTAGACCTAGCGCCCGCGACAGGAAATGCCCCAAAACACAATGTGGACACATCACATTTTTTGACAGAATACAGAGCTTTTTTTTTGCAAAGTGTCTACCTGTAGATTTTGGCCTCTAGCTCTGCCAGCACATAGGGAAACCTACCAAACCTGTGCATTTTTGAAAACTAGAGACCTAGGGGAATCCAAGATGGGGTGACTTGTGGGGCTCTGACCAGGTTCTGTTACCCAGAATCCTTTGCAAACCTCAAAAAGTGGCTAAAAAAACAAGTTTTCCTCACATTTCGGTGACAGAAAGTTCTGGAATCTGAGAGGAGCCACAAATTTCCTTCCACCCAGCATTCCCCCAAGTCTCACGATAAAAATGATACCTCACTTGTGTGGGTAGGCCTAGCGCCCGCGACAGGAAATGCCCCAAAACACAACGTGGACACATCACATTTTTTGACAGAATACAGAGCTGTTTTTTGCAAAGTGCCTACCTGTAGATTTTGGCCTGTAGCTCAGCCGGCACATAGGGAAACCTACCAAACCTGTGCATTTATGAAAACTAGAGACCTAGGGGAATCCAACATGGGCTGACTTGTGGGGCTCTGACCAGGTTCTGTTACCCAGAATCCTTTGCAAACCTCAAAAAGTGGCTAAAAAACAAGTTTTCCTCACATTTCGGTGACAGAAAGTTCTGGAATCTGAGAGGAGCCACAAATTTCCTTCCACGCAGCATTCCCCCAAGTCTCCCGATAAAAATGATACCTCACTTGTGTGGGTAGGCCTAGCGCCTGCGACAGGAAATGCCCCAAAACACAACGTGGACACATCACATTTTTTGACAGAATACAGAGCTGTTTTTTGCAAAGTGCCTACCTGTAGATTTTGGCCTGTAGCTCAGCCGGCACATAGGGAAACCTACCAAACCTGTGCATTTATGAAAACTAGAGACCTAGGGGAATCCAACATGGGGTGACTTGTGGGGCTCTGACCAGGTTCTGTTACCCAGAATCCTTTGCAAACCTCAAAAAGTGGCTAAAAAAACAAGTTTTCCTTACATTTCGGTGACAGAAAGTTCTGGAATCTGAGAGGAGCCACAAATTTCTTTCCACCCAGCGTTTCCCCAAGACTCCCTATAAAAATGATACCTCACTTGTGTGGGTAGGCCTAGCGCCCCCGACAGGAAATGCCCCAAAACACAACGTGGACACATGACATTTTTTGACAGAATACAGAGCTTTTTTTTTGCAAAGTGCCTACCTGTAGATTTTGGCCTCTAGCTCAGCCGGCTCACAGGGAAACCTACCAAACCTGTGCATTTTTGAAAACTAGAGACATGGGGGAATCCAAGATGGGGTGACTTGTGGGGCTCTGACCAGGTTCTGTTACCCAGAATCCTTTGCAAACCTCAAAAAGTGGCTAAAAAAACAAGTTTTCCTCATATTTCGGTGACAGAAAGTTCTGGAATCTGAGAGGAGCCACAAATTTCCTTCCACCCAGCGTTCCCCCAAGTCTCCCGATAAAAATGATACCTCACTTGTGTGGGTAGGCCTAGCGCCCGCGACAGGAAATGCCCCAAAACACAACGTGGACACATCACATTTTTTGACAGAATACAGAGCTGTTTTTTGGAAAGTGCCTACCTGTAGATTTTGGCCTCTAGCTCAGCCGGCACATAGGGAAACCTACCAAACCTGTGCATTTATGAAAACTAGAGACCTAGGGGAATCCAAGATGGGGTGACTTGTGGGGCTCTGACCAGGTTCTGTTACCCAGAATCCTTTGCAAACCTCCCAAAGTGGCTAAAAAAACAAGTTTTCCTCACATTTCGGTGACAGAAAGGTCTGGAATCTGAGAGGAGCCACAAATTTCCTTCCACCCAATGTTCCCCCAAGTCTCCCGATAAAAATGATACCTCGCTTGTGTGGGTAGGCCGAGCGCCCACGACAGGAAATGCCCCAAAACACAACGTGAACACATCACATTTTTTGACAGAATACAGAGCTTTTTTTTTGCAAAGTGCCTACCTGTAGATTTTGGCCTCTAGCTCAGCCGGCTCACAGGGAAACCTACCAAACCTGTGCATTTTTGAAAACTAGAGACCTAGGGGAATCCAAGATGGGGTGACTTGTGGGGCTCTGACCAGGTTCTGTTACCCAGAATCCTTTGCAAACCTCAAAAAGTGGCTAAAAAAACAAGTTTTCCTCATATTTCGGTGACAGAAAGTTCTGGAATCTGAGAGGAGCCACAAATTTCCTTCCACCCAGCATTCCCCCAAGTCTCCCGATAAAAATGATACCTCACTTGTGTGGGTAGGCCTAGCGCCCGCGACAGGAAATGCCCCAAAACACAACGTGGACACATCACATTTTTTGACAGAATACAGAGCTGTTTTTTGGAAAGTGCCTACCTGTAGATTTTGGCCTCTAGCTCAGCCGGCACATAGGGAAACCTACCAAAGCTGTGCATTTTTGAAAACTAGAGACCTAGGGGAATCCAAGATGGGGTGACTTGTGGGGCTCTGACCAGGTTCTGTTACCCAGAATCCTTTGCAAACCTCAAAAAGTGGCTAAAAAAACAAGTTTTCCTCATATTTCGGTGACAGAAAGTTCTGGAATCTGAGAGGAGCCACAAATTTCCTTCCACCCAGCATTCCCCCAAGTCTCACGATAAAAATGATACCTCACTTGTGTGGGTAGGCCTAGCGCCCGCGACAGGAAATGCCCCAAAACACAACGTGGACACATCACATTTTTTGACAGAATACAGAGCTGTTTTTTGCAAAGTGCCTACCTGTAGATTTTGGCCTGTAGCTCAGCCGGCACATAGGGAAACCTACCAAAACTGTGCATTTATGAAAACTAGAGACCTAGGGGAATCCAACATGGGCTGACTTGTGGGGCTCTGACCAGGTTCTGTTACCCAGAATCCTTTGCAAACCTCAAAAAGTGGCTAAAAAACAAGTTTTCCTCACATTTCGGTGACAGAAAGTTCTGGAATCTGAGAGGAGCCACAAATTTCCTTCCACGCAGCATTCCCCCAAGTCTCCCGATAAAAATGATACCTCACTTGTGTGGGTAGGCCTAGCGCCTGCGACAGGAAATGCCCCAAAACACAACGTGGACACATCACATTTTTTGACAGAATACAGAGCTGTTTTTTGCAAAGTGCCTACCTGTAGATTTTGGCCTGTAGCTCAGCCGGCACATAGGGAAACCTACCAAACCTGTGCATTTATGAAAACTAGAGACCTAGGGGGATCCAACATGGGGTGACTTGTGGGGCTCTGACCAGGTTCTGTTACCCAGAATCCTTTGCAAACCTCAAAAAGTGGCTAAAAAAACAAGTTTTCCTTACATTTCGGTGACAGAAAGTTCTGGAATCTGAGAGGAGCCACAAATTTCTTTCCACCCAGCGTTTCCCCAAGACTCCCTATAAAAATGATACCTCACTTGTGTGGGTAGGCCTAGCGCCCCCGACAGGAAATGCCCCAAAACACAACGTGGACACATGACATTTTTTGACAGAATACAGAGCTTTTTTTTTGCAAAGTGCCTACCTGTAGATTTTGGCCTCTAGCTCAGCCGGCTCACAGTGAAACCTACCAAACCTGTGCATTTTTGAAAACTAGAGACATAGGGGAATCCAAGATGGGGTGACTTGTGGGGCTCTGACCAGGTTCTGTTACCCAGAATCCTTTGCAAACCTCAAAAAGTGGCTAAAAAAACAAGTTTTCCTCATATTTCGGTGACAGAAAGTTCTGGAATCTGAGAGGAGCCACAAATTTCCTTCCACCCAGCGTTCCCCCAAGTCTCCCGATAAAAATGATACCTCACTTGTGTGGGTAGGCCTAGCGCCCGCGACAGGAAATGCCCCAAAACACAACGTGGACACATCACATTTTTTGACAGAATACAGAGCTGTTTTTTGGAAAGTGCCTACCTGTAGATTTTGGCCTCTAGCTCGGCCGGCACATAGGGAAACCTACCAAACCTGTGCATTTATGAAAACTAGAGACCTAGGGGAATCCAAGATGGGGTGACTTGTGGGGCTCTGACCAGGTTCTGTTACCCAGAATCCTTTGCAAACCTCTAAAAGTGGCTAAAAAAACAAGTTTTCCTCACATTTCGGTGACAGAAAGGTCTGGAATCTGAGAGGAGCCACAAATTTCCTTCCACCCAATGTTCCCCCAAGTCTCCCGATAAAAATGATACCTCGCTTGTGTGGGTAGGCCGAGCGCCCACGACAGGAAATGCCCCAAAACACAACGTGAACACATCACATTTTTTGACAGAATACAGAGCTGTTTTTTGCAAAGTGCCTACCTGTAGATTTTGGCCTCTAGCTCAGCCGGCACCTAGGGAAACCTACCAAAGCTGTGCATTTTTGAAAACTAGAGACCTAGGGGAATCTAAGATGGGGTGACTTGTTGGGCTCTGACCAGGTTCTGTTACCCAGAATACTTTGCAAACCTCAAAAAGTGGCTAAAAAAACAAGTTTTCCTCACATTATGGTGACAGAAAGTTCTGGAATCCGAGAGGAGCCACAAATTTCCTTCCACCTAGAGTTCCCCCAAGTCTCCTGATAAAAATTATACCTCACTTGTGTGGGTAGGCCTAGCGCCCACGACAGGAAATGCCCCAAAACACAACGTGGACACATCACATTTTTTCATAGAAAACAGTGCCTACCTGTGGATTTTGGCCTCTAGCTCAGCCGGCACCTGGGGAAACCTAGCAAACCAGCACATTTTTGAAAACTAGAGACCTAGGGGAATCCAAGATCGGGTGATTTGTGGTGCTTTGACCAGGTTCTGTTACCCAGAATCCTTTGGAAACCTCAAAAAGTGGCTAAAAAAACAAGTTTTCCTCACATTTCGGTGACAGAAAGTTCTGGAATCTGAGAGGAGCCACAAATTTCCTTCCACCCAGCGTTCCCCCAAGTCTCCCGATAAAAATAATACCTCACTTGTGTGGGTAGGCCTAGCGCCTGCGACAGGAAATGCCCCAAAACACAACGTGGACACATCACATTTTTTGACAGAATACAGAGCTGTTTTTTGCAAAGTGCCTACCTGTAGATTTTGGCCTCTAGCTCAGCCGGCACATAGGGAAACCTACCAACGCTGTGCATTTTTGAAAACTAGAGACCTAGGGGAATCCAAGATGGGGTGACTTGTGGGGCTCTGACCAGGTTCTGTTACCCAGAATCCTTTGGAAACCTCAAAAAGTGGCTAAAAAACAAGTTTTCCTCCCATTTCGGTGACAGAAAGTTCTGGAATCTGAGAGGAGCCACAAATTTCCTTCCACCCAGCGTTCCCCCAAGTCTCCCGATAAAAATGATACCTCACTTGTGTGGGTAGGCCTAGTGCCCGCGACAGGAAATGCCCCAAAACACAACGTGGACACATCCCATTTTTTGACAGAAAACACAGCTGTTTTTTCCAAAGTGCCTACCTGTAGATTTTGGCCTCTAGCTCAGCCGGCACATAGGGAAACCTACCAAACCTGTGCATTTTTGAAAACTAGAGACCTAGGGGAATCCAAGATGGGGTGACTTGTGGGGCTCTGACCAGGTTCTGTTACCCAGAATCCTTTGGAAACCTCAAAAAGTGGCAAAAAAAACAAGTTTTCCTCACATTTCGGTGACAGAAAGTTCTGGAATCTGAGAGGAGCCACAAATTTCCTTCCACCCAGCGTTCCCCCAAGACTCCCGATAAAAATGATACCTCACTTGTGTGGGTAGGCCTAGCGCCCGCGACAGGAAATGCCCCAAAACACAATGTGGACACATCACATTTTTTGACAGAATACAGAGCTTTTTTTTTGCAAAGTGCCTACCTGTAGATTTTGGCCTCTAGCTCTGCCAGCACATAGGGAAACCTACCAAACCTGTGCATTTTTGAAAACTAGAGACCTAGGGGAATCCAAGATGGGGTGACTTGTGGGGCTCTGACCAGGTTCTGTTACCCAGAATCCTTTGCAAACCTCAAAAAGTGGCTAAAAAAACAAGTTTTCCTCACATTTCGGTGACAGAAAGTTCTGGAATCTGAGAGGAGCCACAAATTTCCTTCCACCCAGCGTTCCCCCAAGTCTCCCGATAAAAATGATACCTCACTTGTGTGGGTAGGCCTAGTGCCCGCGACAGGAAATGCCCCAAAACACAACGTGGACACATCCCATTTTTTGACAGAAAACACAGCTGTTTTTTCCAAAGTGCCTACCTGTAGATTTTGGCCTCTAGCTCAGCCGGCACATAGGGAAACCTACCAAACCAGTGCATTTTTTAAAACTAGAGACCTAGGGGAATCCAAGATGGGGTGACTTGTGGGGCTCTGACCAGGTTCTGTTACCCAGAATCCTTTGGAAACCTCAAAAAGTGGCTAAAAAAACAAGTTTTCCTCACATTTCGGTGACAGAAAGTTCTGGAATCTGAGAGGAGCCACAAATTTCCTTCCACCCAGCGTTCCCCCAAGACTCCCGATAAAAATGATACCTCACTTGTGTGGGTAGGCCTAGCGCCCGCGACAGGAAATGCCCCAAAACACAATGTGGACACATCACATTTTTTGACAGAATACAGAGCTTTTTTTTTGCAAAGTGTCTACCTGTAGATTTTGGCCTCTAGCTCTACCAGCACATAGGGAAACCTACCAAACCTGTGCATTTTTGAAAACTAGAGACCTAGGGGAATCCAAGATGGGGTGACTTGTGGGGCTCTGACCAGGTTCTGTTACCCAGAATCCTTTGCAAACCTCAAAAAGTGGCTAAAAAAACAAGTTTTCCTCACATTTCGGTGACAGAAAGTTCTGGAATCTGAGAGGATCCACAAATTTCCTTCCACCCAGCGTTCCCCCAAGACTCTCGATAAAAATGATACCTCACTTGTGTGGGTAGGCCTAGCGCCCGCGACAGGAAATGCCCCAAAACACAATGTGGACACATCACATTTTTTGACAGAATACAGAGCTTTTTTTTTGCAAAGTGCCTACCTGTAGATTTTGGCCTCTAGCTCAGCCGGCTCACAGGGAAACCTACCAAACCTGTGCATTTTTGAAAACTAGAGACCTAGGGGAATCGAAGATGGGGTGACTTGTGGGGCTCTGACCAGGTTCTGTTACCCAGAATCCTTTGCAAACCTCAAAAAGTGGCTAAAAAAACAAGTTTTCCTCATATTTCGGTGACAGAAAGTTCTGGAATCTGAGAGGAGCCACAAATTTCCTTCCACCCAGCATTCCCCCAAGTCTCACAATAAAAATGATACCTCACTTGTGTGGGTAGGCCTAGCGCCCGCGACAGGAAATGCCCCAAAACACAACGTGGACACATCACATTTTTTGACAGAATAGAGAGCTGTTTTTTGCAAAGTGCCTACCTGTAGATTTTGGCCTGTAGCTCAGCCGGCACATAGGGAAACCTACCAAACCTGTGCATTTATGAAAACTAGAGACCTAGGGGAATCCAACATGGGCTGACTTGTGGGGCTCTGACCAGGTTCTGTTACCCAGAATCCTTTGCAAACCTCAAAAAGTGGCTAAAAAACTAGTTTTCCTCACATTTCGGTGACAGAAAGTTCTGGAATCTGAGAGGAGCCACAAATTTCCTTCCACGCAGCATTCCCCCAAGTCTCCCGATAAAAATGATACCTCACTTGTGTGGGTAGGCCTAGCGCCTGCGACAGGAAATGCCCCAAAACACAACGTGGACACATCACATTTTTTGACAGAATACAGAGCTGTTTTTTGCAAAGTGCCTACCTGTAGATTTTGGCCTGTAGCTCAGCCGGCACATAGGGAAACCTACCAAACCTGTGCATTTATGAAAACTAGAGACCTAGGGGAATCCAACATGGGGTGACTTGTGGGGCTCTGACCAGGTTCTGTTACCCAGAATCCTTTGCAAACCTCAAAAAGTGGCTAAAAAAACAAGTTTTCCTTACATTTCGGTGACAGAAAGTTCTGGAATCTGAGAGGAGCCACAAATTTCTTTCCACCCAGCGTTTCCCCAAGACTCCCTATAAAAATGATACCTCACTTGTGTGGGTAGGCCTAGCGCCCCCGACAGGAAATGCCCCAAAACACAACGTGGACACATGACATTTTTTGACAGAATACAGAGCTTTTTTTTTGCAAAGTGCCTACCTGTAGATTTTGGCCTCTAGCTCAGCCGGCTCACAGGGAAACCTACCAAACCTGTGCATTTTTGAAAACTAGAGACATAGGGGAATCCAAGATGGGGTGACTTGTGGGGCTCTGACCAGGTTCTGTTACCCAGAATCCTTTGCAAACCTCAAAAAGTGGCTAAAAAAACAAGTTTTCCTCATATTTCGGTGACAGAAAGTTCTGGAATCTGAGAGGAGCCACAAATTTCCTTCCACCCAGCGTTCCCCCAAGTCTCCCGATAAAAATGATACCTCACTTGTGTGGGTAGGCCTAGCGCCCGCGACAGGAAATGCCCCAAAACACAACGTGGACACATCACATTTTTTGACAGAATACAGAGCTGTTTTTTGGAAAGTGCCTACCTGTAGATTTTGGCCTCTAGCTCAGCCGGCACATAGGGAAACCTACCAAACCTGTGCATTTATGAAAACTAGAGACCTAGGGGAATCCAAGATGGGGTGACTTGTGGGGCTCTGACCAGGTTCTGTTACCCAGAATCCTTTGCAAACCTCTAAAAGTGGCTAAAAAAACAAGTTTTCCTCACATTTCGGTGACAGAAAGGTCTGGAATCTGAGAGGAGCCACAAATTTCCTTCCACCCAATGTTCCCCCAAGTCTCCCGATAAAAATGATACCTCGCTTGTGTGGGTAGGCCGAGCGCCCACGACAGGAAATGCCCCAAAACACAACGTGAACACATCACATTTTTTGACAGAATACAGAGCTGTTTTTTGCAAAGTGCCTACCTGTAGATTTTGGCCTCTAGCTCAGCCGGCTCACAGGGAAACCTACCAAACCTGTGCATTTTTGAAAACTAGAGACCTAGGGGAATCCAAGATGGGGTGACTTGTGGGGCTCTGACCAGGTTCTGTTACCCAGAATCCTTTGCAAACCTCAAAAAGTGGCTAAAAAAACAAGTTTTCCTCATATTTCGGTGACAGAAAGTTCTGGAATCTGAGAGGAGCCACAAATTTCCTTCCACCCAGCATTCCCCCAAGTCTCACGATAAAAATGATACCTCACTTGTGTGGGTAGGCCTAGCGCCCGCGACAGGAAATGCCCCAAAACACAACGTGAACACATCACATTTTTTGACAGAATACAGAGCTGTTTTTTGCAAAGTGCCTACCTGTAGATTTTGGCCTGTAGCTCAGCCGGCACATAGGGAAACCTACCAAACCTGTGCATTTATGAAAACTAGAGACCTAGGGGAATCCAACATGGGCTGACTTGTGGGGCTCTGACCAGGTTCTGTTACCCAGAATCCTTTGCAAACCTCAAAAAGTGGCTAAAAAACAAGTTTTCCTCACATTTCGGTGACAGAAAGTTCTGGAATCTGAGAGGAGCCACAAATTTCCTTCCACGCAGCATTCCCCCAAGTCTCCCGATAAAAATGATACCTCACTTGTGTGGGTAGGCCTAGCGCCTGCGACAGGAAATGCCCCAAAACACAACGTGGACACATCACATTTTTTGACAGAATACAGAGCTGTTTTTTGCAAAGTGCCTACCTGTAGATTTTGGCCTGTAGCTCAGCCGGTACATAGGGAAACCTACCAAACCTGTGCATTTATGAAAACTAGAGACCTAGGGGAATCCAACATGGGGTGACTTGTGGGGCTCTGACCAGGTTCTGTTACCCAGAATCCTTTGCAAACCTCAAAAAGTGGCTAAAAAAACAAGTTTTCCTTACATTTCGGTGACAGAAAGTTCTGGAATCTGAGAGGAGCCACAAATTTCTTTCCACCCAGCGTTTCCCCAAGACTCCCTATAAAAATGATACCTCACTTGTGTGGGTAGGCCTAGCGCCCCCGACAGGAAATGCCCCAAAACACAACGTGGACACATGACATTTTTTGACAGAATACAGAGCTTTTTTTTTGCAAAGTGCCTACCTGTAGATTTTGGCCTCTAGCTCAGCCGGCTCACAGGGAAACCTACCAAACCTGTGCATTTTTGAAAACTAGAGACATAGGGGAATCCAAGATGGGGTGACTTGTGGGGCTCTGACCAGGTTCTGTTACCCAGAATCCTTTGCAAACCTCAAAAAGTGGCTAAAAAAACAAGTTTTCCTCATATTTCGGTGACAGAAAGTTCTGGAATCTGAGAGGAGCCACAAATTTCCTTCCACCCAGCGTTCCCCCAAGTCTCCCGATAAAAATGATACCTCACTTGTGTGGGTAGGCCTAGCGCCCGCGACAGGAAATGCCCCAAAACACAACGTGGACACATCACATTTTTTGACAGAATACAGAGCTGTTTTTTGGAAAGTGCCTACCTGTAGATTTTGGCCTCTAGCTCAGCCGGCACATAGGGAAACCTACCAAACCTGTGCATTTATGAAAACTAGAGACCTAGGGGAATCCAAGATGGGGTGACTTGTGGGGCTCTGACCAGGTTCTGTTACCCAGAATCCTTTGCAAACCTCTAAAAGTGGCTAAAAAAACAAGTTTTCCTCACATTTCGGTGACAGAAAGGTCTGGAATCTGAGAGGAGCCACAAATTTCCTTCCACCCAATGTTCCCCCAAGTCTCCCGATAAAAATGATACCTCGCTTGTGTGGGTAGGCCGAGCGCCCACGACAGGAAATGCCCCAAAACACAACGTGAACACATCACATTTTTTGACAGAATACAGAGCTGTTTTTTGCAAAGTGCCTACCTGTAGATTTTGGCCTCTAGCTCAGCCGGCACCTAGGGAAACCTACCAAAGCTGTGCATTTTTGAAAACTAGAGACCTAGGGGAATCCAAGATGGGGTGACTTGTTGGGCTCTGACCAGGTTCTGTTACCCAGAATACTTTGCAAACCTCAAAAAGTGGCTAAAAAAACAAGTTTTCCTCACATTATGGTGACAGAAAGTTCTGGAATCCGAGAGGAGCCACAAATTTCCTTCCACCTAGAGTTCCCCCAAGTCTCCTGATAAAAATTATACCTCACTTGTGTGGGTAGGCCTAGCGCCCACGACAGGAAATGCCCCAAAACACAACGTGGACACATCACATTTTTTCATAGAAAACAGTGCCTACCTGTGGATTTTGACCTCTAGCTCAGCCGGCACCTGGGGAAACCTAGCAAACCAGCACATTTTTGAAAACTAGAGACCTAGGGGAATCCAAGATCGGGTGATTTGTGGTGCTTTGACCAGGTTCTGTTACCCAGAATCCTTTGGAAACCTCAAAAAGTGGCTAAAAAAACAAGTTTTCCTCACATTTCGGTGACAGAAAGTTCTGGAATCTGAGAGGAGCCACAAATTTCCTTCCACCCAGCGTTCCCCCAAGTCTCCCGATAAAAATAATACCTCACTTGTGTGGGTAGGCCTAGCGCCTGCGACAGGAAATGCCCCAAAACACAACGTGGACACATCACATTTTTTGACAGAATACAGAGCTGTTTTTTGCAAAGTGCCTACCTGTAGATTTTGGCCTCTAGCTCAGCCGGCACATAGGGAAACCTACCAACGCTGTGCATTTTTGAAAACTAGAGACCTAGGGGAATCCAAGATGGGGTGACTTGTGGGGCTCTGACCAGGTTCTGTTACCCAGAATCCTTTGGAAACCTCAAAAAGTGGCTAAAAAACAAGTTTTCCTCCCATTTCGGTGACAGAAAGTTCTGGAATCTGAGAGGAGCCACAAATTTCCTTCCACCCAGCGTTCCCCCAAGTCTCCCGATAAAAATGATACCTCACTTGTGTGGGTAGGCCTAGTGCCCGCGACAGGAAATGCCCCAAAACACAACGTGGACACATCCCATTTTTTGACAGAAAACACAGCTGTTTTTTCCAAAGTGCCTACCTGTAGATTTTGGCCTCTAGCTCAGCCGGCACATAGGGAAACCTACCAAACCTGTGCATTTTTGAAAACTAGAGACCTAGGGGAATCCAAGATGGGGTGACTTGTGGGGCTCTGACCAGGTTCTGTTACCCAGAATCCTTTGGAAACCTCAAAAAGTGGCAAAAAAAACAAGTTTTCCTCACATTTCGGTGACAGAAAGTTCTGGAATCTGAGAGGAGCCACAAATTTCCTTCCACCCAGCGTTCCCCCAAGACTCCCGATAAAAATGATACCTCACTTGTGTGGGTAGGCCTAGCGCCCGCGACAGGAAATGCCCCAAAACACAATGTGGACACATCACATTTTTTGACAGAATACAGAGCTTTTTTTTTGCAAAGTGCCTACCTGTAGATTTTGGCCTCTAGCTCTGCCAGCACATAGGGAAACCTACCAAACCTGTGCATTTTTGAAAACTAGAGACCTAGGGGAATCCAAGATGGGGTGACTTGTGGGGCTCTGACCAGGTTCTGTTACCCAGAATCCTTTGCAAACCTCAAAAAGTGGCTAAAAAAACAAGTTTTCCTCACATTTCGGTGACAGAAAGTTCTGGAATCTGAGAGGATCCACAAATTTCCTTCCACCCAGCGTTCCCCCAAGACTCTCGATAAAAATGATACCTCACTTGTGTGGGTAGGCCTAGCGCCCGCGACAGGAAATGCCCCAAAACACAATGTGGACACATCACATTTTTTGACAGAATACAGAGCTTTTTTTTTGCAAAGTGCCTACCTGTAGATTTTGGCCTCTAGCTCAGCCGGCTCACAGTGAAACCTACCAAACCTGTGCATTTTTGAAAACTAGAGACCTAGGGGAATCCAAGATGGGGTGACTTGTGGGGCTCTGACCAGGTTCTGTTACCCAGAATCCTTTGCAAACCTCAAAAAGTGGCTAAAAAAACAAGTTTTCCTCATATTTCGGTGACAGAAAGTTCTGAAATCTGAGAGGAGCCACAAATTTCCTTCCACCCAGCATTCCCCCAAGTCTCCCGATAAAAATGATACCTCACTTGTGTGGGTAGGCCTAGCGCCCGCGACAGGAAATGCCCCAAAACACAACGTGGACACATCACATTTTTTGACAGAATACAGAGCTGTTTTTTGCAAAGTGCCTACCTGTAGATTTTGGCCTGTAGCTCAGCCGGCACATAGGGAAACCTACCAAACCTGTGCATTTATGAAAACTAGAGACCTAGGGGAATCCAACATGGGCTGACTTGTGGGGCTCTGACCAGGTTCTGTTATCCAGAATCCTTTGCAAACCTCAAAAAGTGGCTAAAAAAACAAGTTTTCCTCACATTTCGGTGACAGAAAGTTCTGGAATCTGAGAGGAGCCACAAATTTCCTTCCACCCAATGTTCCCCCAAGTCTCCCAATAAAAATAATACCTCGCTTGTGTGGGTAGGCCTAGCGCCCGTGACAGGAAATGCCCCAAAACACAACGTGGACACATCACATTTTTTGACAGACTACAGACCTGTTTTTTGCAAAGTGCCTACCTGTAGATTTTGGCCTCTAGCTCAGCCGGCACCTATGGAAACCTACCAAATCTGTGCATTTTTGAAAACTAGAGACCTAGGGGAATCCAAGATGGGGTGACTTGTGGGGCTCTGACCAGGTTCTGTTACCCAGAATCCTTTGCAAACCTCAAAAAGTGGCTAAAAAAACAAGTTTTCCTCACATTACGGTGACAGAAAGTTCTGGAATCTGAGAGGAGCCACAAATTTCCTTCCACGCAGCATTCCCCCAAGTCTCCCGATAAAAATTATACCTCAATTGTGTGGGTAGGCCTAGCGCCCGCGGCAGGAAATGCCCCAAAACACAACGTGGACACATCACATTTTTTGACAGAATACAGAGCTGTTTTTTGCAAAGTGCCTACCTGTAGATTTTGGCCTGTAGCTCAGCCGGCACATAGGGAAACCTACCAAACCTGTGCATTTATGAAAACTAGAGACCTAGGGGAATCCAACATGGGGTGACTTGTGGGGCTCTGACCAGGTTCTGTTATCCAGAATCCTTTGCAAACCTCAAAAAGTGGCTAAAAAAACAAGTTTTCCTCACATTTCGGTGACAGAAAGTTCTGGAATCTGAGAGGAGCCACAAATTTCCTTCCACCCAATGTTCCCCCAAGTCTCCCGATAAAAATAATACCTCGCTTGTGTGGGTAGGCCTAGCGCCCGCGACAGGAAATGCCCCAAAACACAACGTGGACACATCACATTTTTTGACAGAATACAGAGCTGTTTTTTGCAAAGTGCCTACCTGTAGATTTTGGCCTCTAGCTCAGCCGGCACCTATGGAAACCTACCAAAGCTGTGCATTTTTGAAAACTAGAGACCTAGGGGAATCCAAGATGGGGTGACTTGTGGGGCTCTGACCAGGTTCTGTTACCCAGAATCCTTTGCAAACCTCAAAAAGTGGCTAAAAAAAAAAGTTTTCCTCATATTTCGGTGACAGAAAGTTCTGGAATCTGAGAGGAGCCACAAATGTACTTCCACCCAGCATTCCCCCAAGTCTCCCGATAAAAATGATACCTCACTTGTGTGGGTAGGCCTAGCGCCCGCGGCAGGAAATGCCCCAAAACACAACGTGGACACATCATATTTTTTTACAGAATACAGAGCTGTTTTTTGCAAAGTGCCTACCTGTAGATTTTGGCCTCTAGCTCAGCCGGCACATAGGGAAACCTACCAAACCTGTGCATTTTTGAAAACTAGAGACCTAGGGGAATCCAAGATGGGGTGACTTGTGGGGCTCTGACCAGGTTCTGTTACCCAGAATCCTTTGCAAACCTCAAAAAGTGGCTAAAAGAACAAGTTTTCCTCACATTTCGGTGACAGAAAGTTCTGGAATCTGAGAGGAGCCACAAATTTCCTTCCACCCAGCGTTCCCCCAAGTCTCCCGATAAAAATGATACCTCACTTGTGTGGGTAGACCTAGTGCCCGCGACAGGAAATGCCCCAAAACACAACGTGGACACATCCCATTTTTTGACAGAAAACACAGCTGTTTTTTCCAAAGTGCCTACCTGTAGATTTTGGCCTCTAGCTCAGCCGGCACATAGGGAAACCTACCAAACCTTTGCATTTTTGAAAACTAGAGACCTAGGGGAATACAAGATGGGGTGACTTGTGGGGCTCTGACCAGGTTCTGTTACCCAGAATCCTTTGGAAACCTCAAAAAGTGGCTAAAAAAACAAGTTTTCCTCACATTTCGGTGACAGAAAGTTCTGGAATCTGAGAGGAGCCACAAATTTCCTTCCACCCAGCGTTCCCCCAAGACTCCCTATAAAAATGATACCTCACTTGTGTGGGTATGCCTAGCGCCCCCAACAGGAAATGCCCCAAAACACAATGTGGACACATCACATTTTTTGACAGAATACAGAGCTTTTTTTTTGCAAAGTGCCTACCTGTAGATTTTGGCCTCTAGCTCAGCCGGCACATAGGGAAACCTACCAAACCTGTGCATTTTTGAAAACTAGAGACCTAGGGGAATCCAAGATGGGGTGACTTGTGGGGCTCTGACCAGGTTCTGTTACCCAGAATCCTTTGCAAACCTCAAAAAGTGGCTAAAAAAACAAGTTTTCCTCACATTTCGGTGACAGAAAGTTCTGGAATCTGAGAGGAGCCACAAATTTCCTTCCACCCAGCGTTCCCCCAAGTCTCCCGATAAAAATGATACCTCACTTGTGTGGGTAGGCCTAGCGCCCGCGACAGGAAATGCCCCAAAACACAACGGGGACACATCACATTTTTTGACAGAATACAGAGCTTTTTTTTTTGCAAAGTGCCTACCTGTAGACTTTGGCCTCTACCTCAGCCGGCTCTTAGGGAAACCTACCAAACCTGTGCATTTTTGAAAACTAGAGACCTAGGGGAATCCAAGATGGGGTGACTTGTGGGGCTCTGACCAGGTTCTGTTACCCAGAATCCTTTGCAAACCTCAAAAAGTGGCTAAAAAAACAAGTTTTCCTCACATTTCGGTGACAGAAAGTTCTGGAATCTGAGAGGAGCCACAAATTTCCTTCCACCCAGTGTTCCCCCAAGTCTCCCGATAAAAATGATACCTCGCTTGTGTGGGTAGGCCTAGCGCCCGCGACAGGAAGTGCCCCAAAACACAACGTGGACATTTGGAGGTGAGCACATTCCCTTTCTTCCTTCAGCAAGTTACAAGAGTTCCAAAATTGATGCCTTGGCGTATGCAGTCATGAAATTTGAGTTCAAAGGAAGAGAGATAGTAGGTAGAGTGTAGTTGGACAGAAAGAGGTTAAACTTTTTGGGGTGGCATCACCAGGAGGAAATGGTTATCATGCTTAATCCCAATACCTTAAAGCAGGTTATGAATGTGACATAAATGAGGGGGCATGAAGATATAAAGTTACAATGTCTTGAAGTTTGTAGTTGGAAGTTGGGTCTCTTTAAAGACTTTGAGCATAAGATTGTTTTAAAAAAGAATGCAGTTCCTTGTGTACAGAGTGTTCCCAATCTCATGTTGGAGGTATTGAAAAATGAGATTCAGAAATTGACAAGCGGTTGGTATAATTGAAGAAACAGAATTCCCGAAGTGGCTGGCCCTGGTAGTGTTGGCATCAAAAGATGGTCTTGGGCAAAATCCCCATGTGTGTGGATCTTATGGATTTAAACAAACAGATATGGGTTGACAGTCAACCTCTTCCAAATATCCCTGAGGCTTTGACTGTGCTTGGTGGTCCATGTGTTTTCAGTTGTGAGGGACTTATCAAGAGAATATCATCGGTTTATTTGCCTGAAGATTCAGGACATCACATGCCATTCCTTAGCCACCTTGGTGCCTATCACTTATTTAAGATGCCTCTTGGGTTGGCATCAGAGGCAGCATGTTTTCAAAGAGTAATGAACAAAGTGTTGGAGTGTGTACCCAATGTCCTGTTTCTACAGGATGATTTTGATCTGGTCGGAAGGATTTGGATGAACATGATGTAATGCTGAAATTAGTCTTGAGGCAATTTTCATGAGCTGATTTTACACTGAAAAGGGAGAAACTTAATTTCATGTTACCTCTGTGTCTTATTGGGTCGCACTATCTTAGCTGGGGCCATTAATCCCAAATTTGTGTTAGCTGATTCCACTTTGAAGGCACCAGATCTGCTGGATGTAGATTAAGTCAAAACCCTTACAAGTATGGCTCATCTTATTGGATACTTACTCAAAACGTGTAGTAAATTTGATTGGTCTGAAAGGTGTGAGATGGCTTTTGTGATCATTAGGAACAGCAGAAAAAATGCTTTCTTTTGAGCATGTTAATGCATGGAAGAAATGATCTTGACTACTGATGCTAGACTCATGGGTCTTTATGCTGTTTTATCATAGGTTGAGAGTGGTAAGGAAAATATTGCATTTGCTTCACTGTCATTGAAAGGTGCTGAAGAATGTTATTCACTTATCGAAAGAGAGGCCTTGGCATGTGTGCAGGCAATCAGATATTGTAACTTTTATCTGTGTGATAGCCTTTTGTGGTTAGTTCAGATCACAGACCATTGACACACATTTTTGCCACCAGGGACAATGATGAAGTCACTCTAAGAATCAAGAGATGGGTGGAAGGTGTGAGTGAAATTCATTTTTGTGCTGAGCATATTTTTGGTATGAAAAACAATGTTGCAGACTTTTTGTCCAGACTACCCATAGATAGTGAGGTTGAAATTCTAGATGTATGTCAGGTCAATTGGTTTTTTGTGAGCGGCATTCAGAAGTATGACTCGAGGGTGGCAAGAGAGGAAGACACTGCGGCTCAGGGTCTCAAGGAATTTATTGTGAATGGATAGTCAAAACTCAAAACCCTTCTGGAAAACATGACAAGGGTTTTTGGGCTGAAAGAAAAGAGCTGAATTGCACAGGAGATGAATTGTTTAAGGGGAAGGAGTTATATCGTCCAGAACCTTGGGTAACAAAATAGTAAACTTGGCACTTAAGTGTCATCTTGGGAGGGGCCTTACCATGACAAGAGTAAGAGAACTCAAGAGTAAGAGAACTGTACTAGTAGTCAGGTTTGAAGAGGTGGTCAAGGATTGTTCTTCTTGTGCCACAAATGATGAAAGTAAGGTGGTGTTGAGTGTGCCTATGTCTCCTTTTGAAATTCCAGTTGAACCCTGGAAGAAGTTGGCTTTGGATTATTTGGGTCCCTTCCATCTCTTACCTGTGATTGAGCATTATGTCATACTATTTGTGGATTACATTTTAAAATGGGTTGTCATGAAATGTGTGAGATTTTGGATACAGAGTAGTAGTTTTTAAAGGAGGAATTTGGCTAAGAGGGCACACACAGTTACAACGTGACAGACAACGGAGTCCAACTAATCTCTCAAGAGATGCAAGAAGTTTTTCTATTGTTCATCACAAAATGGCACTATATTCTCCAAAAGCAAATAAGCTGGCTGAATATGTTGGCTAAGTTGTGTGTGCAAACAGTTGTTGACTTAAGAATGCCTTTGTCTAAGGTTCTGGATGAGCTATTGTGGACAAACCATAACACTCCGAAGGGCAGATTTATGGAAAGTGGTGCTGCACCAAGTGTTTAAAATATTTAAAATACAGTGCACCATGGCGCAGGCAACGGGGCAATAGCCTCATTCTATGTGACGCTATTGATGTACTCTGCAGGAGTAGCACCAAAATGTTGGTTCTACTCCTGCAGAGTACATAGGGGCCCTTTCTAAATAATGGGAGACCCCTTTTAACGCCTGCTTTGAGCAAACATTAAAAGTGCCAAAAAAGATTTCCTTGCACCATTTTTTCAGCCCCCCTAATGGGGGAATGCCCACCTTGCATACATTATGCCTGGCACAGGCAGTTGGCAATGTGACAGGCAGGAATATGCCCTGTACTCACCTCCTTGTGGCTGCTGTGCTGCCCTCAAATGCCTATCATATTCTAAATAGGCCACCACCAGAATGTGGGCTATTAGGATGGTCATGGTCCTACAGGCACCCCACCTACATTGGGAGGACATCCCCAGCTGGACATCGACGATCTTCCAGATTCCAGAGTCTCAGGTCCTCCCACCTTTTTCTGTAGTAGGCACTCCACTGGCTGTGGACCCTCAGGGTCCGAAACTTCCGGGTGATGGCTCTCCATCATCATTTTGATGGGTGTTGCCCTGCATGGATGCAAAAGACAAATCATGTGATCATGATCACAAGTTTCATCACAAATGGTTGAGTCACATATAGGTCAGTAACATCAAACTAGGACTTTCCTATTTGTCAATACTCCCCAAGTATGACACATACAAGCGAATAAGTACAGGGTCATGACTACAGACATATATTTTTCCATCTGCAGACTAACCCACTACACGTCAGGCCCTACAATGACTAAGCAAGCTTTCTGACATTATGTAGCCCATGTAGTCGGTGATTGTTTGTGAGTTCATCCCCAGACTTTTTGCCTTCTTCCTCCAATTTTTTCTGACCTATTGATGTTGGATCTAGGACTGTGAGCACTTTGTCACTCCTGATCAGTGCTAAAGTGCAGGTGCTCTCCCTTCTAAAGTTGATATGATTGTCTTAGACCTAATTGGCACTCTTAATTTACCTGTATGTCCCTTGTACAGTGCTATCCCTATGCCCAGGGCCTGTAAATTAAATGCTACTTGTGTGCCTGCAGCACAGCTTGTGCCGCCCACAGAAGTAGCCTTTCAAACCTGTCTCTGGCCTGCTAGGGACAGGGCCTGCATGCACAGTTTTCTGCCACAGGGACCTGGCATCTTCATTTACTTGCCAGGCCCAGAACTCCCCTCTTACTACATGTAAGTTACCCCTATGGTAGGCCTTAGCTAGCCCTATGGGCAGGGTGCTATGTCTGTAGAAGGCAGGACATGTGCCTGGTTGCATGGCCTGTCCTGGCAGTGAGAAACAGCCTGTTTGGTTTCTCACTGCTGTGAGAGCTGCCATACTCATAGGATTGCATTGGAAATGCCCTGCCGTATGTCTAGGGGGCATTGTCTGATTTATGAGGGGTAGCATAGGCATGTTTGGTATGGTTGCAATGGTAGTGAGAAATGCTGCTTACTGGTGGAGGTGTATTTTTTATTACCATTATAGAAATGCCGCTTCTAGAAAGTGAGCATTTCTTTCT